>NC_091326.1:30118644-30306144 GCF_038502225.1 Cherax quadricarinatus
GCTGCCATCCAAGGAAGAGAAATGACATGTTATCTCACGGCTTCCGTGAAGATAAACAGGAGTCGCGCAAATTTCTTCAGAAGGTTGGGCAAACTCGCAAAATGAAGTGGCTGTCTTGCATATGTCTCATCAACTCTGACTTTCCTAGTCGGACCAGTTCCTCAGTGGCATAGTACGTATCCAAGGTCGACGACACCGCGGCTAGAGCTGAAGTGAAACAAGCACCCAGTGGTTATCCAGTGGTTATCCAATGCACAGAACTAAATGTGCATTGCACGAGGCCACAAGAAAAGGTTGAGGAAATATAATTAATCTTCATTTTGCGGTTACAGTACAGTTAGCTTCTCTCTACACGGGAGAAAATGTACAGAAAAACTGATGCCGAAGCTTCACTGTATGCATCAATGTTTTCCTAAGAGATGTGAAAGGAACACTTGTCAGTAAGAGGTACTAACCCACACAGAGACAGAAACACTATATATATATATCAATGAAATCACGAAACAAGTGATTTTAAATCATTTACCAAACTGCGGCAGGCCAGGACTCGAACCAACGAACCTTGTCCTGCCTCCAGAGACAGCACAATGTACGCATCACCTTACCTCTGCGCCACCGATCCTATAAGAATCACGCATGCAGCTGAACTACATGTTTTTCTCGTGATCCGAGAACACTCTTGGCAGTGGTATCTCAAGGATTAATTTCAGCCTCCTCCTGTTTGAGTACCCAGCTGAGCTACATGTAGTTCAGCTGCATGCGTGATTCTTGTAGGATCGGTGGCGCAGAGGTAAGGTGACGCGTACATTGTGCTGTCTCTGGAGGCGGTACAAGGTTCGTAGGGTCGAGTCCTGGCCTGCCTCAGTTTGGTGAATGTTTATATATATACATATATATATATATATATATATATATATATACACTCACAAACACACATAATCTTATGCTAACGGCTATATACGAAGTGTAGTTCTTTATTTAAGTGCGATTTAGGTTCAGTATTTAATATTTTGTCTTATTTACTTAGTGAAAGTGTTTGGCGTAATGAACGACTAGCAAGATGGTGCGTGATGTGCGCTGACATCCTGGCCAGATGTATTCGTGTATTCCTAAGGATGTTGCGACATCCTCTGGACCATGAGCATGAAGACGTATTTGCTACATTATCTAGTTAATACGTCAACGACATATTCCCAGGAGTGTTAATATTTGACACTCTTCGGCTACACTACAGCCTGTGTCTGTGAGCAGAAGTGAAGGAATGTTAGGTACCATTACCTACGTGATTATAACGCTCCTATGGTCATACTAGCACTGATGGCACTCCTTTTCTGACTTAGCACGACGAACAGGAAGCACTGGTTTTCCTGGTCTCATCTAGCATGGCCAACAGGAAACACTGGCGTTACTGGTCTGACCTAGCATGGCCAACAGGAAGCATTGGTGTTCCTGATTTGACCTAGTATGGCCAACAGGAAGCATTGGTGTTCCTGGTCTGACCTAGCAAGAACATCAGTGGTTGCTAGCACCTGGGAGCCAGGTAGCAGATCTCACCGGTATTCAAGAGTTCTTGCTTGGTTTAGTATAAAAAAAAAACGATACCAGCAGGTATGGTAATACAAGCACTTGGAGCACAGCAAGCCTATTTTTTCACGACGTTTCACATGAAGGTGGGCTTTTCCAAGTCATGACTCGAGAAATTATACCTGTAAGCGAAACATTACGCAAATGAAGGATAGTTGTCGTCTAAGTGTGTTTGTACTAACATAGCTGAGTATGACCAGAGGGAGTGAGTCTAAGTGTGTTTGTACTAACATAGCTGAGAATGACCAGCGGGAGTGAGTCTAAGTGTGTTCTACTAACATAGCCTAGTATGACCAGCGAGAGTGAGTCTAAGTGTGTTTGTGCTAACATAGCTGAGTATGACCAGCGGGAGTGAGTCTAAGTGTGTTTGTACTAACATAGCTGAGTATGACCAGCGAGAGTGAGTCTAAGTGTGTTTGTGCTAACATAGCTGAGTATGACCAGCGGGAGTGAGTCTAAGTGTGTTTGTACTAACATAGCTGAGTATGACCAGCGGGAGTGAGTCTAAGTGTGTTTGTGCTAACATAGCTGAGTATGACCAGCGGGAGTGAGTCTAAGTGTGTTCTACTAACATAGCTGAGTATGACCAGCGGGAGTGAGTCTAAGTGTGTTTGTGCTAACATAGCTGAGTATGACCAGCGGGAGTGAGTCTAAGTGTGTTCTACTAACATAGCTGAGTATGACCAGCGGGAGTGAGTCTAAGTGTGTTTGTGCTAACATAGCTGAGTATGACCAGCGGGAGTGAGTCTAAGTGTGTTTGTGCTAACATAGCTGAGTATGACCAGCGGGAGTGAGTCTAAGTGTGTTCTACTAACATAGCTGAGTATGACCAGCGGGAGTGAGTCTAAGTGTGTTTTTGCTAACATAGCTGAGTATGACCAGCGAGAGTGGGTCTAAGTGTGTTTGTACTAACATAGCTGAGTATGATCAGTGGGAGTGAGTCTAAGTGTGTTTGTACTAACATAGCTGAGTATGACCAGTGGGAGTGAGTCTAAGTGTGTTTGTACTAACATAGCTGAGTATGACCAGTGGGAGTGAGTCTAAGTGTGTTTGTACTAACATAGCTGAGTATGACCAGTGGGAGTGAGTCTAAGTGTGTTCTACTAACATAGCTGAGTATGACCAGTGGGAGTGAGTCTAAGTGTGTTTGTACTAACATAGCAGAGTATGACCAGCGGGAGTGAGTCTAAGTGTGTTCTACTAACATAGCTGAGTATGACCAGTGGGAGTGAGTCTAAGTGTGTTTGTACTAACATAGCTGAGTATGGCCAGCGGGAGTGAGTCTAAGTGTGTTCTACTAACATAGCTGAGTATGACCAGCGGGAGTGAGTCTAAGTGTGTTCTACTAACATAGCTGAGTATGACCAGCGGGAGTGAGTCTAAGTGTGTTCTACTAACATAGCTGAGTATGACCAGCGGGAGTGAGTCTAAGTGTGTTCTACTAACATAGCTGAGTATGACCAGCGGGAGTGAGTCTAAGTGTGTTCTACTAACATAGCTGAGTATGACCAGCGGGAGTGAGTCTAAGTGTGTTTGTACTAACATAGCTGAGTATGACCAGCGGGAGTAAGTCTAAGTGTGTTTGTGCTAACGTAGCTGAGTATGACCAGAGGGAGTGAGTCTAAGTGTGTTCTACTAACATAGCTGAGTATGACCAGCGGGAGTGAGTCTAAGTGTGTTCTACTAACATAGCTGAGTATGACCAGCGGGAGTGAGTCTAAGTGTGTTTGTACTAACATAGCTGAGTATGACCAGCGGGAGTGAGTCTAAGTGTGTTCTACTAACATAGCTGAGTATGACCAGCGGGAGTGTGTCTAAGTGTGTTTGTACTAACATAGCTGAGTATGACCAGCGGGAGTGAGTCTAAGTGTGTTCTACTAACATAGCTGAGTATGACCAGTGGGAGTGAGTCTAAGTGTGTTTGTGCTAACATAGCTGAGTATGATCAGCGGGAGTGAGTTTAAGTGTGTTCTACTAACATAGCTGAGTATGACCAGCGGGAGTGAGTCTAAGTGTGTTTGTACTAACATAGCTGAGTATGACCAGTGGGAGTGAGTCTAAGTGTGTTTGTGCTAACATAGCTGAGTATGATCAGCGGGAGTGAGTCTAAGTGTGTTCTACTAACATAGCTGAGTATGACCAGCGGGAGTGAGTCTAAGTGTGTTTGTACTAACATAGCTGAGTATGACCAGTGGGAGTGAGTCTAAGTGTGTTTGTACTAACATAGCTGAGTATGACCAGCGGGAGTGAGTCTAAGTGTGTTTGTACTAACATAGCTGAGTATGACCAGCGGGAGTGAGTCTAAGTGTGTTCTACTAACATAGCTGAGTATGACCAGCGGGAGTGAGTCTCTCTTACCTCCTGTTCCGTCACCCGCCTCACTGACTTCTGTATCAAGATAAATGAAAGTTGTGTATATAGTGGTAGTTCACACATAAATTTGTAACTCTAGATGAGCAGAAAAAATGAATGCGCTGTTTAATAATATTTTTACACACGCACACACACACACACACACACACACACACACACACACACACACACACACACACACACACACACACACAGGGAGTGGGTGGATTGCATATTTTTGGACTGCAAGAAGGCGTTTGACACAGTTCCACGCAAGAGGTTAGTGCAAGAACTGGAGGACCAAGCAGGGATAACAGGGAAATCACTACAATGGGTCAGGGAATATTTGTCAGGAAGACAGCAGCGAGTCATGGTACGTGGCGAGGTGTCAGAGTGGGCACCTGTGACCATCGGGGTCGCACATGGGTCAGTCCTAGGACCAGTGCTGTTTCTGGTATTTGTGAACGACATGACGGAAGGATTAGACTCCGAAGTGTCCCTGTTTGCAGATGACGTGAAGTTGATGAGAAGAATTCATTCGATCGAAGACCAGGCAGAACTACAAAGGGATCTGGACAGGCTGCAGACCTGGTCCAGCAATTAGCTCCTGGAGTTCAACCCCACCAAGTGCAAAGTCATGAAGATTGGGGAAGGGCAAAGACGACCGCAGACGGAAAACAGTCTAGGGGGCCAAAGACTACAAACCTCACTCAAGAAAAAAGATCTTAGGGTGAGTATAACACCAGGCACATCTCCTGAAGCGCACGTCAATCAACTAACTGCTGCAGCATATGGGCGCCTAGCAAACCTCAGAACAGCATTCTGACATCTTAATAAGGAATCGTTCAGGAACCTGTACACCGTGTACGTTAGGCCCATATTGGAGTATGCAGCACTAGATTGGAACCCACACCTAGCCAAGCACATAAAGAAACTAGAGAAAGTGCAAAGGCTTGCAGCAAGACTAGTCCCAGAGCTAAGGGGTATGTCCTACGAGGAGAGGTTAAGGGATATCGACCTGACGACACTGGAGGACAGTAGAGATAGGGGGGACATGATAACTACCCCTGTGGGACCCCGATGGTCACAGGTGCCCACTCTGACACCTCGCCACGTACCATGACTCGCTGCTGTCTTCCTGACAAGTATTTCCTGATCCATTGTAGTGCCTTCCCTGTTATCCCTGCTTGGTCCTCCAGTTCTTGCACTAATCTCTTGTGTGGAACTGTGTCAAACGCCTTCTTGCAGTCCAAGAAAATGCAATCCACCCACCCCTCTCTCTCTTGTCTTACTGCTATCACCATGTCATAGAACTCCAGTAGGTTTGTGACACAGGATTTCCCGTCTCTGAAACCATGTTGGCTGCTGTTGATGAGATCATTCCTGTCTAGGTGTTCCACTGAAACCATAGGCTCTTCTATGGCTTACCTGTATGCTCACCTAGGCTCTGACATGGTCAGGGTGCTGTGGGATGAGTGAGGAAATAAGAAATGGGATAGTAGTGGAGTAGTGACGGCCTGGCGCAGACTAGACCTAGTGGTGATGGTGGCTGGACCTCCAGCCAGCTGTTTCTTGTGTACCGTCATTTGAGCGTTTAGGATAGAAAATAATTGACGGTGTTTCTAGAGTGTGTATATAGTGTTATGTTGAATAAATAGATATATTTTCCTAACAAGGATTTTTGCCTAACCCTCTATTAATCAATCCATTGAAGTACAGATGCTGATTTATCGTTTTCTGTTTTGACTGGGATAGCCCTGGGTGGCCTGTTTATGCTTGAGATGTGTGTAACTTTTACCTTTGCCCTTAGACAAGGCTGTAGCCCCCAGGTGTGTGTATGTATGTATGTGTGTGTGTGTGTGTGTGTGTGTGTGTGTGTGTGTGTGTGTGTGTGTGTATGTGTGTATGTATGTGTGTGTGAGTGTGTGTGTGTGTGTGTGTATGTGTGTATGTGTGTGTGTGTGTGTGTGTGTACTCACCTATTTGTACTCACCTATTTGTGGTTGCAGGGGTCGAGTCATAGCTCCTGGCCCCGCCTCTTCACTGATTGCTACTAGGTCCTCTCTCTCCCTGCTCCATGAGCTTTATCATACCTCGCCTTAAAACTATGTATGATTCCCGCCTCCACTACTTCACTTTCTAGACTATTCCACGACTTGACTAATCTATGACTGAAGAAATACTTCCTAACATCCCTTTGATTCATCTGAGTCTTCAACTTCCAATTGTGACCTCTTGTGTATGTGTCCCATCTCTGGAACATCCTGTCTTTGTCCACCGTGTCTATTCTGCGCAGTATTTTATATGTCGTTATCATGTCTCCCCTGACCCTCCTGGCCTCCAGTGTCGTCAGGCCGATTTCCCTCAACCTTTCTTCGTACGACAATCCCCGTAGCTCTGGGACTAGTCTTGTTGCAAACCTTTGCACTTTCTCTAATTTCTTGACGTGCTTGACTAGGTGTGGATTCCAAACTGGTGCTGCATACTCCAGTATGGGCCTGACGTAAATGGTATACAGTGTCTTGAACGACTCCTTATTGAGGTATCGGAACGCTATCCGTAAGTTTGCCAGGCGCCCGTATGCTGCAGCAGTTATCTGATTTATGTGCGCCTCAGGAGATATGCTCGGTGTTATACTCACCCCCAGATCTTTTTCCTTGAGTGAGGTTTGCAGTCTTTGGCCATCTAAAGTATATTGTGTCTGCGGTCTTCTTTGCCCTTCCCCAATCTTCATGACTTTGCATTTGGCAGGGTTAAACTCAAGGAGCCAGTTTCTGGACCAGGCTTGTAGCCTGTCCAGGTCTCTTTGTAGTCCTGCCTGATCCTCATCCGATTTGATTCTTCTCATTAACTTCACATCATCTGCAAACAAGGACACTTCTGAGTCTATCCCTTCCGTTATGTCGTTCACATATACCAAGAACAGCACAGGTCCTAGGACTGACCCCTGTGGAACCCCGCTTGTCACAAGCGCCCACTCTGACACCTCGTCACGTACCATGACTCGTTGTTGCCTCCTTGTCAGGTATTCTCTGATCCATTGCAGTGCCTTTCCTGTTATGTGTGCCTGATCTTCTAGCTTTTTCAGTAACCTCTTGTGAGGAACTGTGTCGAAGGCCTTTTTGCAGTCCAAAAAAATGCAGTCGATCCACCCCTCTCTCTCTTGTCTTACTTCTGTCACCTTGTCATAAAACTCTAGTAGGTTTGTGACACAGGATTTTCCTTCCCTGAAACCATGCTGGTTGTCAATTATACACTTGTTTCTTTCCAGGTGCCCCACCACTCTCCTCCTGATGATCTTCTCCATGACCTTGCATACTATACACGTTAGTGATACAGGTCTGTAGTTTAGTGCCTCATGTCTGTCTCCCTTTTTAAAAATTGGGACTACATTTGCCATCTTCCATACCTCAGGGAGTTGCCCAGTTTCAAATGATGTGTTGAAGATCTTTGTTAATGGCACACACAATATCTCTGCTCCCTCTTTAAGGACCCAAGGAGAGATGTTGTCTGGTCCCACCGCCTTTGAGGTGTCAAGTTCGCATAGCAGCTTCTTCACTTCCTCCTTGGTTATATGTACCTCATCCAGCACTTGCTGGTGTACCCCCCTGTTCTGATTTCCTGGAGTCCTACTGGTTTCCACTGTAAATACTTCTTTAAATCTCGTGTTGAGCTCCTGACATACCTCTCGGTCGTTTCTTGTGAATTCCCCATCACCCTTCCTCAGTCTGATTACCTGGTCCTTGACTGTTGTTTTCCTCCTGATGTGGCTGTACAACAGCTTCGGGTCAGTCTTGACTTTCGATGCTATGTCAATTTCATATTGTCGCTGAGCCTCCCTTCTTATCTGAGCATATTCATTTCTGGCTCTTCGGCTAATCTCTTTATTTTCCTGAGTTCTCTGTCTTCTGTACCTTTTCCATTCTCTAGTACACCTAGTTTTTGCCTCCCTACACCTTTGGGTGAACCAAGGACTCGTTCTGTTCTTCCCATTATTTCTGTTTCCCTTGGGAACAAACCTCTCCTCTGCCTCCTTGCATTTTGTTGCCACATAGTCCATCATTTCTTCTACTGGTTTTCCTGTCAGTTCCCTCTCCCACTGAATGTTTTGAAGGAAGTTCCTCATGCCTGAGTAGTTCCCCCTTTTGTAGTTTGGTTTTTCCCACCCTATTCCTGCTACTCTCTCCACTTGGAGCTCAACTATGTAGTCGAAGCACAGAACCACATGATCACTAGCTCCCAGGGGCCTTTCATACAAGATATCCTCAATGTCTGAACTACTCAAGGTGAATACAAGGTCCAGTCTTGCTGGTTCATCTTCTCCTCTCTCTCTGGTAGTGTCTCTAACATGTTGATGCATGAGGTTTTCCAGTACTACATCCATCATCTTGGCTCTCCATGTTTCGGAACCCCCATGGGGCTCCAGGTTTTCCCAGTCAATCTCCTTGTGATTGAAATCACCCATAACTAGTAACTTTGCTCCCCCCACATGTGCTCTTCTGGCCACCTCGGCTAGTGTGTCGACCATGGCTCTGTTGCTCTCATCGTATTCTTCTCTTGGTCTCCTGCAGTTCTGTGGTGGGTTGTACATTACTGCAATTATCACCTTGTGTCCCTCAGACTGGATTGTTCCTACTAAGTAGTCCCTTTCACCCGTGCCATCCATTCCTTCCATTTTCTCAAAACCCCACTGGCTTTTAATGAGCAGTGCAACTCCTCCTCCCCCTCTCCTCCCTCTGTCTTTCCTGAGGATTTGATATCCGGGTGGAAAGATTGAATCTGTTATTATTCTGGTGAGTTTTGTTTCTGTGAGTGCTATTATGTCTGGGGATGTCTCCTTGATTCTTTCATGCCACTCCTCATACTTATTTGTTATTCCATCTGCATTTGTATACCATACCTTCAACTTCTTTTCTAAGACTGTGGTCTGGGAGGTGTATTGGGGTTGGGGAAGTGGGAGACCTGATAAGGAACTATGGGTGGTTGCTTTGGGGGTGGAGTTTGTAATGTAGTGGGTGGGGGCATTGGATATGACATGGGTGTTTTGGTTTAGAGTGTTTGGCTGCACTGGGGTTGACCTGGTTGGGAGGCTTCTATAGGAAGCTGTGAGGGAGGTTGTATTTGATCTTCTTCCTGTGTCTGGAATCTCCTGTCTTTCTTCTCCATCCCCTCTCTTTCCTCCTTTCGCCTTTGTATCATCTCTCTCAGTTTCCGCCTTTCGTCTTGTGTTCTGTCGCGGTCGAGATACACCTTCCTGTATTCCGGCATGTCCCTTAATCGTGCTTTCTCCCACAGTATCCTGTTCCGAGTCGATTCTGCCTTGAAGGTCACTTTCACTGGCCTGGTTCTTTTTTTTACAAACCCCCCTATTCTCCGAAAATTTTCCAGCTGGGTCATGTCGTCTTCTCCGATTACTTTCATGATGCTTTCAATTGCTTTTTTTCCCCTTGTTTTCTTGCTTCATATGTTTCCCCTTCAACTTCCTGTAGCCCATACACAAAGACTGACCTCACCCTTTCGTTCTCCCACTGCATATCCCTGTGTATCCCCTCATTCAATTTGCTTTCCTCCATTGCAGCTTTCCTTTCTTCAGTTTCACTAGCTACTGTACATGGGCTCAGTGGCCTGTCATTTTCCCTTCTCGGCTTTCCCTGGGCTCTGTTGTGGTCTTTTAGGGCCTCCACATATAGCTTAGCTCTTTCATTTACTACAGTCTCCACTGATAGAGCTTCTACATGCAGTTTTGCTCCTTCTGTCCCTACAGTCCCCTTATTTGTGGCTGAGGTAGCGGTCTCTGTTGTCAATCCCAAAATGTTCTTTAGTTCTTTAGGCTGTTTCAGATTTTCCAGTTCCTCTTCTAAGCTCTGTATCCTGGCCTCTGCTGCTTTGACTTTCACCTCCCACTTCCTGCTTTCCATGTCTATCCTCTCTTCCATTCTCATGCTAAGTTCTTCTAGTTTCTTTTCCCATTCTTGTTCCCTTTTTGTGAGCTCTGCTGCCCAATCTTCCTTTGCAGTTCCCTCCTCCTGTCCCTTGGGTTTTCTTGTTGCTCTCTGGCAACCCATTTTTTTTATCCTGATTGCCTCAGAGGGGGAAACCTATGTAATTCTGTATGTTAGGTTAGTATTGTATATGTCAGAGTGTGGGGGGAGGTAGAGGAGGAACTGTGGCTATATGGGAGAGTAGTGGGGAGGGGGAGTGGGAAGGAGAGTGAAGTAAGTGGGTAAGTGGGTGAGTGGGAGAGGGAGAGGTTGGGAGGGGGAGGGTGAAAGAGGGAGGGGAGGGATCAGGTGAAGGAGTGAGATGTCGGTGGGGGAGGGGGGGGAGTGTATGTGTGAGTCTGGCAATATGTGTGTGTGTGTGTGTGTGTGTGTGAGTGTGTATTGTGTGTGTGTTGTGTGTGTGTTGTGTGTGTGTGTGTGTGTGTGTGTGTGTGTGTGTGTGTGTGTGTGTGTGTGTGTGTGTGTGTGTATGTGTGTGTGTGTGTGTGTGAGTAAACAGAGACAGGGATGAACCTTGAACTATACAACAGTTTCGCTGACAAGTGATGCAAAAATATTGGAAAAAAATTACAAAGAAGAGGATAAAATACTTGAAGAACAACAATTTATTATTTGCAAACAATTTATAACTAGTTAACAATTTATTAATAGTAAGCAATTTATAACTAGTTAACAATTTATTAATAGTAAACAATTTATTAGCAGTAAAAATTTATTACTAGTAAACAATATATTACTAGTAAGCAATTTATTGCTAATAAACAATATATTACTAGCAAACAATTTACTACTAGTAAACAATTTATTACCAGCAAACAATATATTACAAGTAAACAATACATTACTAGAAAACAATATATTACTAGTAAAAAATTTATGAATAGTAAACAATATATTATTAGTAAACAATACATTATTGGTAAACAATATATTACTAGTAAACAATATATTACTAGTAAACAATTTATTACTAGTAAACAATATAATACTAGTAAACAATATATTACTAGTAAACAATTTATTACTAGTAAACAATATGTTACTAGTAAACAATATATTACTAGTAAACAATATATTACTAGTAAACAATATATTACTAGTAAACAATTTATTACTAGTAAACAATATAATACTAGTAAACAATATATTACTAGTAAACAATTTATTACTAGTAAACAATATAATACTAGTAAACAATATATTACTAGTAAACAATTTATTACTAGTAAACAATATGTTACTAGTAAACAATATATTACTAGTAAACAATATATTACTAGTAAACAATATATTACTAGTAAACAATTTATTACTAGTAAACAATATAATACTAGTAAACAATATATTACTAGTAAACAATTTATTACTAGTAAACAATATGTTACTAGTAAACAATATGTTACTAGTAAACAATATATTACTAGTAAACAATTTATTACTAGTAACCAATATAATACTAGTAAACAATATATTACTAGTAAACAATTTATTACTAGTAAACAATATGTTACTAGTAAACAATATGTTACTAGTAAACAATATATTACTAGTAAACAATTTATTACTAGTAAACAATATAATACTAGTAAACAATATATTACTAGTAAACAATTTATTACTATTAAACAATTTATGACTAGTAAATAATATATTACTAGTAAACAATATATTACTAGTAAACAATACAATATTAGTAAGAAATATAACACTAGTAAACAATATATTACTAGTAAACAATTTATTACTAGTAAACAATATATTACTAGTAAACAATTTATTACTAGTAAACAATATATCTAATAAAAATTTATTACTAGTAAACAATATATTAATAGTAAACAATTTATTACTAGTAAACAATATATTACTATTAAAAAATCATTACTAGTAACAATATATTACTAGTAACAATATATTACTAGTAACAATATATTACTAGTAACAATATATTACTAGTAACAATATATTACTAGTAACAATATATTACTAGTATGGGAATATCTTACAAGCGACTGGCACTAGCGAACTATTGTCACAGGTCCAGTGAAGTGTTAATAACGGATAAGTAACTACTATAGTCATAAGAGATAAAAAGAGTGGTGGTAGCAGTGAGGTGCAGGGAATCACAGCATACAGAAATTAAGCATACAACCGTTACCTCTAGTAAACAGGAAATAAACTTTTCCATAGAAGTGTAGGAGAAAGTTAGTATAGGCCTAGCTGCTGTGTAAATAATAAAACAATGATCCCAGTATAGTGCAGTGAAAAGTGTATTTTGAAAGAATACAGTGTATATCCTTGAGATAAACAGTGTACAGCACTAAATAAAAGGAAATTAAATAATAATAATAATAATAATAATAATAATAATAATAATAATAATAATAATAATAATAATAATAATAATAATAATAATAATAATAATAAAAATAATAGTGAAGTGTGGCAGTGTGGGTAAGTCCTGCCCGGCTCACACCTACCCTACACCCACCATCCACCCTACACCCACCACCCACCCTACACCCACCATCCACCCTACACCCACCACCCACCCTACACCACCACCCACCCTACACCACCACCCCCCTACACCCACCACCCACCCTACACCCACCCATCCACCCTACACCCACCACCCACCCTACACCCACCATCCACCCTACACCCACCACCCACCCTACACCACCACCCACCCTACCCCACCACCCACCCTACACCTACCCTACACCCACCACCCACCCTACACCCACCACCCACCCTACACCACCCACCCTACACCACCACCCACCCTACACCACCACCCATCCTCCCCCCACCATCCACCCTCCCCCCCCCACCCACCCTACACCACCCCCCACCCAACCCCCACCACCCACCCTACACCCACCACCCACCCTACACCCACCCACCCACCCTACACCCACCACCCACCCTACACCCACCACCCACCCTACACCCACCACCCACGCTACACCCACCCACCCACTCTACACCCACCACCCACCCTACACCCACCCACCCTACACCCACCACCCACCCTACACCACCACCCACATACTGCAAACTTGGTTCGTATAAATACATCTTGCATATTACTGGCACCAGCAAGAGAAAGGTAAAGTGGAAATCAGTTTTCTTCCATGGCATACAGAGTGTAGTAGGATACAGACAGGATGTCAGCACAGCATATCTGTGGGACATGTAAACAAATCCTTGGAAGGAAATCCAGAATCACATGCTTTCTATGCTTTTCCAAACACCATATCTCTTGTACTAGACTAAATACAGCCTCAAAAAATGACCTCGAACTAGCAAGGTGCTTCTGGTTGTGCAATAAAGATGTAGAACTTTGGGCAGGTATCAGAAAGGTACTAAGGAGAGTAATAAATGATAAAAATAATCAAGAAAACAAGGATGACCTCTTGGATAGTCTACCAAAAATATATAAAACATGGGAGCAAGAGATAGTGTATCAAAAAATGCAGAATGTCCATACCACAACAGATGACTCGAAACTATCTAGTCACCCACATGGTGCTAAGCCAGACCAATCCCCCAGTCATAGCACTAATACCCACAGTGCTGGTGCTGGTGCTGGCCCAGGCTCCCCCAGTCATAGCACTAATACCCACAGTGCTGGTGCTGGCCCAGGCTCAGCCCCCAGCCCCAGTGCTGACTCAGACCCAGTCCCCAGCCTTACTGCCACCCCAGACTCTACTAGGGACCCTACCACAACCACCACTAAAACCGTAAATATACAACCATCATTGCACAAGACCGTGGCCCACAGTACAGTACAGTACAGTACAGATGAGGATTATAGTGCAGTCCCAGAACCTGCAGAAATTGACAACACACCTCCCAACAATTCTCAACCAAAGGTGAATTTGTGCAAATATTATGCTGGGGGCATCTGTAAGCATGGAATATCTGGAAAAAAATGGGACATGCAACTTTGAGCATCCCAAAAAATGTAGCGACCACCTGTCTAAAGGAGTGTGCCATTCTTCTTCCTGTAGTTTCTTTCACCCAAAAATGTGTCACTCCTCGGTCCTCCAGAAGAAGTGTTACAACATCGAGTGCCCTGCATACCATCTAAAAGGGACCAGGAGGCACAGACCCCACAAGACAAACAATAGTAGCTAAGACAACCCAACTCTAGGTGATTTTTTGTGGCAGGAAACGGAAAAAGAAAATGGAAGGAAATAACAAAAATAGTCCACCACCTTGGAGCCAATAACAAAATCCCCTCAAGAAACACAGAATACAACCTCGTTCATATTTGCTAATATACAGGGTCTTAAGCCATCCACCAACAACAAAATACCTTTTGTCAGTGGACTTCTAGAGGAGTCTAATGCAATATTTGCAGCCTTCACAGAGACTCACACAAAAGATCACTTTGACAGTGAAATATGGATAAGTGGTTACAACCTTTTTAGATGCGACAGAATGAACAGGCAGCAAGGAGGGGTTGGGCTGTATGTCAAAGAGTCCCTCATCTGCACAGAGTTGCTGAACACCACAAATGAGGTAGTTGAAGTTCTATCAATAAAGATCGAGAACCAAAACCTAGTCATTGTGGTTGTTTATAAGCCACCAGATGCAACCTCACAACAATTCAAGGAACAGCTACTGAAAATTTATTACTGTCTGGAAAACCTTCCAGCTCAATCCCCAAACATCTTACTGCTTGGTGATTTCAACCTAAGGCATACAAAATGGAAGAGTGTAGCAAATAATGTTATAGCTGGAACAATCCCCGGAGGTAGCGCAGATGAAAGGTCACACACACATGAGCTACTAAGTCTCTGTGAAAAACACACCTTAAGCCAGCAGATAGTGGAGCCAACAAGACTAGAAAACACACTTGACCTTATCTTCACAAATAATGAGGACCTGATAAGAGACATAAGAATATCAAAAACAACTAATTCCGATCACAACCTAATCGAAGTCCAGACGTACATGCATAGGGGTCCTGATCAGCAGAATGCATGTACCTGTGAAGATGTCTTCACAAAATACAACTTCAACAACAAGAATATCAACTGGGGCCAGGTAAACCATGTCCTAAGCGAAACATGTTGGGAAGATATCTTAAATGACATGGATCCAAACCAGTGCCTTGAAAGAGTCAACTTCCTGTCAGCTGAAGCATGTTCTAGGCATATTCCCCTAAGAAAGAAGAAGAGCAGGAGTACACTGGAGTGAGAAAGACGCTCCCTCTACAGAAGACGACAAAGAGTCACTGAGCTCCTCAGGAGTGCTAGAATATCTGATACACGAAAGGAGGCGCTGACCAGGGAAGTGGAAACTATCGAACTTAAGTAAAATGACTCTTACAGGAACCAGGAGAGACAGGAGGAGCTTAAAGCTATTAGTGAAATTGAAAGAAATTCAAAATATTTCTTTTCATATGCCAAAAACAAGGCAAATACCACATCTAGTATCGGGCCCTTACTCAGATAGGATGAGACTTACACAGATGACAACAAGGAAATGAGTGAAATATTGAAATCCCAGTACGACTCTGTGTTCAGTATACCACTATTCGGTCTGAGGATCGGTGACCCAAATGATTTCTTCATGAATGAGCCTCAAAACTCCATAAATGTATGCCAGATTTCCGACATTACCCTAACTCTGATAGATTTCGAAAAAGCCATTTACAACATGCCCATGCACTCAGCCCCGGACCCAGACTCGTGGAACTCTGTTTTCATTAAGAACTGCAAGAAACCCCTCTCGCGTGCCCTAAGTACACTATGGAGGAGGAGCTTGGACATGGGTGAAATTCCACAGTCACTTAAAACAACGGATATAGCCCCACTCCATAAAGGTGGCAGCAAAGCATTAGCTAAGAACTATAGACCAATAGCTCTTACGTCCCACATCATAAAAATCTTTGAAAGAGTGCTAAGAAGCAGGATTGCAAATCACCTGGATTCCCAAAATCTGCACAATCCAGGGCAACATGGGCTCAGGGCAGGTCGCTCCTGCCTCTCACAACTACTGGATCACTAAGATATGGCCTTGGATGCACTGGAAGAAAATCAGAATGCAGATGTAATATACACAGACTTTGCAACAGCATTTGACAAATGCGATCATGGCGTAATAGCCCATAAAATACTTGCTGAAGGAATAAGTGGGAAAGTGGGGAGATGGATCTTCAACTTCCTAACAAATCGAACACAAAGAGTAGTGGTCAACAGAGTTAAATCGGAGGCTGCCATAGTGAAGAGCTCTGTTCCACAAGGCACAGTACTCGCCCCCATCTTATTCCTTATCCTCATATCAGACATAGACAGAGATATACATCACAGCACTGTATCATCCTTTGCGGATGATACTAGGATCTGCATGAGGCTGTCATCTGCTGAGGACGCGGTTAACCTCCAAGAAGATATAAACAAAGTTTTCCAGTGGACAACGGTAAACAATATGATGTTCAATGAGGACAAATTCCAACTACTCCGTTATGGAAAACTGGAGGAGATAATAACTAGAACAGAGTATACTACAGACTCTGGCCATACAATAGAGCGGAAAAATAATGTAAGGGACCTGGGAGTAGTAATGTCTGAGGATCTCACTTTCAAGGATCACAACAGTGCCACGATCGCACGTGCAAAGAAAATGATAGGATGGATAATGAGAACGTTCAAAACGAGAGATGCCAAGCCAATGATGATCCTTTTCAAATCACTTGTTATCTCTAGGCTGGAATACTGCTGTACATTAACATCTCCATTCAAAGCAGGTGAAATCGCAGATCTAGAGAGTGTACAGCGATCCTTTACTGCACGTATAAGCTCTGTCAAGCACCTTAACTACCGGGAACGCTTGGAAGCACTTGACTTGTACTCGTTGGAACGCAGGAGGGAGAGATATATCATAATCTACACTTGGAAAATCCTGGAAAGAATGGTCCCAAATCTGCGCACATAAATCACTCCCTATGAAAGTAAAAGACTGGGCAGGCGATGCAAAATGCCCCCAATAAAAAGTAGGGGCGCCATTGGTACACTAAGGGAAAACACCATAAGTGTCCGGGGCCCAAGACTCTTCAACAGCCTCCCATCAAGCATTAGGGGAATTGCCAATAAACCCCTGGCTGCCTTCAAGAGAGAGCTGGACAGATACCCAAAGTCGGTGCCGGATCAGCCGGGCTGTGGCTCCTACGTTGGACTGCGTGCGGCCAGCAGTAACAGCCGAGTTGATGAGGCCCTGATCCATCGGGAGGCCTGGTCATGGACCGGGCCGCGGGGGAGTTGAACCCCGGAATAACCTCCAGGTAACCTCCAGGTAGTAAGCAGTTTACTACTAGTAAACAATATATTACTAATAAACAATTTATTACTAGTAAATAATATATTACTAGTAAACAATTTACTACTAGCAAACAATATATTACTAATAAACAATTTATTACTAGTAAACAATATATTACTAGTAAACAATATATTACTAGTAAACAATTTACTACTAGCAAACAATATATTACTAATAAACAATTTATTACTAGGAAACAATATATTACTAGTAAACAATATATTACTAGTAAACAATATATTACTAGTAAACAATATATTACTAGTAAACAATATATTACTAATAAACAATTTATTACTAGGAAACAATATATTACTAGTAAACAATATATTACTAGTAAACAATATATTACTAGTAAACAATATTACTATTAAACAATTTATGACTAGTAAATAATATATTACTAGTAAACAACATATTACTAGTAAACAATTTACTACTAGTAAACAATTCATTACTATTAAACAATTTACTACTGGTAAACAATATATTACTAGAACATAAGAACATAAGAAAGAAGGAACACTGAAGCAGGCCTACTGACCCATGCGGAGCAGGTCCATGTCCCGCCCCCGGATTATCCCAATGACATACCCAGTCTGGTCACCTCCACTCAAGGAAGAAGCACGGCACCAGACCCAGCAGCACAAGCTAGTCAGGTCCAACTCACACCCACCCACACTCACTCATGTATTTATCTAACCTATTTTTAAAACTACACGTTTTAGCCTCAATAACTGCACTCAGGAGTTTGTTCCACTCATCCACAACTCTATTACCAAACCAGTGCTTTCCTATATCCTTCCTGAATCTGAATTTTTCCAACTTGAAACCATTGCTACGAGTCCTGTCTTGGCTGGAAATTTTCAGCACGCTATTTACATCCTCTTTATTTATTCCTGTTTTCCATTTATACACCTCGATCATATCCCCCCTAATTCTACGCCTTTCTAGAGAGTGCAAATTCAGGGCCCTCGGTCTATCCTCATAAGGAAGATTTCTGATACATGGGATCATCTTTGTCATCCTCCTCTGTACGTTTTCCAGAGCATTTATATCCATTCTGTAATACGGTGACCAGAACTGAGTAGCAGAGTAAGCAATTTATTACTAGTAAACAATATGTTACTAGTAAACAATATATTACTAGTAAACAATTTACTACTAGTAAACAATATATTACTAGTAAACAATATGTTACTAGTAAACAATATATTACTAGTAAACAATTTACTACTAGTAAACAATATATTACTAGTAAACAATATGTTACTAGTAAACAATATATTACTAGTAAGCAATTTACTACTAGTAAACAATATATTACTAGTAAACAATATATTACTAGTAAACAATATATTACTAGTAAACAATATATTACTAGTAAACAATATGTTACTAGTAAACAATATATTACTAGTAAACAATATATTACTAGTAAACAATATGTTACTAGTAAACAATATATTACTAGTAAACAATATATTACTAGTAAACAATTCATGACTAGTAAATAATATATTACTAGTAAACAATATACTACTAGTAAACAATATATTACTAGTAAAAAATTATTACTAGTAAACAATATATTACTAGTAAACAATATATTTCTAGTAAACAATATATTACTAGTAAACAATTTATGACTAGTAAACAATATATTTCTAGTAAACAATATATTACTAGTAAACAATATATTACTAGTAAACAATATATTACTAGTAAACAATATATTACTAGTAAACAATATATTACTAGTAAACAATATATTTCTAGTAAACAATGTATTACTAGTAAATAATTTATGACTAGTAAATAATATATTACTAGTAAACAATATATTACTAGTAAAAAATATATTACTAGTAAACAATTTGTTACTAGTAAACAATTTATTACTAGTAAACAATTTATGACTAGTAAACAATTTATGACTAGTAAACAATATATTACTAGTAAACAATTTATGACTAGTAAACAATATATTACTAGAAAACAATATATTACTAGTAAACAATATATTACTAGTAAAGAATATATTACCAGTAAACAATATACTACTAGTAAATAACATACTACTGTTAAACAATTTATTACTAGTAAACAATTTATTACTAGTAAACAATTTGTTATTAGTAAAAAAATTAATTCTAGTAAACAATTTATTACTAGTAAACAATTCAGTATCTGTTTGGAAATTCCTTTATATCTATCAATTAATTCGTTACGAGAAACTCACCGTAATGAATAATTATAGAAATGAACGGACTTATTGTATTGATCTTCACTTTAAGAAAACTATCGGCTGAGTTCCTTCTTCATGACTTAGTGTGTATGACCCTTGTAGGCTTAGCGCTTTGTTTTGATTATTATAATAATAAATCGCTGTTCGTGATTAATTTTTGGAACTGCAGAATACAGTGGAAGCTCGGTTTTCGTCATTAATTTGCTCCAGAAAGTCTGACGAAAACCGAATTCGACGAGAAAAAATTACCGGAACTGTTACGTTAGATGAGACAATTGCTGAGTGGAAAATATTTGTTTAGGTATAATAGGAAGAAAGTTGGTGTGGAAAGATATCAACAATGGTGTGTCAGAGAGATGTAGACTTCCTGTGATCAAATATTTAATTTATATAATTACATTAATAGCAGGAATGGAAAGCTATATGAACCTGAGGCAAAAATCTTGTGGGAAGAAATAAAAAAAAAGGGAGCTCTAAATAGAAATAACTAAAAAAATAAATGGCTAAAAATATAAAATTGAATAAATAACTGCAGAATGTTTTGAATAATTCAGCACCTGAAGGGATAGTTGAATGATGGAATTTAATGTTGATAAAAACAAAATGGAACTGGAAGCAAGATGAGGCTGCTTGAAGAATATGTATTACATAGGAAAATATTCATTGCAATTGGCAGCGGGATTTTGGAACTATTATTAAAATAAAATATTATCCATAGATGTTCCTGTAAATCAAATTGTAATATATTTAAATTGTACAGTGACAAAATATAAAATAGCTTTCAAATACAGTGGAACCCCGGATTTAGTACTTAATCCGTTCCAGAACAACGGTCGAAATCCGAGGCATATGAAAACTGAAGTAATATTTCACATAAGAAATAATGTAAATACAATTAATACGTTCCAGGCACCCAAAAATATTAACAAAAAATATACTTTTTAAAGAATAGTTTTACATGCAGAAAACAATGAGGAATAAATATAAATGACTAATTTTAATGATAAATGAACATTACGTAACTTATTGACGACTCTTGTTGGCATATTGAAGAAGCGAAGAGAGGAGAGGGAGTTGAGGTTATTGTTTGGAAGAGGAATCCCTCTCCATAATGACTTCAGGTGTCAAAGCCCTCTCTGGTGTTACTTCCCTTCTTTGCCTTTTACTGGCACTGGGCCCCTGTCACACTAAAAATCTGTCCAGAGAACTGTTTCTGGCGTCTCTTTAAGATTTGCCTAAAATGGAACAAGGTATTGTCACTGAACATGTTGCAGATGCGGCTTGTATCAGCACACACCAACAAAAGTTTGCAACCCATTCCACTTTGCACACATGTCCTTAATCACTGAAGAGGCACCTTCTCCCCTCTCTCTTCCTCCTCCTCTGAAGCAACTTCCTCAGCTGTGGTCTGTTGCTGTTCCAGTTGAAGGTCTTGCAGCTCTTCAGTGGTTAGCGCTTCCCTGTGGTCCTCCACCAACTCTTCCACATCCTCGCCACTCACATCCAACCCCATGGACTTCACCGAAGATCCAATAGATTCCACAACAAGCGTAAGGTCGACAGGGTCAGGGTCAGCCTCAAACCTTTTAAAATCCTTCTCTTGGACACATTCTGGAGACAATTTTCTCGAAGCAGAGTTCAAAGTCCTGGAAGTCACTTCCTGCCAAGCCTTACCTACAAGGCTTATGCAATGGAGGATAGTGAAGTGATTCCCCCAGAACTCTCTAATGGTCAATTTAGTGTCCGGGGTCACTTCAAAGCACTTTTGAAACATTGCTTTCAAGTAGAGGTTTTTGAAGTTAGAAATGACCTGCTGGTCTATGGGCTGGATGAGAGGAGTGGTGTTAGGAAGCAAGAACTTCACTTTTTATAAAACTGAAGTCCCTAAACAATTGGTCTTCCAAGTCTGGAGGACGAGCAGGAGCATTGTCCAGTACCAGGAGGCACTTGAGTGGCAATTTATTTTCCAGGAGGTATTTTTTCACACTCGGGCCAAATACTTCATGGACCCCAGTCAATGAAAAGTTGCCTCGAGACCCATGCCTTATTATTAGCTTTCCACATCGCACACAATTTACTCTTGACGACATTGTTTTCCTTGAACGCTCTGGAATTTTCAGAGTGTTACACCAGCAAACGCTTCACTTTGAAATCCTCGCTAGCGTAACCCCAGAACAAAAGAGTTAGCCTATCCTTCATAGGCTTGTGTCCTGGCTATGCCTTTTCCTCCTGCGTGGTGTAGGTCCTCTTCGGCATTTTCTTCCAAAAGAGGCCTGTTTCGTCACAAGTGAACGCTTGTTGGGGGAGGAATTTTTTAACCTCTATAAGTCTATATACTCCTTGAATTCATCAACGAATTCTTCGGTCACAAGTTTCAACTTGTAGCCTCACTATGCCTTACAACACTATGTATGCCACTACGCTTCATGAATCTGTTGAACCAGCTTTTGCTGGCCTTAAATTCACTAACAGTACATTTTCTGTAGTATATCTGCATTCAACTGCCTTACCTTTTCACAAATGATCAGCTCTGCAACACTATCTCCCGCTAACTGTTTTTTATTTATCCACACCAACAACAACTTCTCCACCCTTTCGCAACTTTAGCTTCCTTCATTTCTACTTTCTTTGCCAGGATGGAACAGATTGTTGATTTCGACATCACATACATCCTGTCAAGTTCACCTAAACGTACGCAACTTTCCAATTTTTTTACAATCTCTTTCTTGAATTCAATCATGTTTCTCACCTTCTTTACCAAAGGGCTAATGTTTCGAGTGAATGCTCGTTCAACCAGTGACAGAGCCAGAATGAGACATGCACGCATAAGAGTGGCAGCATCCCGGCGGGCGGACGCGTCTGACACCTACAATTCGAATTGTATGATATTAAAAACCGGAGTTCCACTGTATATGGATGAATGAATATACAAAAATGATTTACAACATGTTAGCTCTAAATTAGAATAGGCAGGAGCCTAAAAAAAAGTAGGTATGTTACCAAAAACAGCCTAAAATATATATTAACACTCAAAATATCAATTCAGGCTGATAGCAGGAAAGGAGGAGACATGATAACAACATGAAAGGTTGTGAAAAATATGAAAGAAGAGATAAAGGAAACTTCTTCTGAGACAACAGAAGGCCGTAGTAGTAGATTGAGAAAAAAAATTGGATCGGAAATGTTATAAGAAAATTTTAATCACAAAGAGGGTGGTAGAGCAACGAAATAACAGAGGAAGTAGTTAGTGCTACGACCATCGGATACCTAACATTATTGTATAATGAAACAATGACTGAAGACTGGAAACCACGAGCATATCTGCTGTAGCTACAGATAGGTAATTACAAAGATTTCTACACACACACACTCACACACACAGACACAGACAGACACACACACACACACACACACACACACACACACACACACACACACACACACACACACACACACACACACACACACACACACACACACACACACACACACACACCCGCACTTGATAAAGCACGTCAAGAAACTAGAGAAAGTACAAAGGTTTGCGACAAGGTTAGTTCCAGAGCTAAGGGGAATGTCCTATGAAGAAAGATTAAGGGAAATCGGCCTGACGACACTGGAGGACAGGAGGGTCAGGGGAGACATGATAACGACATATAAAATACTGCGTGGAATAGACAAGGTGGACAAAGACAGGATGTTCCAGGGAGGGGACACAGAAACAAGAGGCCACAATTGGAAGTTGAAGACACAAATGAGTCAAAGAGATAGTAGGAAGTATTTCTTCAGTCATAGAGTTGTAAGGCAGTGGAATAGCCTAGAAAATGACGTAGTGGAGGCAGGAACCATACACAGTTTTAAGACGAGGTTTGATAAAGCTCATGGAGCGGGGAGAGAGAGGGCCTAGTAGCAACCGGTGAAGAGGCGGGGCCAGGAGCTAGGACTCGACCCCTGCAACCACAAATAGGTGAGTACAAATAGGTGAGTACACATACACACACACACACACACACACACACACACACACACACACACACACACACACACACACACACACACACACACACACACAATATGAAAACGACATAGCAGCGAAAACCAAATCTGACCCGAAGCTGTTATACAGCCACATCAGGAGGAAAACAACAGTCAAGGACCAGGTAATCAGGCTAAGGAAGGAAAAGAGACAACAAGAAATGACCGTGAAGTATGTGAGGAACTCAACAAGAGATTCAAAGAAGTGTTCACAGAAGAGACAGAAGGGGGCTCCAGAAAGACGTAGAGGTGGTGCACACCACCAAGTGCTGGACACAGTACACACAATCGAGGAAGAAGTGGAGAGGCTTCTGAGTGAGCTAGATACCTCAAATGCAATGGGGCCGGATAACATCTCTCCATGGGTCCTGAGAGAGGGAGCAGAGGCACTATGTTTACCCCTAACAACAATATTCAATACATCTATGGAAACAGGGAGATTGCCTGAGGCATGGAAGACAGCAAATGTAGTCCCAATCTTTAAAAAAAGAGACAGACATGAAGCACTAAACTACAGACCAGTGTCACTGACATGTATAGTATGCAGAATTATGGAGAAGATTATCAGAAGAGTGGTGGAACACCTAGAAAGGAATGATCTCATCAACAGCAGCCAACATGGTTTCAGGGACGGGAAATCCTGTGTCACAAACCTACTGGAGTTCTATGACATGGTGACAGCAGTAAGACAAGAGAGAGAGGGGTGGGTGGATTGCATTTTCTTGGACTGCAAAACGGCGCTTGATACAGTTCCACAAAAGAGATTAGTGCAAAAACTGGAGAACCAAGCAGGGATAACAGGGAAGGCACTACAATGGATCAGAAAATACTTGTCAGGAAGACAGCAGCGAGTCATGGTACGTGGCGAGGTGTCAGAGTGGGCACCTGTGACCAGCGGGGACCCACAGGGGTCAGTCCTAGGACCAGTGCTGTTTCTGGTATTTGTGAACGACATGACGGAAGGAATAGACTCCGAAGTGTCCCTGTTTGCAGATGACGTGAAGTTAATGAGAAGAATTCATTCGATCGAAGACCAGGCAGAACTACAAAGGGATCTGGACAGGCTGCAGACCTGGACCAGCAATTAGTTCCTGGAGTTCAACCCCACCAAGTGCAAAGTCATGAAGATTGGGGAAGGGCAAAGAAGACCGCAGACGGAATACAATCTAGGGGGGCCAGAGACTACAAACCTCACTCAAAGAAAAAGATCTTCGGGAGAGTATAACACCAGGCACATCTCCTGAAGCGCACATCAACCAAATAACTGCTGCAGCATATGGACGCCTAGCAAACCTCAGAACAGCATTCCGACATCTTAATGAGGAATCGTTCAGGACCCTGTACACCGTGTACGTTAGGCCCATATTGGAGTATGCGGAACCAGTTTGGAACCCACACCTAGCCAAGCACGTAAAGAAACTAAAGAAAGCGCAAAGGTTTGTAACAAGACTAGTCCCAGAGCTAAGAGGTATGTCCTACGAGGAGAGGTTAAGGGAAATCAACCTGACGACACTGGAGGACAAGAGAGAAAGGGGGGACATGATAACGACTTACAAAATACTGAGAAGAATTGACAAGGTGGACAAAGACAGGATGTTAAAGAGATGGGACACAGCAACAAGGGGACACAGTTGGAAGTTGAAGACACAGATGAATCACAGGGATGTTAGGAAGTATTTCTTCAGGCACAGAGAAGTCAGGACGCTGAATAGTTTGGGAAGCGATATAGTGGAAGCAGGATCAATACATAGCTTTAAGCAGAGGTATGATAAAGCTCATGGTTCAGGGAGAGTGACCTAGTAGCGACCAGTGAAGAGGCGGGGCCAGGAGCTTGGACTCGACCCCTGCAACCTCAACTAGGTGAGTACAACTAGGTGAGTACACTCACATACACACACACAGGCAGGAACTATACATAGTTTTAAGACGAGGTATGATAAAGCTACTGGAGCAGGGGGAGAGAGGACCTAGTAGCGGTCGGTGAAGAGGCGGGGCCAGGAGCTGAGTCTCGACCCCTGCAACCACAATTAGGTGAGTACACACATTATATATATATATATATATATATATATATATATATATATATATATATATATGTATATATATATATATATATGTATATATATATGTATATATATATATATATGTATATATATATATATATGTATATATATATATATGTCGTGCCGAATAGGCAGAACTTGCGATCTTGGCTTAAATAGCAACGCTCATCTTGCCATATAGGACAAGTGAAAATTTGTGTATGCAATAATTTCGCCAAAATCGTTCTGAACCTAACGAGAAAAATATATTTCACTGTGTTTGTTTAGTATTAAATTATTATAAACAAATCTAAAATATATTTAGTTCGGTTAGGCTAAAATAAATTGTTCTTGTTATAATAAGGTTAGGTAAGTTTTCTAAGATTCTTTTGGTGCAAAATTAGAATTTTTTACATTAACATTAATGAAAAAAATATATCTTTAAACGTATAAGAGAAAATTTCAGAAAGGGCTTAATACTAGGTTAGGTAAGGTTCGCCTTTGGAGCTTTTGGTCATCTGACCGAGGCCTTCCGCTGGCTTACCGGTCCACCCCTTTAAAAATTATGGTCATTTATAACCATTGTTATATAATATAGGACTTAATACTAAATGAGTTCTTGCTAACTGACCAGTTTTACATATTCGGCACGACATATATATATATATATATATATATATATATATATATATATATATATATATATATATATATATATATGCTAGGAATTCGCAAGAACAGGCGAAAAATCGACAAACACTGATCTCTGGCTGAAGGAGACTCGAACCTACGAACCTTGGAACAATGTACGCAGTGCTTTACCAACCTAGCTACACTGGTCCAATACCTTGGCCTTAGCGTGAGCTAGACGTTGATCCATGGCAGCCAGCTTTCAAGCAGGAGGCTTACAGCTATTTCCGCCTGTTCTTGCGAGGCTTACAGAATTTTTGCCTGTTCTTGCGAATTCCTAGTATTGTTAAAATCTCTAGTAAGGCTGATGCATGCAGGGAATGAGGTGAAAAGCTGTAAGCCTCCTGCTTGAAAGCTGGCTGCCTTGGATCAACGTCTTGCTCGCGCTTGATGCCAAGGTATTGGACCAGTGTAGCAAGGTTGGTAAAGCACTGCGTACCTTGTTCCAAGGTTCGTAGGTTCGAGTCTCCTTCAGCCAGAGATCAGTGTTTGTGAATTTTTCGCCTGTTCTTGCGAATTCCTAGCATATATATATATATATATATATATATATATATATATATATATATATATATATATATATATATATATATATATATGCAATAAGATCTCAGTAAACAGGTGATTTTAAAATATGCAAAACAACCACTGTGAAAGAGTAGTGAAATTCCAAGCGCTTTCGTGATTACTCATATTGTCAAGGAACTATGACAATGTGAGTAGTCACGAAAGCGCTTGGAATTTCACTACTCTTTCACAGTGGTTGTTTTGCATATATATATATATATATATATATATATATATATATATATATATATATATATATATATATATATATATATATATATATATATATATATATATATATATATATATATATATATATATATATATATATATATATATATATATATATATATATGTCGTGCCGAATATGTAAAACTGGTCAATTAGCAAGAACTCATTTAAAATTAAGTCCTTTCTAAAATATAATCTTATACGATTAAAGATATATTTTTTTCATTAATGTTGATGTAAAAATTTATAATTTTGCACCAAAAGGAACTTAGAAAACTTACCTAACCTTATTATAACAAGCGCAATTAATTTTAGCCTAACCCAACTAAATATATTTTAAATTTGTTTACAATAATTTAATACTAAACAAACACACTGAAATATATTTTTTTTCGTTAGGTTCAGAATGATTTTGGCGAAATTATTGCATACACAAATTTTCACTTGTCCTATATGGCAAGATGAGCGTTGCTATTTAAGCCAAGATCGCAAGTTCTGCCTATTCGGCACGACATATATATATATATATATATATATATATATATATATATATATATATATATATATATATATATATATATATATATATATATATATATATATATATATATATATATATATATATATGTCGTGCCGAATATGTAAAACTGGTCAATTAGCAAGAACTCATTTAAAATTAAGTCCTTTCTAAAATTTTCTCTTATACGTTTAAAGATATATTTTTTTCATTAATGTTAATGTAAAAATTTTTAATTTTGCACCAAAAGAATCTTAGAAAACTTACCTAACCTTATTATAACAAGAACAATTTATTTTAGCCTAACTCAACTAAATATATTTTAAATAGGTTTACAATAATTTAGTACTAAACAAACGCATCAAATATATTTTTTTCGTTAGGTTCAGAATGATTTTGGCGAAATTATTGCATACATAAATTTTCACTTGTCCTATATGGCAAGATGAACGTTGCTATTTAAGCCAAGATCGCAAGTTCTGCCTATTCGGCACGACATATATATATATATATATATATATTTTTTTTTTATTATTATCACACCGGCCGATTCCCACCAAGGCAGGGTGGCCCGAAAAAGAAAAACTTTCACCATCATTCACTCCATCACTGTCTTGCCAGAAGGGTGCTTTACACTACAGTTTTTAAACTGCAACATTAACACCCCTCCTTCAGAGTGCAGGCACTGTACTTCCCATCTCCAGGACTCAAGTCCGGCCTGCCGGTTTCCCTGAATCCCTTCATAAATGTTACTTTGCTCACACTCCAACAGCACGTCAAGTATTAAAAACCATTTGTCTCCATTCACTCCTATCAAACACGCTCACGCATGCCTGCTGGAAGTCCAAGCCCCTCGCACACAAAACCTCCTTTACCCCCTCCCTCCAACCCTTCCTAGGCCGACCCCTACCCCGCCTTCCTTCCACTACAGACTGATACACTCTTGAAGTCATTCTGTTTCGCTCCATTCTCTCTACATGTCCGAACCACCTCAACAACCCTTCCTCAGCCCTCTGGACAACAGTTTTGGTAATCCCGCACCTCCTCCTAACTTCCAAACTACGAATTCTCTGCATTATATTCACACCACACATTGCCCTCAGACATGACATCTCCACTGCCTCCAGCCTTCTCCTCGCTGCAACATTCATCACCCACGCTTCACACCCATATAAGAGCGTTGGTAAAACTATACTCTCATACATTCCCCTCTTTGCCTCCAAGGACAAAGTTCTTTGTCTCCACAGACTCCTAAGTGCACCACTCACTCTTTTTCCCTCATCAATTCTATGATTCACCTCATCTTTCATAGACCCATCCGCTGACACGTCCACTCCCAAATATCTGAATACGTTCACCTCCTCCATACTCTCTCCCTCCAATCTGATATTCAATCTTTCATCACCTAATCTTTTTGTTATCCTCATAACCTTACTCTTTCCTGTATTCACCTTTAATTTTCTTCTTTTGCACACCCTACCAAATTCATCCACCAATCTCTGCAACTTCTCTTCAGAATCTCCCAAGAGCACAGTGTCATCGGCAAAGAGCAGCTGTGACAACTCCCACTTTGTGTGTGATTCTTTATCTTTTAACTCCACGCCTCTTGCCAAGACCCTCGCATTTACTTCTCTTACAACCCCATCTATAAATATATTAAACAACCACGGTGACATCACACATCCTTGTCTAAGGCCTACTTTTACTGGGAAAAAATTTCCCTCTTTCCTACATACTCTAACTTGAGCCTCACTATCCTCGTAAAAACTCTTCACTGCTTTCAGTAACCTACCTCCTACACCATACACTTGCAACATCTGCCACATTGCCCCCCTATCCACCCTGTCATACGCCTTTTCCAAATCCATAAATGCCACAAAGACCTCTTTAGCCTTATCTAAATACTGTTCACTTATATGTTTCACTGTAAACACCTAGTCCACACACCCCCTACCTTTCCTAAAGCCTCCTTGTTCATCTGCTATCCTATTCTCCGTCTTACTCTTAATTCTTTCAATTATAACTCTACCATACACTTTACCAGGTACACTCAACAGACTTATCCCCCTATAATTTTTGCACTCTCTTTTATCCCCTTTGCCTTTATACAAAGGAACTATGCATGCTCTCTGCCAATCCCTAGGTACCTTACCCTCTTCCATACATTTATTAAATAATTGCACCAACCACTCCAAAACTATATCCCCACCTGCTTTTAACATTTCTATCTTTATCCCATCAATCCCGGCTGCCTTACCCCCTTTCATTTTACCTACTGCCTCACGAACTTCCCCCACACTCACAACTGGCTCTTCCTCACTCCTACAAGATGTTATTCCTCCTTGCCCTATACACGAAATCACAGCTTCCCTATCTTCATCAACATTTAACAATTCCTCAAAATATTCCTTCCATCTTCCCAATACCTCTACCTCTCCATTTAATAACTCTCCTCTCCTATTTTTAACTGACAAATCCATTTGTTCTCTAGGCTTTCTTAACTTGTTAATCTCACTCCAAAACTTTTTCTTATTTTCAACAAAATTTGTTGATAACATCTCACCCACTCTCTCATTTGCTCTCTTTTTACATTGCTTCACCACTCTCTTAACTTCTCTCTTTTTCTCCATATACTCTTCCCTCCTTGCATCACTTCTACTTTGTAAAAACTTCTCATATGCTAACTTTTTCTCCCTTACTACTCTCTTTACATCATCATTCCACCAATCGCTCCTCTTCCCTCCTGCACCCACTTTCCTGTAACCACAAACTTCTGCTGAACACTCTAACACTACATTTTTAAGCCTACCCCATACCTCTTCGACCCCATTGCCTATGCTCTCATTAGCCCATCTATCCTCCAATAGCTGTTTATATCTTACCCTAACTGCCTCCTCTTTTAGTTTATAAACCTTCACCTCTCTCTTCCCTGATGCTTCTATTCTCCTTGTATCCCATCTACCTTTTACTCTCAGTGTAGCTACAACTAGAAAGTGATCTGATATATCTGTGGCCCCTCTATAAACATGTACATCCTGAAGTCTACTCAACAGTCTTTTATCTACCAATACATAATCCAACAAACTACTGTCATTTCGCCCTACATCATATCGTGTATACTTATTTATCCTCTTTTTCTTAAAATATGTATTACCTATAACTAAACCCCTTTCTATACAAAGTTCAATCAAAGGGCTCCCATTATCATTTACACCTGGCACCCCAAACTTACCTACCACACCCTCTCTAAAAGTTTCTCCTACTTTAGCATTCAAGTCCCCTACCACAATTACTCTCTCACTTGGTTCATAGGCTCCTATACATTCACTTAACATACATACATATATGTCGTGCCGAATAGGCAGAACTTGCGATTTTGGCTTAAATAGCAACGCTCATCTTGCCATATAGGACAAGTGAAAATTTGTGTATGCAATAATTTCGCCAAAATCATTCTGAAGCTAACGAAAAAAAATATATTTCACTGTGTTTGTTTAGTATTAAATCACTGTAAACAAATCTAAAATATATTTAGTTGGGTTAGGCTAAAATAAATTGTTCTTGTTATAATAAAGTTAGGTAAGTTTTTTAAGATTCTTTTGGTGCAAAATTAAATTTTTTTACAATAACAATAATGAAAAATATATATCTTTAAACGTATAAGAGAAAATTTTAGAAAGGACTTAATCCACGAGAATCAGTGCTCATCCTGTGTGGTTGTTACTAGTGGGATCCACTAGGATCAGTGTTCATCCTGTGTGGTTCTTACTAATGGGATCCACTAGGATCAGTGCTCATCCTGTGTGGTTGTTACTAGTGGGATCCACGAGTATCAGTGCTCATCCTGTGTGGTTGTTACTAGTGGGATCCACGAGTATCAGTGCTCATCCTGTGTGGTTGTTACTAGTGGGATCCACGAGGATCAGTGTTCATCCTGTGTGGTTCTTACTAGTGGGATCCACGAGTATCAGTGCTCATCCTGAGTGGTTGTTACTAGCGGGATCCACGAGGATCAGTGCTCATCCTGTGTGGTTGTTACTAGTGGGATCCACGAGTATCAGTGCTCATCCTGTGTGGTTGTTACTAGTGGGATCCATGAGGATCAATGCTCATCCTGTGTGGTTGTTACTAGTGGGATCCACGAGGATCAGTGCTCATCCTGTGTGGTTGTTACTAGTGGGATCCACGAGGATCAGTGCTCGTCATGTTTGGTTGTCTCCAGTCGGATCTCAAAAGAATCATCACTCACTCCAACCATATTTTTCTTCCATATATATAATTTACCAGAAAGAGCAAATGATATGAATATTTTTGCAGATGATGCTAAACCATCATATAAATTAAAATTCGTACATCACTGCAATATTTTAGAGAATCTGGAAGACAAAATACTGACGGAATATACGCTGGAATACCTTTGACTATTTAACTACAGTATAGTAGGTGTAGTGTTGTGTGTACGTGAGGATTACGACCAATAGTGGACTTGAGGACCATATTTAAGCGGGGAAATGTATTATCTGCGTTACTAGCTAGAAAGGTACAGGAAGGCTCCACTTATACACCACCTCCTTGAGGTGTTCCACGTTTTCGTTGGTATCGGCGCCGGCTTGAACATAAACAGAGGAACACCGCACAAAGGTGCTGTGTATGCGGAGCCTTTCTACTTATGCCTTTACCAACTTATCAGTTCTATTATGCCTCTGTAGATTAATGTGACATAGAACCTACAGATGGTTTACTATTTACAATAACACCGTAACGTGCTTAAAGGACCCCAATGGAAATACGTCACTCTGTCTGACTTTTTTGGGTTATCCTAGGTTTTCTACACATATGCTGCTATTTATGATAATTCTATGTAACTGTATTTGTGTATACCTGAATAAACTTACTTACTTACTTACTTACTTACTTACTTACTTAATCTTGACTTAAGGGTCCAGTCCCTGGATCCATTATGCGCCTCTGTACCCCATACCCCATTCCCACATGATGATAATGGGGCATGGGGGTGCACAATGAAGATGTTGAACTAACTAAACTAACTAGATGGTTCCTTCTAGGGAGGTGTCTTGTTGCTGGTGTGATCTTATACCGTGTACTGTGCGCACCCATCTTAGCCAGACATACTTATCAATTCCAGTGGATGTTGCAACCAAAGCTGTCCACATTATTGATCCACTATTGATCTGCTGAACAAGAAGGCTGAGTCATGCAGGAAAGGTCATACTGATTCACAACATTATCCATCCCGTATGTCAGCTTAATATCTCTGATGGAGTTAGTATCTGATACTGTACGAGTGTTGTTATGTTAATACTGACACACTCTGGGAATTGGACAGACACACATGCACACTCGAGACATTTATTACAGGGAACATGTCATCACCAGTGGGAATTAAAAACAGAATGTACCGTGAGAGGTGAGGTGAGGTGAGACAGAGAAAGACAGGTACAGTAACGAGATCACTTGTCAGAGACTAGTGAGCTGAGCCTTATATTGAGCGAGAGGATTCGATGTTGAGAAAGACTTGCATAGAATGAGCCAATAGGCCTACTGTAGTGATCCTCTGTTGTTACTTATGTCCCTGATTGCAGTGTTTTGGTTGGTCAGGAACTTTTGAGCGAGAATTCTGGATAAACTAAAGCTCCATGAGCTTTGTGTGAGAGCATAATGAAACTGAAACAGCTAAGACTTCCAGACACCGATGCCTACCTTGTAAGTTTTTCTCTCTCTCACCTTTTGATGTAACTATGTGTACTACGATGTAGGACACATGCGTTATTTATATCATCACAGCAGCAGGCATTTCTGTGTTCTATAATATGTTCGTCCATTAATCCAGTTGTTTTCCCTACGTAGACCTTTTCTTATTCCCCTCGAAGTATCGTATACACAAAAACAATGGTTTCTGCGGCTTTGGCTGGTTTTAGCTGAACTAGGTCCCTAATAGTGGCCCTGGAACTGGTTGCTACTTTCATATGGCTGCCTATGTGAACTGTGGAATTGTTGATTACCACACTATACACAGTACCTGGCGGAAGCTGTCTCGTGTGTGCCGTCGTTGTTATCTCTGATGACGTGGAGACCGTGCCTTCAACAGTCAGAGATGGAGAATAATACGTAGGAACTGTAAGTTTTCGAAAACGCTTTTGATATACTTTCACTTCTCGAGAAAGTGTGGGTTGGAGATCTTATGGGCTCTTAGAAAATCAATCAGTGGTGACTGCCCACTAGGTTCTAGTATCATAGTGCGAGGAGATCGTCCTTATTGGATGGCCTTGTGTAAACTTTAAATGTCAGTCTGTGGCCACCTTTGAGTTGAAGGACATCCAGGGAAGGTAGAAGGTTGTTCCTCTCCTCATCTAATGTTAATTTGATAGTCAGTTCGATGTTGTTGATGGCGTTGAGAATATTTTGTAAATTGAGTTTTTTGTTGAAGATGACCAGTATGTCGTCGACATAGCATGGTCGTGTAATTTTGTCCCGCATAATAGGAATAATGCGGCCGAACACGAGGTAACCCATATAGAGGATAACCAATACAACGTAAGTGTGGCCACGGTCATCCCAGAACACTGTATTTTTATTTTATCTCTTGGCTGAAGTAGTCGTAATTCATTCATGGTCCCACCAGGGCAACAAAATTTTCACTAGGTCCAGTGAGGTCTAATGTGCTGCTGACTGTGTTGGGGAGAATTCCCTGGATACTCCGAAAATATAACCTGGGCAAGAAATTTTTCACAACTACTACCCAGCAATAATAGACTAGCTGGTTACCTAAAACCTACACGCCCTCACATCATGCATCACCATGTCCTACAGAAACAAAGAATTCTCGCTAAACATCTCTAAATATTTGGGTACCATCAGAAAAGCACGCCTTAGGTGCTCAAGGCGTGCCGTGTCATTGATATCATCGTCAATAATAAATTCTCAGCCAGCTTTGACGTTACATTCCTATTTATCATCTTGTCAACCTCACAAGCTGTTTCTCTTAGCAACACAATCAGTGACACATTGGACCTCCGAGTACCCACACAAGACTGGTTTCATCCTAAGAGTTCATGGGATCTCCAGTCCACACTTTTTTAAAGGAGTACAAGAATATCAGAGACATTTACTGCTATACTTCATCTTCGAAGAGTAAAGGTACGCCTTCCACATCATCAGAGAGGACAATGATGGCACACACAAGAGTATTTGCACCGGGTACGTAGTCCTTCCCGTCTCCAGCAACATTTTTCCAGCTGTCATAGGCAACCATATTCATCGTATAACTTAACAAATCTTTGAGGACAATTGTGGTGTAGAGGTTTGAGCTTCAAAGCTTTTTATAGTTATACCATGAATTAAGGAAAGATCCTAGACTTCACCTCACGAAATCAGACAGAGCAAATGAGATAGTAGTTATGGACAACGTAGATTACAGTGGAAAAATAAACATGATATTAGGAAACAGGGGAACTCAGGCGCCTCTTAACTCCCGGAGACTTCGCTCAAAAATCATTCAGGTGAGTCTAGTTCCCACAATTTGTGATATTTATCGGTGACACTAACAATAGCGAGTGTGTGTGCAAACATTAAAGGCAGTTTGCTACCTCTACCTATGTGATTATAAGTCTGGTCACACTGGCACTGGTGGCACTTCTTCTGGCCTCAACCAACACGGACAAACGGGAAGCCCCGGCACTTTTGACCTAAATCAGCAGTGCCAACAGGAAGCCGTGACTGGTTTAGGCTAGCATTCTTTGCCTAGTCCAGAAAAAGCGTCAATTAGCCTGGTAGCACACTTCATGGGCAGACTGACACCTGGAGTGCCAGCACACTTCATGGGCAGACTGACACTTGGAGCGCCAGTACACTTCATGGGCAGACTGACACTTGGAGTGCCAGCACACTTCATGGGCAAACTGACACTTGGAGTGCCAGCACACTTCATGGGCAGACTGACACTTGGAGTGCCAGCACACTTCATGGGCAGACTGACACTTGGAGTGCCAGCACACTTCATAGGCAGACTGACACTTGGAGTGCCAGCACACTTCATGGGCAGACTGACACTTGGAGTGCCAGCACACTTCATGAGCAGACTGACACTTGGAGTGCCAGCACACTTCATGGGCAGACTGACACTTGGAGTGCCAGCACACTTCATGGTCAGACTGACACTTGGAGGTCCAGCACACTTCATGGTCAGACTGACACTTGGAGTGCCAGCACACTTCATGGTCAGACTGACACTTGGAGTGCCAGCACACTTCATGGGCAGACTGACACTTGGAGTGCCAGCACACTTCATGGGCAGACTGACACTTGGAGTGCCAGCACACTTCATGGGCAGACTGACACTTGGAGTGCCAGCACACTTCATGGGCAGACTGACACTTGGAGTGCCAGCACACTTCATGGGCAGACTGACACTTGGAGTGCCAGCACACTTCATGGTCAGACTGACACTTGGAGTGCCAGCACACTTCATGGGCAGACTGACACTTGGAGTGCCAGCACACTTCATGGGCAGACTGACACTTGGAGTGCCAGCACACTTCATGGGCAGACTGACACTTGGAGTGCCAGCACACTTCATGGGCAGACTGACACTTGGAGTGCCAGCACACTTCATGGTCAGACTGACACTTGGAGTGCCAGCACACTTCATGGTCAGACTGACACTTGGAGTGCCAGCATGGCCCAGCATGACCAGCTACTAAGTGAACATAACACACACACTCCACTCTCTTACCTGCTGTTCAACAGCCTTCGGGAGACTCTTCTGTTTTAAGATAAATGAAAGAGTTATAGATTTATTTCAGATAATAGAATCTCTAAAAGTGTGCAAGGCTTAAATATTTGCCTCTCTCTCTCTCTCTCTCTCTCTCTCTCAAACACACACACACACACACATAAATGGTAACATAAACAGCGAACAGATCAAATGTCTATGGACAACAGCTCGTAATTAACTTGCACCAGTGATGCTCTGAGAGAGTTCTGTACCAGTTCCTTCCTTTTAAAATCACAACATATCGAACAAAAAAATATGATCTAATAAAGCATCTCAATGGAAAAAAAAAGAACTGTCTTAGCTTATAAGTGTGTCCCACTTATCTGAGGTCCACTGTGTGGACCGAACTAATGTCAAACAATTGCTTCTATTATTATTATTATTATTAAAGATTAGCCGGTATTCAAGAATTGCTTCCATGCACTTTAAAGGTACACTCAAGCACGAATTTCGAGGCGAATCAATAGCCCGAAACAATGCAATTAAATTTCGTGACGAGAGTTTGCAACACGTATGAGTTTTTTCTTTTTTTTTTTTTTTTTGGGTAGAATTTTCAACAACCGATGTAGACTTTTCACTGAAGCTGTGTATGCAAAAACCATAGTCATTTCCTAAGTAGCTGAACAAGCGCTTGCAAAACCTCGAATGTAAGTAGGAACTTTGCTGGTTCTTCCTGTGGTAACAGGAATCCCGATGCTGATTTTAAGTATTGGTAGAGGCGGTTTTGATGGTGGTAGTAGTAGTAGTAATAGTAATAGTAGCAGTAATATCAGTACTTGTTATAGTAGTAGCAGTAGTAGTAGAAGCAACAGTAGTAGTAGTAGTAGTAGTAGTAGTATTAGAAGTAGTAGGTAGTAGTAGTAGTAGGTAGTAGTAGTAGTAGTAGTAGGTAGTAGTAATAGTGATAGTAGTAGTTGTAGTAGCCTTTATTGTTGTAGTTTTTGCAGTACAAAACAAAAATCTTCCATCTCTATTGTTAAATATTCACGTTTCCTTCTATTCCTAATATAATCATTCCAGCCATTTTTTCCCAGGCAGTAGTATGGTTGTAGGCGGCGCGGCGCACAATCTTCTGCTATACTTCATATATTTAAAACAGAATCATAAGTAGCTAAACAGTATTTAATCCTCGGCGTAGTCTCGCCATATTGAATATCAGTGGTATTAAGGTGTATTCAAAATTTTGGATAAATAAAAACGCTATATATATAATGACATTTTCCGGGATATGTTCTGAAACCGGACGAGTATTATTCCTGGTCAGTCAGTGGCCAGGAGAGAGGAGCAGGTGAGGTGTTTGTGGGGTAGTACGAGAAGGGCGGCGGCTGGGAGAAGTCGTCATGGCGTTTGGCATTGGTTTGCGTAGGTGGGGTGTTTTTTTTCTTTTGTAAGTTTATTTTACAATAACCTATATCATAGGTTATTTGTAAAATAACTTATGGTATAGGTTATCTTATATGTGTTTAAGTGCTCTCATGTTTACCTGTAAGGCCCTAGCGTTCCTGTTTAAGTTTTGGATGAGTACTAGTGTGGTGTTTTTGCCTGCTGGTAGACAGACTGGCAGACGAAGGGGAGGGGGTGTCATGGAGCCTCCCTGTTTATAAATGTTTTTATATTTTCTTTTTCTCACTAGTAACAGTGTGCTAGTGAGCTAAAGGTGAACTGTAGTGTGGTGATATTGGTTATAGTAGACTTTAAGTTGTATATACTTTATGATTAATATATATTATATTTTTGTATAGGTGAGTTTTTGTGTTTTTCCTTATAATAATATTGAATAATTAATGTTCCACATTAAATATGAATTTACAAGTTGGCCCTAGAGTTGTTTCTATTTCTATTTTAAATAGAATAAATGCCCCTAGACAGGTATGTCATTTACCCTTTAGGAGCCAGGATGTTTCAGTTAAGTCACGCAGTCAAAGTGTAACATATAGTACACAATAAAATGGCATAGTCTTCATATTATGTCTATGTATTATAATGATAAAGATACCCAGATGTTGTACATGTGTTTAATTCGTCATTCTCGACATAGTCCGTGGGGTCTACTGCTGTCTGCCTTTCCCAGGTACAACTACTCTGTTGTACATCACGAGGTTGATCACCTCAGCTACTCTGACTGACACAAGGCATTTGAAGGTAAACAATAACAGAAGGACATCGTCAGATTCATCTTATTCTTCACCTTCCTTGAGAGACGTCCAGCCAGTGTTTACGAGTAATAATGATTCCTAAATGATGTTTTCCACGTTATAATCTGTTATTCGCTCAGCATAATATATTCAGTGAATGGCACGGCAGTATTAGTACCTCGTTCTACCTGCTCTTTGAAGAGTGTAAGGAACTTGCCTCCACCACTCCTACGTCTGGATTATACTGTCTCTACGACACATAATGCAGAAAAACCTTCCTAACTTCTCTCTTGCTTGTGTGTGTGTGATCAGATCAGATCAGAGGACTCACAGGTAAGGACCCACGAGGGGCGAGGTGCAAGTGGGGACAGGGCGAAGAATAGACGGTGAGAGGAATGTCTTGAGTAGAAGAGAGAAGAGTCAGACCCAACTGCTAAGCCTGGATAAACAATGACGAAGACGATGTAGAAGGCAACAGGAACTCTGCGGTGATAGCTGCATCTTGCTGGATAGAAAAAACTGCGTCTTGATGGTGACAGGATGCTGCAAGCGACAAGGGAGGAGCTTATTGTTGATTGGTCAGTTCATAGTGGCTTGATGGTTACCTGGAGTTGTGGCGTTGTTTTACGATGTAAGTGTTCTTGGAGAGTACAGTTCCATTTTCAAGACGTGTTAACATGTGTCGACATCGAGGATCTTGAGAGCATTTTTCAGTATGCTTTAGAAGACTTGAAAGTTCAATTTTAGTAGTATAGGCAGAAGATTCGATGACAAACTTGACGTTCTTTTGGATGAGGTGAGATTTGAGTTCAGATGCTCCATGTCTTGAGGATAATTTGCTGTGGCGCAGAAAGTGACTCCATCCTAATTAATGTACTTGTCGTTATCTTCATCTTGTACAATATCGAGTCTAGAGTCGTAGGATGGTGTTGTTGGTGCCGGTTTTTCTTTCTTGTTATGTGGTGTTGAAGGTGGAAGTGAATATGTATTGTCATCTTCATTGTCATCTTCAGTAGAAGAATAGGAAGATGTTTCTGGTGGCAAGGCTTCTGATTGGTCGGTATCAATGAGGAGTGGTGGCGGTGAAGGCTTCTCATTGGACGTCGTTTGAGTGACGTCACTAGTTGTTGGTGGTGTTGGATTTACTGCAGCAGAGGTGTTGATTATGTCCTTGGTGAATCTGAGAATTTCTTCAGAAGGTGGAGATGCTGGAAATGTGAATGATGGCATGTTATTTAATGCAAATAACTCGTTGATGGTAGAGTTAAAGGATCCAGGAACAGCCATGTTCTGCATGTGAGCGTATAGTAGACAATAGTGGATCTTCGTTACGTCACATGTTGGAGGAGTGATGGTGGTGGTGGTGGAGGCGGGCTGAGTAGATGCTTGAAGTAATTTTGCAGTGTCTGCAATTGCGGCATACGTTGGTGTGTTATTAGTAGATTTTTTCTTTGCTGCATGTTGTGTTTTCTTCATAATATCCTTTCTTGTAGGACATTTTGCTGCCAGTGTATGGTGGTCATTACTTTTGCAGTTTAAACACGCTGGTTGTGTTGGAGCAGCAGCGGTGCAGGAACTGAAGGTGTGTCCCTCACTACCACATGTAGTGCAGAACTTCTTGTCTTTTACTGGACATGCCTTGGTGGTGTGAAGATAAGAATAACAGTTCCAGCAATGTTGGATGTAGTGGTATCTCTCTGATTCTATGTAGGTGGGACTGATGTAGTAATAGTAGACAGCAAGACCTTCGTTCAGAGCAGTGGCAGCCATGTTCACGTCGGTAAATGTGACCTTGAGCATAGACGATGCATTCGGGATTTTGGTAATGCTGTCAACAGTTGCCCAAGTATTTTGAGTTTCAATAGATGACTTGAGTTCAGCAATTGGTTGAGAGGTCAAAATCTTATCCAGTTTTTTCAGGAATACTGATTTCCTTGCCCTGAGGGCAGGAGATAATGTAACAGTAAACCCTTGAGCAATAAGAGTAGTGGTGGCTTCTGTAGTAAGTAACTTCTCTGCTTCAGCATCATCGTGACACACAAGAATGAATGCTTCTTTCAGTGACAAAATAGTGTTGAATTTTACTTGCAGTGCTCCCTGCACAACAGTTGCAAGAGCAAGCTTCGTTGAATCATCAACGGTACCACTTTTTGGCTTGATCTTTACACGATTTGCGTAGCTCATCGCGCAAGTCAAGACGAAGACGACGCTGGTAGAGGTTTCCCTCCGCAACGGGGATCGTAGGGAGACTGAGTAAGTAAGGAGAGCTGCTATGACCTGCCAGGGCGAGAGTCAAGAGCAGAATGTAACCAAAAACCTGTGTGTGTGTGCGTGCGTGCTCACCTATTTGTGGTTGCAGGGGTTGAGACATAGCTTCTGGCCCCGCCTCTTCACTGATCGCTACTAGGTCCTCTCTCTCCCTGCTCCATGTGTATGTGTGTGTGTGTGTGTGTGTGTGTAATTACCTACTTTCTTTTCCAGGTTTTTAACCTTGAAGTTTCTGGGATAGCCTCTTAGGCCAACGTCTTTGGATAGTCTCTCGGGACAGCCTCTTGGGTCAGTCTCTTAGGCCATCCTCTTGGGCCAGCCTCATGATCTGCTACTAGCAGCCTTGATTCAAACATATACTATTTCATTCTGCTACTCTGAGTCGATGTGTTCAGTCCATCACACTTGATAAAAGTGCAGCGTATTCGCGGTGATGGGACTTATATACTCACACCCAAACATTGCATAAGTGTCTCATTTATCAACTTGTCGGTTTTCTAAACTATTTATTCGCAGAACAAATGTTCCTGTTGACGAAACGAATAACTCTTTCTCTTATGCTGGAAGTAACACTAGTGGTGTACTAATATTACCATATTATCCGGCATATAAGGCGCAATTTTCCCCCACAAATCTTGAAAAATCAGCCTGCGCCTTATACGCTCAAGGTGAAGGTCAAGGGTAGGCTTTGGGTTGGGCTTTAGCTGTTGTTTACTAAAGTTACGTTAGCAAACATATGAACGTGCGCCTTATATGCCGGAAAATACGACAATTGTGTCACTAGCAGTACACAAATGTGTCAGGAGTTTATCACCACTGTACCACTAGGAATATCACTGTGTCACAGTAGTAACTACCTTCATATTTCTCGCCTCTTTGTGCAGGGGCATTATCTCTGTCACCTCCACTCTCATTCCACCTTTTACATGGACTTTCAAATTTCTCAAAAATTTGCATTTCAATTTTCCCGTTTATCTTTCTGTCACCTGTCCAAGATAACTGTTATCCATGGATCTGCCGCTCAGGGAAATTGCTATCCAGGAATCACCTACCGAAGGAAACTTGTATCTTTGGGCCATATGCTCAAGAAAAGTGTTATCTTTAAGTAATCTGCTCAAGGAAACTGTTATCTTGCATAAATCTGAAAAAAAAAATGTTATCTTACAGTAAATTCAAGGTCTCACTGGAATTCTTACCTTTGAGTCTTCCGTACACAGAGAAATATTTTTTCAAAGACTTCCTTCTTTTTTCACAGGTTTATTCTCTTTGAAAATCTCTCCCCACGGATTTGTACCTTCCTTCAACATCCCGTCATATATGTTCACTTTATTAGTGAAGATATGACATCTCAGGTCTTTCCCGGTCTTCGAACGAAGCCAAAGATGACTTCTTCCTACACCTCCAATTCTTCTCATAATTCTTCCCAACTTTTCTCCAAATCTTGACCCACCCAATCCAATTTTTTTTTTTAAAAAGTCTCCTCACACATGTATCACTCCAACTGGAGTCCTTCCAACACATTCACAGTTCTTCACTGCCTTCCAACACATCCACAGTTCTTCCCTGCCTTCCAACACATCCACAGTTCTTCCCTACCTTCCAACACATCCACAGTTCTTCCCTGCCTTCCAGCACAGTTTTACATATTCCCTTCCCACTGCTGCAACTCTCCTCTCTATTTCAGCAGCACTTTACCATGCTCTCTCTCCTCTCCAGAGTCTAAGATATACCCTTATCAACTCACGAGCGTCCGTCATGATGTCTTCCACATCTCGGTTTCATGTAGCTTTCCTTCCCCATCTCTCCTCCAGAAACCTTCACATCCATCTCTTTCCCTACTCTCAACTTCTCTTACCTCTCCAACATTTTTCTCTTGTTCTTACCTTGTTAGTGGATATGTATTCTCTCATAGAAACCATTTCTCCTGACAGTTTTCTCTCCGTCTCCGAGCGGTAGACAGCATCCATTTCTTTGTCCAGTCTCTTGATCTGTGCCTTCTGGACTCCCGCCGGGGAGATGACGTTCCTGCGGGGTGTGTGAATGGGAGTTGGCTGGTCCCCATCAACACATTCCGCTGTCCTCTGTGGAACACATGCAGGAGTTAGAGGATAGGTGGTGGCTGTGGCTGTGAAAGCTAAAGGGGTATAGGTAGAGGTGTTAAAGTGCAAGGGTTTGCTGAAGGGGTGTTAGAGGGGCGGTGGTGGGTGTTGACGTGGGAGGTTCTTAGGCGCTGATGACGTTCTGGTATTGTGGCGGTGGGTGGTTAAATTTAGTGACGCTAGCGGTGGTGGGTGTCGACGAGAGGACTGGGCAGGGCTTTTCTCTAGTATGTGGAGGCAGTTGGTTCTGGGACGAGCTGTATTGATATATGCTAATATAGACGATAATATATTATTATTATTATTATTATTATTATTATTATTATTATTATTATTATTATTATTATTATTATTATTATTATTATTATTAATATTAATTATAGACGTTTAAAGCATGTTGGACATTTAATGCAAGTTGTGAAGCCTCGATTTTTTCTGTTAGTTAAGATACAGACATGCTTCCTAACTGTACGGTGAGTGGGTACAGGGGAACACATGCGAGCAGAGTCAGTAAGTGGCTATACGTGGGTATGAGCATATATATGTTTAAAAACTTTAGCAGAGAGAAGGCACCTGCAGTAAGTGTTACACAGTAACCATCCCAAAACATGGAGGAACAGGTCTTTTTCTTAACACAATTTAAGTCAGATTTAACGGATTAGAGCTGTTATCCTGCCTCAGTTCATTCCTAAGTCCAACCATATCAAGGTATACTAACCCCCCCCCCAGGATGCGACCAACAGCAGTCAGTTACTGCTAGGTGAACAGGAACAAAAGGTGTAAGGAAACCTGTCCAACGTTTCTTCTGATGCCGGGGATCGAACCACGGACACTCAGTGTGTGTAAGCTTAGTGTGCTGCCAACTGAGCCACGGGACACCTGAGTGTTACCATCGTTACTACACCATCAAAGACCTGCTCTGATACACTGTTACAATCAACGTACATACAAATAACCCATACCCTCTCACAAGCTACTTGAGAAGAGGGTCACCAATACAATAGATGCGAGACATATATTAAGGTATATCAAAACAATTCATTTGTCTTAGGCAGGAATATTATTGGCTGTAATGTATAACTGAAGACTTTCTTGTGAAATTACAAAGATTCTTTTATTTTTTATTATTCATACATCGGCCGCTTCCCACCAAGGCAGGGTGGCCCGAAAAAGAAAAACTTTCACCATCATTCACTCCATCACTGTCTTGCCAGAAGGGTGCTTTACACTACAGTTTTTAAACTGCAACATTAACACCCCTCCTTCAGAGTGCAGGCACTGTACTTCCCATCTCCAGGACTCAAGTCCGGCCTGCCGGTTTCCCTGAACCCCTTCATAAATGTTACTTTGCTCACACTCCAACAGCACGTCAAGTATTAAAAACCATTTGTCTCCATTCACTCCTATCAAACACGCTCACGCATGCCTGCTGGAAGTCCAAGCCCCTCGCACACAAAACCTCCTTTACCCCCTCCCTCCAACCTTTCCTAGGCCGACCCCTACCCCGCCTTCCTTCCACTACAGACTGATACACTCTTGAAGTCATTCTGTTTCGCTCCATTCTCTCTACATGTCCGAACCACCTCAACAACCCTTCCTCAGCCCTCTGGACAACAGTTTTGGTAATCCCGCACCTCCTCCTAACTTCCAAACTACGAATTCTCTGCATTATATTCACCCCACACATTGCCCTCAGACATGAAGGCAATAATTTCTTGCATAGTGTAATGTAACTGTGGTGTAGATGTTGATTAATTAAATTAACTCTAAAGTCATCAAGAAGCTTAATGAAATTTAAGACATAGCTGTTAAGACCAGATTTGTCATTTGACAAAATTGTAGAGAGAGAGAGAGATAGGTTATATTAATTTTCTCTCACCTTAATTATGAAGTTAAGGAATTGTTTGACGATGATGGAGATGACGTTGAAGAGAGAGTAGATGCAGCAGCAGCCAGTAATTAGCACGACGAAGTTGAAGAAACGATAAGCGTTCAGACCTTTACCATAATTCTCGTTGAGTCCCTGAAACACATAAGTGTGCACAGTTAATGATAGTACCATTCTTGTTTTAGTTATATATATATATTATATATATATATATAATATAATATATTATAGATATATATATATATATATAGTATATATATATATATATATATATATAAAATATAGGGAGGTACCACCTCTAGAACTGTCATGGGGACCCTCATCCTCAGAGAAAAAAATAAACTTGCTTCAGGGAAAACTCAAGATTCTCCCTGAAGCTGTTTGAGAATTTTCTCCTACCACCCCCTATATTATGTATATATATTTTATTTAAAGACAAAATACATTGACGAAACATTCACAAAAATATGATACAAAGTAAAACAACATAGGTAACTCAGAGCTACATCTCGAATACTTCGTCCAGCTCCCCTGCGGTGGGCCGCGTGCCCAGAATGCTGCAGGCATTTCCTCTCTGGATCGCAACACTGAGTCTCTGAAAGAGGAAGCTGGTCGCCCTGTGGTCCTTGGTTTCTATGATGAGCTTTTCACCCAGCTCTTTGAGGAACTTTAGAGCACACTTGCCCCATGCTCCAAGGGTCTCCGACCCTATTGGAATGAAGTTATAGCAAGGGGGAAGATCTTCATATTTTCGGATCTGGGTCTCCCTGTGGCTGGCAGCTCCACCCCCTTCCACTACAGAGTATGGCAAGTAGGTGTCTGCCAATGTGGCAGCACAGGTGTAGTCCCAGGCAATCTGCTTTCCATCCTTCCAGGGTAGCATAGTGGCTCCATCAGGACGCTTTTGACTTCCATCAGACCTCTGTACTTGGGGTTCCCGTTGAGCTGGGCAACGGGCTGTGGCGAGGCTTCTCTTTATTATGTCATTGATCTCCTCATGTCTGGCATACTTCCCTTCTGCTGTGTGACACACGAGACCATGGAGTCCGAATTGATCAGCTGTCGCCCTGCCGCAAATACACCTATGTTCGGTGAGGATGGGGGCGGCTAGGCGAAGAGCAACACCAATCCGAATGGCCTGTGGGTCGAGACGGGTGCCCAGGGAGGAATTGGGAACAGCTAACAGGAAATCTCCTGAGTGTGGTGCCTTCACTGCCAGGAGACGAGCTTTGTTCTTTCCTGAAGCATTGGAGAGCATTGTGTTGGCGATTTTTTCCATGATCGGTTTGTCCCAGTGGGACTGTTTGTGCTGTTTGGGAGGAGCTGGTCTACTGGAGGAGTCTGTAAGGGTGTCCCACCGAATTGCTGCTTCAGTAAACCTGGGGTCTTGAGCTCCTACCAAGTCTCTCAAGCGTTCGGGCACTATCTTCTTGACTAATGCACTGGAAGCCAAACACGAAGACAGAAAAGCAGGTAAAGCAACATGCGTTGCTTTACGCACCCCTATACCTCCCAGACGCACTGGGAGGGTTGCCTGATCCCATTGCTCATCCTCTAGTGACAGGTTCAGTGCCTTCTTAAAAGTTGATCTCAGGTGTGCGTCATATTCATTGAGTGTTGGGTTGTCAAAAGAGGGTGCACACCTCAAGAAGTAAGTGAGTCTTGGCATAGTAAGACACCTTGTGAGCAGATACAGAGCATCATGGGCATCAAGATCGCTTATTCTCTCCTCCATTCTCATAAGGTCATTCAATTTGTCCCTGAGGACAGTATCGATGGCCTGGTGACCCAGCGGTGCCCCCAAGAGGGTACTGTTGGACGGAGTTGTAGTTGAGATTTCCGGGAGGATTCTTCGCACAGCATTGATTATTTCCTGGTTTGCTGTGATGATTTCACACTTAGAGGGATTGAGGATGAGTCCTAAGCCTTCTCCCTGTGTTTTCACTAGTTGTAGGTCCCCCACGAGGGACTCTTTAGTACCTGCCAGAGTGCCGTCATCCAGGTACCATATATTGAGCTCACTGCGTAGGCTGGAAGTTAGTTCTCTTACTGCCAAGCAGAAGAGAAGTGGAGCAAGTGGGTCACCCTGCTGAACACCCTCTGATGATTGAATTTCATGTTCTCCAAACAAAAGAATTGAGGGTTTGCTGTAGCCGGCTGAAATGAAGGGAAAGAGACTGGGGAACCGAACCCGAACAGCTGGCAAAACAGCATCTCTCTTCACCATATTAAAGGCATTTCTAAAATCAAGTTTGACTATGGCCTTGTCTTCTGGTAGGTCCCTGATGTAGGCCATTGCCGCATGAGCTGCAGCTTCACTGCCTTGAGAGACCCCAAAGCCCAGTTGGTGTGGCTGGAGTCAAGTGGCAGCTTCTAGGCGAATGTTTCTCACTGCTGCTTTGGCAACGAGACGGCGAAGAGTGTTTCCAACTGCAATGGGTCTGATTCCCCCATCCCTCTTCTTCAAAGCACATAGTGAGGCTCCAAAAAAGAAAGGTTTAATTTCTTCTGGGATTCGCCCAGCCAGGCAATTGTTGACGAAAGTTGTTAACTCGGTGAGAAGAATTGATGCAGATTCACCGAGTACTGGATTTACCATCTCTTTGAGGTGCTGAGGTCGAATTCCAGTGTAACCTCCTGCAGATCCTGCTGGAAATGACACGATCGCCTTATAGACTTCCGATTCTGGCAAAATTAATTGTTCAGTGATAGGGTCTTCCTCAGGGTTGTCGTTGATGTCTGTGGTGTCCCTGGTTGGGTGCTTGTCTCTTAGTGCTTGGGCCGTGGTCTCATCCTTGGGGGCTACAGTGTCGTCACTTGTAATTATTCTTATTGCTCCCACTGTGTTACCTTCCTCAATTTTTTTGCTAACCTGTGCGCAAATTTTCTCGTTCTCAGTAGGACTTTTCTTGGGTCTGCCTCTTTGATTCCTGCGATGATGGGGCAGAGGGACACAGTTATCCGTTCTTGGGTAGTTGCGCACTGCCTTGATAACTGACGTGGTTAGCAGTTTGCCTCGTCTTTCAGGAACTGCAAGACAGACATTGCCGAACAAGAGAAGGTTGCGCCATGCTTGGATGGTGCCTCGGGCTTCTAAGTTGGTGGAACCTCCATTCACCCGCTTAAGAAGGTCTGTGAATTTCCCTGCTGCATATGGGCAAGCTGCTTTAGGGATGTGGGATAGTGTACTGCTAGCAGTGGATTTGAATGCCAACAGAAGGTTATCGCAAGTGACGAGGTTGCCATTGGAATTGTCATCTGCCTGTGGAGGCTGTGGGCTGCTCTCTGCTGGGGGCATATGTGATCCCGCACACCTATTGTGTGCACGAATACGGCCGTCCCTGTTGCGTGCTCGAAACTCTCCACACACCTGACATGTGCCTCTTCTTTCATTGTTGGGTGCATTGTTTCCCTGGCTTTGTGGCTGGCTGGCTTCATCGTCTGCCATACCTCACACTGTGTGATAAGCCCAAGCTGAAGGGAAAATGGCGCATGGCACATTCCGCATGTGGTTCATGGTGGTGGTGGGGGGGGGGGGAGGAGAGGGGTGTCCAGTCCTTGTGGTGGGCGGTGGAAGATGTGTGCTGAGGCGGAGTAGGGCACTCACTCCCTCCCAGGACAAGTCACTATACACCACGATGCTCAGTGCACATGTTACTATACACCACTATGCTCAGTGCACTGCCCCCACTATCAACGACACACCGCTATACACTTCACATGCTATGCTATATATATATATATATATATATATATATATATATATATATATATATATATATATATATATATATATATATATATATATATATATATATATATATATATATATATATATATTCTTTAATATAATAAGCCTATCCTAGCCAGCCTACCCAGAAGAACTGTTATAGACAACTAAATACTTCTAGTAGTTTTAGACTAGCTAGTTAGGAGAGTTGTTAAGTGTTGTAAATGACTACCACCATGAAAATCTGTGATGTCTGCAGAAAGGGTAACAGACGAAGTCATGGCTAGATTGTATGTAATCTCTGTGGTAAATGGTCCCATGGGTCATGCAAAAACTTTAAACCAGTGACCACGTTAGATATAAAATCAGAGAAATGTTTTTGGGTCTACTGAAACGAGATACACCTGTTTGAGGAAATCACATCTATATTAAAAGACATGCACACCAAAAAATATTCTTCTTGAAAGACATGTCAGCATGGTATGACAGCTGGGAAAATAAAATGGGTGGGTTGGATGGGGCTGTCTTGGCAGACAGTACTTCTAAGTGGAGATAGTGGCCCTGGTGATGAAACGAGTAAAGACAACACTATTCAATTTACAAAGGTACAAAAGAGCGATACTGCTGGAGATGGAACAAAAAGGGATGATGTCTCAAGGAATAGTGTTGACACATTACCAGCAAAAACTGGTAGAAACATTGATGTCCATACTGGGGCGAAAGGTGGAGGGGAAACAGAAAAAAATGCACCAGCAGTGAATGCAGCTACAAGGAAACCTAGCAAATAACATTCCAATTTATGCAAATTCTAGGCCTTGGGTATCTGCAGGCATAGTATATTTGGCAAAACAGGTGGGACATGCACCTTTGACCATCCCAAAAAATGCTGCACCCATATGACAACAGGAGTGTGTAACTCCCCTTCCTGTTATTTTTCACCCCGAAATGGGTCACTTGTCCCTCTATGAAAGAAAATGCTACAATGTATACTGCCAGTCACATCATCTAAAGGGAACAAGAAGACACAGACCAGCCAGGCTATTGGAAACAAAAGAGGGGAGCCATAACCTCTCCAGAGAAAGAGGTTTTATGGTGTCAGGAAGAAAAAAAAACGGCAAGAAATGACAGAAATCTTTCACTAACTGAAAACACTTCTGGAGCAGAGGCACAGTCATTAGACATTACTGCCAGCAATTAAATCCTCCTTAAATTCCATCAATAAAACGACATTTGTCTTTACGAGCATATAGGATCTAAAGCCATCAGCAGACAACAAAATTCCTTACATCAAGGGACTCCTCATGGAGTCAAATGCAATGTTTGTAGCATTTACAGACACCCACATAAAGAATTATTTTGATAACGAAATATGGATCCCAGGTTATAACCTATTTAGATGCGACAGACTTAACAGGAAACAAGGGGGAGGGGTTGGCTTGTACATTACAGAGTCGCTAATTTGCTCAGATCTACTAAACATCTCAAGTGATGTAGTTGAAGTTTTGGCTGTAAAGATTGAAAACCAAAACCTTGTCATTGTGGTTGTATGCAAGCCTCCAGATGCAACTTCCCAGCAATTCCAGAAACGGATTTTGAAAACTGACCACTGTCAGAAAAATCTTGCAACTCCTGCCCCAAACATCTTGCTACTGGGAGGTCTCAACTTGAGACACCAAAATGGAGGAGTGTAGCAAATAATATTTTAGCAGAGATCACCCCAGGAGGCAGCTCAGATGAAAATTCACACACACACACGAGCTATAGATTCTTTGCACCAAATATTAGAGCCTACAAGACTAGAAAATATGCTGGACCTCATCTTCACTAGCAACGACGATCTGATACGTAATATAACTGTATCAAAGACAATACACTCAGATCACAACATAATAGAGGTACAGACATGTATGCACAGGGCTCCTGACCAGCAAAATGTGATCAGTCAGGAGGGTGTCTTCACAAAATTCAACTTCAATAACAAAAACATACAATGGGAACAAGTCAACCATGTCTTAAATGAAGCAAGCTGAGAAGATTTGCTATAAAACACAGATCCAAACCTTAGCATAGAAAAAATAAACTGTGGTTCTTGAGATCTGCTCAAGGCACACTCCATTAAGAAAAAGAAAGAGAAGATGTAAACTAGAAAGAGAGAGATGTTCCCTATATAGACGAAGGTTTAGAATCACAGAGTTGCTGAGAGGGACCAATATATCCAAAATACAAAGGGAGGCACTAGTCAACGAAATAGCAAATATCGAACTTAAGCTGAAGGAATCTTACAGGAGATAAGAATCACGGGAAGAACTAAAAGCCATAAAGGAAATTGAAAAAAAAAAACTTCTCTTATGCCAAATCTAAGGGAAAAACAACATCCAGTACTGGGCTCCTGCTTAGGCGAGATGGGACATACAGAAATGGCAGCCAAGAAATGAGTGAGATACTAAAGTCCCAATACGACTCAGTGTTCAGCGAGCCACTGCCCAGACTAAGGGTCTAGAATCCAAATGAATTCTTAATAAACGAGACCCAATATTAGGTCATATAAAAAATCTCTGATATTATCCTAACACCAGAAGACTTTGAAAAGGCAATACATGACATGCTGATGCACTCTGCCCTAGGTCCAGACTCATGGAACTCTATGTTCATCAAGAACTGTAAGAAGCCCCTGTTATGTACCTTAAGCATTCTATGGAGAGGGAGCATGGGCACAGGGGTCATCCCACACACACTAATAGCAACAGACATATCCCCACTTTGCAAAGGTGGCAGTAAAGCAATTGCAAAGAACTACAGACCGCTAACACTAACATCCCATATCATAAAAATCTTTGAAAGGGTTCTAAAAAGCAAGACTGCCAACCACCTACATACACATCAGTTACACAAGCTACGGCAACACGGCAGGAGCGACCTGCTTGTCCCAGACACTGGACCACAATGACAAGAACCTGGTTGCTGTAGAGGATAAACAAAATACAGATATAATATACACAGATTTTGCAAAAGCTTTCGACAAAAGGTGGTAGATGGATCTATAACTTCCTAACAAGAAGACCAGAAAGAGTAATAGTAAGCAGAGTAAAGTCCGTGGCAGTTACGGTGAAAAGTTCTGTTCCACAAGGCACAGTACTCGCTCCCATCCTATTCCTCATCCTCGTATCTGACATAGACAGAGATGTAAGCCATAGCTCCGTGTCTTCCTTTGCGGATGACACCCGAATTGCCATGACAGTGACCTCTATCGAAGACACCGCAAAACTCCAAGAGGACATAAACCAAATCTTCAAATGGGCTACTCAAAACAATAGGAAGTTCAATGAAGAGAATTTTCAACTACTCAGATAGGTAAAACTTGGGAAATTAAAACTATCAGGGTATACAAATTATAACCATACAGTAGAGCGAGAAAGCAATGTGACGGACGTGGGAGTGATAATGTCAGAGGATCTCGCCTTCAAAATCCACAACAATGCATCTACCGCATGTGCTAGGAAAATGATAGGGTGGATAATGAGAACCTGCTGAACTAGGGACCCCAAGCCTATGATGATTCTCTTCAAATCGGTTTTTCCTTCTAGGCTGGAATACAGTTGTACATTAACTTCTCCTTCAAGGCAAGCGAAATTGCTGACCTGGAGAGTGTACAAAGAACTTTCACAGCACACATAAGTACGATAAGGCACCTAAATTACTGGGAACAGTTGAAGTCCCTTGATCTGTATATGAGCCACAAAAGGCAACAATTCAAGGAACAGTTATTGAAAAATTGATTACTGTCTGGAAAAAACCTTCCAGTTCCACCCACAAACATCTTGCAGCTTGATGATTTTAATCTATGACATAAAAAATGGAAGAATGTAGCAAATAATGTTATAGCAGAGACTAACCCTGGAGGCAGCTCAGGTGAAAAGTCACACACACATGAGCTACTGAATCTCTGCAATAAACACACCCGAAGTCAGCAGATAGTGGCGCCAACAAGATTGGAAAACATACTTGATCTTATTTTCACAAATAATGAGGACCTGGTAAGAAACATAATATCAAAAACAGCTAATTCAAATCACAATCTAATGGAAGTCCAGACTTATATGCACAGGATTCCTGACCAGCAAAATGCATACAACTACGAAGGTGCCTTCACCAAAACTTCAACAACAAGAGAATCAACTGGGATCAGGTAAACAATATCCTAAATGAAACATGTTGGGAAGATATCTTAAATAACACTGGTGCAAACCAGTACCTTGAAATGGTCAACTTCTTGGCAGCTGAAGTATGTCAAAGTATATTCCCATAAGAAAAAAGAAATGTAAACTGGAGAAAGGGAGACCCTGCCTCTACAGGAGAACGTGAAGAATCCCTGAGCTCCTCAAGGTGGCTAGATTATCTGAAACACGGAAGTAAACACTGACCAGGAAGTGGAAAGTATTGAACTTAAGTTAAAAGATTCATATAGGATCCAGGAGAGACAGGAGGAGCTAAAAGCAATTAGTGAAATTGAAAGAAATTCAAAATATTTTCTAACATATGCCATAAAAAGGCAAAAACCCACATCTAGTATCAGACCCCAGCTAAGACAAAATGAAACTTACACAGATGAACAACAGCGAAATGAGTGGTATACGGAAGTCTCAAGACGATTCTGTTTAGTGACCCATTAATCAGTCTAAAGATCATCAACAGTCCAAATGCTTTTTTCATGAATGAGCCTTAAAACCTCAATGTATGACAGATTCCTAACATAACCCTAACTCTACTGGACTTTGAGAAAGCCATTGACAACATGCCCATGCACTCAGCCCCAGGCCCAGACAAGTGGAACTCTGTGTTCATTAATAACTACAAGAAACCCTTTTCGCGTGCCCTAAGTATGCTATGCAGGAGTATAAACACGGATGAAATCCCACAGTTACTAAAAACAAGGGATATAGCTCCACTCCATAAAGGTGGCAGTACAGCAATAGATAAGAACTAAAAAGCAATAGCCCTAACGTCCCACATCATAAAAATCTTTGAAAGAGTTCTAAAAAGCATGATTGAAAATCACTTGGATTTCCAACAATTGCACAATCGCAACGACTGGACCACTATGATAGGGTCTTGGGTGCATTGGAAAACAGAATACAGATGTAATAAGCACAGATTTTGCAAAAGCCTTTGACAAGTGCGATCATGGTGTAATAGAGCACTAAAGAGATAACTGGCAAAATAGGGAGATGGATCTTCACCCTTCTAACCAATCGAACACAAAAACTAGTAGTTAAAAGAGTTAAGTCGGAGGTTACCATAGTGAAAAGCTCTGTTCCACAAGGCACAGTACTCGCCCTCATCCTGTTCCTCATCCATACATCAGGCAGACAGAGATGTAAACCATACCACCTGTCATCCTTTGTAAATGATACTAGAATATGCATGAGACTGTCATCTACTGAGGACACGGTAAATCTCCAAGCGAATTTAAACCGAGTTTTCCAATGGGCAATGGAAATCAATATGTTTAATGTGGACAAATTTCAACTACTCTGTTATAGAAAACTGGAAGAAATAATAACTAGAACTGAGTATACTGTAAACTCTAGCCACGCAAGAGAGCGGAAAAGTAATGTGAAGGACTTGGGAATGTTAATGTCAGAGGAGGATCTCCTCTTCAAGGATCAAAACAATGAGACTATCACATCTGTTAGGAAAATGATAGGATGGATTATAAGAACCTTCAAAACAAGGAATGCCAAGCCAATGTTGATCCTTTTTAAACCACTTGTTCTCTCTAGGCTGGAATACTGCTGTACATTAACATCTCCATTCAAGACAGGTGGAACTGCAGATCTAGAGAGTGTACAGAGAACCTTTACTGCACGTATAAGTTCCATCAAACACCTTAACTACTGGGAACCCCTGGAAGCACTTGACTTGTACTCACTGGAACGTAGGCGAGAGAAATACATCAAAATCTACACCTGGAAAATCCTAGAGGGACTGGTCCCAAATCTGCACATAGAAATCACTCATTACGAAAACAAAAGACTAGGTAGACGGTGCAACATACCCGCAATGAAAAGTTGGGACGCCATGAGTAAACTAAGAGAAAATACAGTAAGTGTCTGGGTACCAAGACTGTTCAACAGCCTCCCACCAGGCATAAAGGGAATTACAAATAGACCCCTGGTTGTCTTCAAGAGGGAGCTGGACAGAAACCTAAAGTCAGTGACAGATCAGCCAAGCTGTGGTTCGTACATTGGACTACATGCGGTAAGCAGTAACAGCCTGGTTGATCAGGCCCTGATCCACCATTGGGCCTGGTCAGGGACTGGGTTCCTGGGACAGTGACCCCTGGAACAATCTCCAGGTACACTCCAGGTAGACATGACGAGGCTCGTTCGTAAATATATATGCAATTTATGTGGAACTGGAGGAAAAAAAATGATTGTCCATACAACACAAAATTTCATGGTGGAAGATCAAACAGAACAGAGAAAATAAAACTGTGGCAGAGGCGTTGTAATTAAATAATCTGTTGAACCGACGGAGGTAATTAGTGTTTGTTGAAATATCAATTATTTTCTTCATGAAATATTAACAAATCCCTGACGAGGACCTGCCTGGAGGGTCTGGAGGGCCTGGGGGGCCTGGAGGGTCTGGAGGGCCTGGAGGGTCTGGAGGGCCTGGGGAGCCTGGAGAGCCTGGAGGGCCTGAGGGGCCTGGAGGGCCTGGAGGGCCTGGAGGGCCTGGAGAGCCTGGAGGGCCAGAAGGGCCTGGAAGGCCTGGAGAGCCTGGAGGGCCTGAGGGGCCTGGAGGGCCTGGAGGGCCTGGAGGGCCTGGAGGGTCTGGAGGGTCTGGAGGGCCTAGAAGGCCTGGAGGGCCTGGAGGGCCTGGATGGCCTGGAGAGCCTAGAGGGCCTGGAGGGCCTGAAGAGCCTAGAGGGCTTGGAGGGCCTGGAGAGCCTAGAAGGCCTTGAGGGCCTGGAAGGCATGGAAGGCCTGGAGAGAATGGAGGGCCTAGAGGGCCTGGAGAGCATTGAGGGCCTGGAGGGCCTGGAGGGTCTGGAGAGCCTAGAGGGCTCTCAGTCAGGTTTGTCAGTCCCAGACAAACTTGCGTCATGGTCCCCAGACTGACCACTGTCAGTCCCAGACAAAATTGCATCATGGTCCCCAGACTGACCACTGTCAGTCCCAGACTTACCTGCACCATGGTCCCCAGACTGACCACTGTCAGTCCCAGACTTACCTGCACCATGGTCCCCAGACAGGCCACTCTCAGTCGCATACTAACCATAACCGAGACGAAGTCACCGAACCCGATGGTAGCGAAGGAGACGAAACAGAAGTAGATGGAGTCGAGGTAGTTCCAGTCTTCCACCTGCATCACAACACAAATATTATAAACTCATATATCTCTATTAACATTTCACTTTTTATCTTCACTCTCCTTTTACCTAAATCTCTGTTCCACTGTTGTGAGTGTCACTGTTCCACCACTGTGAGTGTCACTGTTCCACCACTGTGAGTGTCACTGTTACACCACTGTGAGTGTCACTGTTCCACTGCTGTGAGTGTCACTGTTCCACCACTGTGAGTGTCACTGTTCCACCACTGTGAGTGTCACTGTTCCACCACTGTGAGTGTCACTGTTCCACAACTGTGAGTGTCACTGTTCCACCACTGTGAGTGTCACTGTTCCACCACTGTGAGTGTCACTGTTCCACCACTGTGAGTGTCACTGTTCCACCACTGTGAGTGTCACTGTTCCACCACTGTGAGTGTCACTGTTCCACCACTGTGAGTGTCACTGTTCCACCACTGTGAGTGTCACTGTTCCACCACTGTGAGTGTCACTGTTCCACCACTGTGAGTGTCACTGTTCCACCACTGTGAGTGTCACTGTTCCACCACTGTGAGTGTCACTGTTCCACTGCTGTGAGTGTCACTGTTCCACCACTGTGAGTGTCACTGTTCCACCACTGTGAGTGTCACTGTTCCACCACTGTGAGTGTCACTGTTCCACTGCTGTGAGTGTCACTGTTCCACCACTGTGAGTGTCACTGTTCCACCACTGTGAGTGTCACTGTTCCACCACTGTGAGTGTCACTGTTCCACCACTGTGAGTGTCACTGTTCCACCACTGTGAGTGTCACTGTTCCACCACTGTGAGTGTCACTGTTCCACCACTGTGAGTGTCACTGTTCCACCACTGTGAGTGTCACTGTTCCACCACTGTGAGTGTCACTGTTCCACTGCTGTGAGTGTCACTGTTCCACCACTGTGAGTGTCACTGTTCCACCACTGTGAGTGTCACTGTTCCACCACTGTGAGTGTCACTGTTCCACCACTGTGAGTGTCACTGTTCCACCACTGTGAGTGTCACTGTTCCACCACTGTGAGTGTCACTGTTCCACTGCTGTGAGTGTCACTGTTCCACCACTGTGAGTGTCACTGTTCCACCACTGTGAGTGTCACTGTTCCACCACTGTGAGTGTCACTGTTCCACTGCTGTGAGTGTCACTGTTCCACCACTGTGAGTGTCACTGTTCCACCACTGTGAGTGTCACTGTTCCACCACTGTGAGTGTCACTGTTCCACCACTGTGAGTGTCACTGTTCCACCACTGTGAGTGTCACTGTTCCACCACTGTGAGTGTCACTGTTCCACCACTGTGAGTGTCACTGTTCCACTGCTGTGAGTGTCACTGTTCCACCACTGTGAGTGTCACTGTTCCACCACTGTGAGTGTCACTGTTCCACCACTGTGAGTGTCACTGTTCCACCACTGTGAGTGTCACTGTTCCACTGCTGTGAGTGTCACTGTTCCACCACTGTGAGTGTCACTGTTCCACCACTGTGAGTGTCACTGTTCCACCACTGTGAGTGTCACTGTTCCACCACTGTGAGTGTCACTGTTCCACCACTGTGAGTATCACTGTTCCACTACTGTGAGTGTCACTGTTCCACTGCTGTGAGTGTCACTTTTCCACCAATGTGAGTGTCACTGTTTCACCACTGTGAGTGTCACTGTTCCACCACTGTGAGTGTCACTGTTGCACCACTGTGAGTGTCACTGTTCCACCGCTGTGAGTGTCACTGTTCTACCACTGTGAGTGTCACTGTTCCACTGCTGTGAGTGTCACTGTTCCACCACTGTGAGTGTCACTGTTCCACCACTGTGAGTGTCACTGTTCCACCACTGTGAGTGTCACTGTTCCACCACTCTGTCACTGTTCCACTGCTGTGAGTGTCACTATTCCACTGCTGTGAGTGTCACTGTTCCACCACTGTGAGTGTCACTGTTCCACCACTGTGAGTGTCACTGTTCCACCACTGTGAGTGTCACTGTTCCACTACTGTGAGTGTCACTGTTTCACCACTGTGAGTGTCACTGTTCCACTGCTGTGAGTGTCACTGTTCCACCACTGCGAGTGTCACTGTTCCACCACTGTGAGTGTCACTGTTCCACTGCTGTGAGTGTCATTGTTCCACCACTGTGAGTGTCACTGTTCCACTACTGTGAGTGTCACTGTTCCACCACGGTGAGTGTCACTGTTTCACTACTGTGAGTGTCACTGTTCCACTACTGTGAGTGTCACTGTTCCACTACTGTGAGTGCCACTGTTCCACTACTGCGAGTGTCACTGTTCCACTACTGTGAGTGTCACTGTTCCACTACTGTGAGTGTCACTGTTCCACCACTGTGGGTGTCACTGTTCCACCACTGGAAATGAATGCTTACTATCTAGGTACTTGCATGAATGAAATAATACAACGGTTGGTAATTATATATATATATATATATATATATATATATATATATATATATATATATATATATATATATATATATATATATATATATATATAAACACTGATCTCTGGCAGGAGACTCAAACCTACGAACCTTGGAACAAGGTACGCAGTGCCTTACCATTCCCACAACACTGGACTAATACCTTGGCGTCCAGCTTGCGCTAGACGTTTGATCCAAGGCAGCCAGCTTTCAGGGAGAAGGCTTACAGCTTTTTATCTGTCTTGGATCAAACGTCTAGCGCAAGCTGGACGCCAAGGTATTGGTCCAGTGTGGTGAGAATGGTATAGCACTGCGTACCTTGTTCCAAGGTTCGTAGGTTCGAGTCTCCTTCTGCCAAAGATCAGTGTTTATATATATACATATATATATATATATATATATATATATATATATATATATATATATATATATATATATATATATATATATATATATATATATATATATATCGTGCCGAATATGTAAAACTGGTCAAATAGCAAGAATTCGTTTAAAATTAAGTCCTTTCTGAAATTTTCTCTTTTACGTTTAAAGATACATTTTTTTCATTAATGTTAATGTAAAAAATTTTAATTTTGCTCCAAAAGAATCTTAGAAAACTTACCTAACCTTATTATAACAAGAGCAATTTATTTTAGCCTAACTGAACTAAATATATTTTAGATTTGTTTACAATAATTTAATACTAAACAAACACAATCAAATATATTTTTTTCGTTAGGTTCAGAATGATTTTGGCGAAATTATTGCATACACAAATTTTCACTTGTCCTATATGGCAAGATGAACGTTGCTATTTAAGCCAAGATCGCAAGTTCTGCCTATTCGGCACGACATATATATATATATATATATATATATATATATATATATATATATATATATATATATATATATATATATATATATATATATATATATATATATATATATATATATATATATATATATATATATATATATATATATATATATATATATATATATATACATATATATAAATATATGTTAGTCTTCTTTTGTAATAGTTGCTCGCTTTCATTGTTTCAAAAAACTTAAAATAATTTTTGTGTAAAAAGTTGTCAGCTCGTGTACCTGTGGTAACAGTTACTTAAGAGGCACCTAAGTTCCCCCATCTTATAATAACATGTTCATTTTTCCACTATAATCTGCTTTCTCCGTAGTTGCTATCGCATTTGCTTTGTTTCGTGGGGTGGAGTCTGGGATCTTGCCTTAATTCATGGTATAACTTAACAAATCTTTGAGGACAGTTGAATTAAGGAAGGATCCTTGACTTCACCTTGCGAAACAAAGCAAATCCGATAGTAATTGTGGACAAGGTGGATTATAGTGGAAAATTTTACATTTTATTACTTGCCCCTATATATATAGATATATATATATATATATATATATATATATATATATATATATATATATATATATATATATATATATATATATATATATATATATATATATATATATATATATATATATATATACATATACATATATATATATATATATATATATATATATATATATATATATATATATATATATATATATATATTATATATATATATATATATATATATATATATATATATATATATATATATATATATATATATATATATATATATATATATATATCAAACAGCTCCGGGGAGAACCTTGAGTTTTCCCTGAGGTACGTTTATTATCTTCTCTGAGGATGAGGGTCCTCAGTAAAGTTCTAGAGGTGGTACCGTCATATATGTCTCGTGCCGAATAGGTAAAACTGGTCAGTAAGTCCTTACTAAAATTTTGTCTTATTCGTTTAAAGATATGTTTATTTTAATTTATGTTAATGTAAAAATTACTAATTTTGTACCAAAAGAACCTTAGAAAACTTTCGTAACCTTATTCTAACAAGCGCAATTTAATTTATCCTAATCCAACTAAATATAGTTTAGATAAGTTTACAATAATTTAGTAAAAAACAAACACCATGAAATATATTTTTTTCTGTTAGGTTCAGAATAATTTTTGCGAAATTATTGCTCGCCTTATTCGACAAGAAGTGTGTTGCTATTTAAGCCAAAATCGCGTTATTCCAATTCGGTACGACATATATTTTTTTTTAACACATCGGCCATTTCCAACCAAGGCAGGGTGGTCCGAAAAAGAAAAACTTTCATCATCATTCACTCCATCACTGTCTTGCCAGAGGCACGCTTACACTACGGTTATAAAACTGCAACATTAACACCCCTCCTTCAGAGTGCAAACACTGTACTTCCCATCTCCAGGACTCAAGTCTGGAGATGGGAAAGCATTATAATAGTCCACGAGGGTGAGACAAAAACCCAGGGGGTAAAATTCATAGGACAAAACCTACCTAAGTAGAAAACATAGGAAAGAAGGAGAGTTGAGGAGATAAAGATCAGGTCAAGTCAGTAGTGTTAGGAGTATTTGACAATGAGACAGGAAGTCATCTATATAGACAAAACCAGAACGAAGATTCTTATTAGCAACAAGACAGCGTAACAAGCGACACTAGCAGGAGCAGAGAGAACAATGAGATATGGATGGATCAAGGTATGTCCATCCCACACATAGAAATACTGGATGGGGAAAGATTGACAGGAAGTACGATCCCAGAAGCCCAAGAAGAGACGCAATGTTTCCTTGGGTCAGATCAGGTAAACCAAACCATCCACAGGAAATATATTGAGGTAGTTCAACGAAGGACACCACGACACCCAGTATACTGCCGTAATTCACCTGGAGAGGAAACACTCCCTGAAGATACCAGTGCTCCCAAATCTGAAAGGGAAATTTATTCTCACTCCCAGAATCATAGAGTCCTATGAGGTACCTGCGGAAGCGAAATGACCTTCAATCAGTATTTGCTTTCTCAGAGCTAAAATCCCTAAAGCGGGTAACAAAAGGCGTATTAATACGCTGTCTGCTAGTCATTCCTCTCGATGCATTCCACGGTAACCAAAACATCCGAGCCACACACACACACACACAGATTAAGACAGCAAGAAACAAACATTCTGCTTTGCTTCATCGAGGAGGTGACAAGGATGCAAGGTACTAGGTCAGCGTTTTTTTTTTTTGTGCTAGGGCAGTGACGGCTTGGGGTGGTGTACTGACGCCAGATTACTTTTGACTCTAGAGAGAGTCACACTGACGCCAGGATAACCAGCAAAGGACACTGATCTGTGCGTTAGTGTGAACAAAGTGTCTCTAACACAAACACTTAGAGAAGTGTGATCAGCTTCTCTTGTGATACATTGTGAACAATAAAGACAAATCTTGTTGAACATAGTGTACCAGTGTGCGTTTCCTAGACAATGGAAGACGTGGACATCCAAGGACACTTCAGCTTCTATCAAGTCACCGATATCTGTCGAAGGTGTTGAGAACACCATAGCTCACGTTACAAAGAGCAAGGTATGTTACGAATTTCTTGTAGATCGGGGGATTGCGCAATTCTTGAGTCACAAGGAGTTTGTAATCAACCTATAATCGGCAGTAAGGTGTGGACTTTTGAGTCCAAACAACCCACTGTTGTGATGGTTTCGACAGCTTCTAGACCTCGTCTGCAGGGGCGGCTGTGTAGACGATTTGCTGTCATTCATCAGCTAAGTGTTCATTATATATAATTATATCTTAGCTGGTAAGGCCAAAAATCTCAACAGAGTTTTTGATTTTTTTTTTTTTTTGTGACAAGGATGCAAGGTACTAGGTCAGCGTTTTTTTTTTGTGCTAGGGCAGTGACGGCTCGGGGTGGTGTACTGACGCCAGATTACTTTTGACTCTAGAGAGAGTCACACTGACGCCAGGATAACCAGCAAAGGACACTGATCTGTGCGTTAGTGTGAACAAAGTGTCTCTAACACAAACACTTAGAGAAGTGTGATCAGCTTCTCTTGTGATACATTGTGAACAATAAAGACAAATCTTGTTGAACATAGTGTACCAGTGTGCGTTTCCTAGACAATGGAAGACGTGGACATCCAAGGACACTTCAGCTTCTATCAAGTCACCGATATCTGTCGAAGGTGTTGAGAACACCATAGCTCACGTTACAAAGAGCAAGGTATGTTACGAATTTCTTGTAGATCGGGGGATTGCGCAATTCTTGAGTCACAAGGAGTTTGTAATCAACCTATAATCGGCAGTAAGGTGTGGACTTTTGAGTCCAAACAACCCACTGTTGTGATGGTTTCGACAGCTTCCAGGCATGTGGAGAAATTTTCTCCAGGAGGGGGATATCAGCCCCCTTCAGCCCCCTTCAGCCCCCTTCAGCCCTCTCAGCCCTGAGGGGCCACTAGAAGGGGCGAGCGTCTTGTTTACTGCTAGAGTGAGTAATTGATCACAGATGCTATGCGTGGTCAAATGACCTCTGCTCCTTGCAGAGGTGTTGCAACGTGTATTTTTATAAGAGACAGTACATCTCTTACTTAGCAGGACAATTAAGGAAAATCCTACTCCCACTTTATTACCATAGTAAAGATAGTGTACATTGTTGTTTCTGCTTAAGACAGCAAGAAACAAACATTCTGCTTTGCTTCATCGAGGAGTTGACAAGGATGCAAGGTACTAGGTCAGCGTTTTTTTTGTGTATTAGGGCAGTGACGGCATGGAGCGGTGTGACGACGCCAGATTACTTGTGACTCTAGAGAGAGTCACACTGACGCCAGGATAACCAGCAAAGGACACTGATCTGTGCGTTAGTGTGAACAAAGTGTCTCTAACACAAACACTTAGAGAAGTGTGATCAGCTTTTCTTGTGATACATTGTGAACAATAAAGACAAATCTTGTTGAACATAGTGTACCAGTGTGCGTTTCCTAGACAATGGAAGACGTGGACATCCAAGGACACTTCAGCTTCTATCAAGTCACCGATATCTGTCGAAGGTGTTGAGAACACCATAGCTCACGTTACAAAGAGCAAGGTATGTTACGAATTTCTTGTAGATCGGGGGATTGCGCAATTCTTGAGTCACAAGGAGTTTGTAATCAACCTATAATCGGCAGTAAGGTGTGGACTTTTGAGTCCAAACAAGTAAGTATTCGTCAGCCATCATCGAATGAAATATGCTGACATAACACCCCCTAGGGGTAATATACTTACGAATTGTATCTCTTGACAGCCCACTGTTGTGATGGTTTCGACAGCTTCTAGACCTCGTCTGCAGGGGCGGCTGTGTAGACGATTTGCTGTCATTTATCAGCTAAGTGTTTATATTTATAATAATAAACACAGCAGGTAAGGCCAAAAAATCTCAACAGAGTTTTGGTCGTGCTCGAACCGGATAAAGACCACACTGTGGTCCAAATATGTTGTACTACAGTGTACAAATAACCTATGAGCCAAGGTCCTTCGAAAAAAAGCTGTAAAACTAGCGTTTTACAATATAAATCAGTATAAATGAGTCCCTCCAGACTCAATCACAGAGAATGGGCAGCCAAAAGAAAACGGGCGCTCACCCAGCGTTCACCCAAAGGAAAACGGGCGCTCACCCAGCGGACACCCAAAGAAAACGGGAGCTGGGTGACTCACCCACACCCTGCAACCACTGCTCCAATCTCGAGAAAATGCTGATTAATACAACAACTACCCAAATGATGTTGTTTGTCTGAGAGTATATATACACAGTGTTTATAATGTTTATAGACAGAAATTAAGAGACAAGATTGTGTTAAAGTTTGTTTCTTATAGATCTACCTGTTATATTAAAGGAACTTATATATAAAGTGTAAGCTTTCAAATATATATTAACAGTGAAATTTATATATGTGTAAGTAATATTCACGTGTGATTACAGTTATACAGTGACATTTATAGTGTATAGTGAATGAAGTGTATAACATCGTTATTTACGATTAATCATCATGGGCAGGCTGACACAGCAAAACTCTAAGCATAAACACCAGACACATGTACCCTGTACCCTTCATGGTCATTGACCCTGAGGTTAAGCTTAGTGGGTCAGTAGTGTCTGACTCGATTATTGCTGACTTAAGCATAACAAAAACTCAGCTGTTTATAGCAGTACAGTGTTTTTTAAACACTCTAAGTGTGGTGCTGGAATTTTCAGTATACCATTAAAATGGCTTGTTTGAAAACTCAGTTTCAGTCTTTACAGACTAAGATTACACAATTAGAAAATCTAATTTCAGTCTGTATAGGATTAACTCAAGATACAAACATAGATTTTGATGATCTTGAGGTCAAGTTTGAATTATTTACACAACGTCTGGAAATAATTAATTCAGACTATACACATTATGAAAATAAATTTCTTGAATCAGATCCATCTGAAGATGAAATTAAAAATGTTTTGGATACCTTTAGTAATCAACAATTAAGGTGGACAGGAGTACAGGCTATCTGCCGTAAAACTCTGTCACAGAGACCTACTAGTGGTCAAACACCTGTTACACCTGTAACAACAAGTGTCCCATTACCAAGCTTACCTACATTGTCATTACCTATTTTCCAAGGTCATAATTATGAAGAATTCATTAGTGGTTTTCAATCCATAGTAAATTCACGAACTGACATAGATGAGATTGCTAAGTTCAATTACCTTAAATGTCTTGTGAAGGGAGAACCCTATGAACTGATTAAGTCATTTCTGGTGGTCAAAGGCAATTATCAACTAGCCTTACGTGTCTTAGCAGACAATTACTTTGATGCTGACAAGGCCAGAGTTAGACATGCAGTCTTAATATCAAGCTTGAAGCCACCCAAACATTGTTATTCAGACTTACAGGCATTTAGAATTACATTAGACAATAGTCTCAGATCTCTAGATGCTAAATATGACCTAAGACAATGTGATTGGTTTATCAGTGGTATTGTACAAGATAAGTTGTCACCACAAACTATTGAACGATTAAATATTATGTTCAATAAACGCTATTTCACTTGTGAGGAAATTAGCAATGGTTTACAAACAATAGTTTCATGCATGCAAGCAACGAGACAAGATGAAAAATCCACGAATCCCGTGGATAATAAACCTTCAACTCAGTATAAAAAGAGTATAACTACTCCCACTAAACCACATAATGGGAAATCCCATATAGGCATTTATCAAGCTGTGAATACAATAGACAGTAAACAGACTGTCATACATAAACGTACTCCAAAATGTGTACTTTGTGATGGAACACATTGGGCACAGTATTGTAGTCAATACACATCAATGGAGGCACGTAAACAACGTGTTCATCAGCTGAAAAGATGCATCAAGTGTTTAGGTGAACTCAAGGGAGGAAAATGCTCACTGAAGAAGTGTTTTAAATGCAAGGGTATGCATCATACAGCATTATGCCCAAATACTTTCGCTGAACAGCAGCAGACTTCCACAGAATCAGGAAGTCAACAAGCAACAGCATTAAATGTGAGAGATAAGTTTAAAGCAACTGCTCTCCCGATAGCTCGAGTTAAGTTATCTAATAAATTACACAAAACCAATGTGCTAACACTATTTGATCAAGGCTCACAAAGGTCCTTCATAAGAAGAACAGTGTTGCAGAAACTGAATAAACAACCCTATGCCAAAATACAGTTAGATATAGCTGTTTTTTTCCACAATTCTGGTAAACAGACATATGACCTAGCCAAAATCACTGTTGGTCTAGGAAACAGGAAAAAGACAGTAGAAGCTGTGGTAGTAGATGATTTGCCTAAGTCTGTGCAGATCCAGGGATTAAAAGAAACAGTTGCAGCACTGAAAGCAGCTAAGGTCAAGTTAGCCTGTCCTGACATACAGACGGACACAATTAGTCCAATTGATTTAATCATTGGAAGTGATTATTATCACTGTTTTGTGCAAAATATAGTAAGTAAACATGATGTTCACTTGCTGAAAACAGCAGGAGGCCACATGATATGTGGTCCCATTCCCTCTCAAAGTGGGAAAGAAGCTCATATTGATTCAGTGGAAAATGTACTAGTTACGAGAATAACCGCTGATCATGTACCACAGCAAAAATTATCATTACTGGAAGAAATGAATGAACCAGTTGATAAGTTGTGGGATTTAGATGCGATAGGTATTGATGTAAATAAACCAAGCCCACAAGAGTCTCAGACTTATAACCAATATTTGGACACTGTCAAATATAAAGATGGACAGTATTAGGTTAGGTTACCATGGAAATTAAATCCACCACATCTGCCTAGCAATTATCGCATGGCTTTCGGACAGATGAAAGCACAAATACATGAGCTCAGGAAGAATCCAGAGCTACTGACTGTCTATGATAATATCATACAAGAACAGTTGGACAATAAATTCATTGAGGAAATAGTCGAAGATAAGTTGAAGACAAACGCTCATTATCTCCCGCACCATGGAGTCAGAAAAGATTCTGAAACCACTCCAGTACGTGTTGTATATAATTGCAGCGCACGTGCAAATAAAGATGTAGCAAGTCTTAATGACTGTCTGATGACCGGACCTTCACTAACTGAGAAGCTTGGAGACGTGCTTATGAAATTTCGCACAAACCCATATGCCTACACGGCTGATATTTCCAAGGCTTTCTTAAGAGTAGGACTACAAGAAATAGATAGAGATTATACTCGATTCTTGTGGCCTGAAAATCCACATGATCCTCAAAGTCCTGTGAAAACTTATCGTTTCAAATCAGTATTATTTGGTGCAACATCCTCTCCATTCTTACTAGAAGCTACTCTAAATACACATTTGAAGAAATCTGAAAGTCCCTTCAAAGAAGTCTTAAAGAAAAGTTTCTATGTGGACAATCTTCAAGGTACTGTGAATAAAGAGGAGGATTTGACATCCTTATACAGAGAAGCTAACAAGGAGATGAAAGAAGCAAATATGCCTCTAAGGATGTGGAATACAAATTCAAAGCAATTAAGGGAACTTATCAAAGAAGATTTCCCCGAAACTGAAATTCCTGATTGCAACAATATGCTGGGACTTAATTGGAACACACAGGAAGATACTCTGAGTCTCAAAAGGATAAACAATAAATCATGCAGTACACTCACTAAACGTAGTTTACTGTCAGAGGTATCACAATGTTTTGATCCTCTAGGACTCGTCTCACCAATTACCATAAAAGGTAAAATGCTTATGCAAGATGCATGGAAACTCAAAATTGGATGGGATGAGAACTTGCCTCTAGAAATGAGTCAAGCATGGGATGAAATATCCAGGGAGTTTAAACAAATTCATCAAATTAAATTTCCCAGACAAATAGGTCAAGTGGGAAACAATTACACATTACATGTGTTCTGTGATGCGTCAACCAGAGGTTATGGCGCTGTAGCTTACATGAGTAATGCTGAAGGAAGTACACTAATTACTTCAAAGGCCAGGGTAGCACCCTTGAAGGTCAGAACAGTACCACAATTGGAACTGACAGCACTCTATGTAGGTACAAAATTAGCTGTCTATCTCAACAAAGTACTTGATCATCTCACTATTGAGAAACCCGTGATCTGGAGTGATAATGAGGCAGTTCTCCAGTGGTTAAGAAATAATAAGAGTAAGTTGGTCTATGTACAGAACAGAGTAGCAGAAATAAAAGAGATGCAGAGAGATTATCTCTTTCTTCACGTCTCTACCCAAGAGAATCCAGCTGACATGTTGTCACGTGGTGTCCCACTCAAGAAATTTGTAAATAATAAATTATGGCTCCACGGACCGAACTGGCTCTCTGATGAAAATAACTGGCCTCAGCAAAAAGCTCACATTATGCCAGAAGAAACAGTCTGCTTGAACACAGCAGAAATAAGTTGTGTAAATACTGCAGACACAACAGAAATAGTCATTGATGGATCTAATTACTCATCTTTGGGTAAACTCTTAAGAGTTACAGCTCTTGTCTTTAAATTCATTAAAGGAATAAAACCTGATTATGAATATCTTGAACCCATTAAATACTGGGTGAAACTAATACAGAAAGATGTTTTCTCTTCAGAATATAAATTTCTAGAAACACAAGATAAATCCCCAAAGAAACCTGTCATGATTAATTCTTTAGGACTTTATCTCGACTCAGAAAAGATTATAAGATGTCGAGGAAGAATTCATAATTCTTCACTACCTAAAGAAACCATACATCCAATATTGATCCCCAAGAATCATTGGCTAACAAAACTGATTGTTCAAAACGCCCACAGTAACGTGTTACATGGTGGGGTAGCTGACACACTTTGTCATATACGACAATCCTACTGGATACCTCAAGGTCGACAAAGTGTGAAAAAACAAATAAGGGACTGTATTACTTGTCGTCACTACGATATGCGAGTATGTCAGTATCCAGGTCCACCTCCATATCCCTCTGAAAGAGTTTGTCATATCACTCCATTTGAGGTGACAGGTGTAGATTATACTGGACCAATAATTTTAACCAAAACAGTTGACAAAGTTCCCATCAAGGTGTACATCTGTTTGTTCACTTGTGCTACAACTAGAGCAGTACATCTAGAAGTAGCCACTGACATGTCTGCTGAAACTTTTATCAAATTATTTAGAAGGTTTGCAGCCAGAAGGGCATGTCCCAGACTGATGATTTCAGACAATGCAACGAACTTTATTGCTGGTGCTGCTTATATAAGCAAGATCTTTGATCAGCCAGAAGTACAACAGATGCTGAATCAACGCAGATGTCGTTGGAGATACATTCCTCCTAAATCTTCATGGCACGGCGGATTTTATGAAAGAATGATCGGCATTGTAAAACGTTGTTTAAGGAAGACTCTTCATCGTCAGAGAATAGACTTAGAAGAATTCCTTATAGTTGTGACTGAAATAGAAAATAGAGTCAACAACAGACCTCTAACTTATGTTACCGATGATCTGGACAATTTAGAAGTGTTAAGTCCATCTCATTTACTCCATGGCAGAAGGCTCGAACCTGTTCCTCCCATGAATGATAAAGAAATCATAGAGGATCCTACTTATTTCGAACCTGAGCAACTCAGACGTAAATTCAAACACCTTAATAAAGGGATTGAACGTTGGGAGAAAATTTGGCGAGAAGACTATCTCACCTCATTGAGAGAACACTTCTATGGAGCTGGTGTTCCTGAAAATCATAAGTCCTTAAGACCTGGTGACATAGTGATTATCGACAATGATTGTCCAAGGTCCCAATGGCCACTTGGAAAAATTGTGACCATATATCCTGATGCAAATGGAATCATCAGGACAGTTGATGTTTTGAGCAAAGGTGTAGTGAATAAGCGGACAATAAATAAACTAGTGCCGTTAGAATTACACAGTGTTGAAAACAAAATTAGTGATTCTCCAGAAACCACACAGACTAAAGCTGTTCAGAAAAGACAAGCAGCAGTGGTGGCGAGTGAGAAAATCAAATTAATGTTAAGTGATGAATAGTTCACCTGCAGCGAATCTCCGCCGCCCCCCAGTGTGGAGAAATTTTCTCCAGGAGGGGGGTATCAGCCCCCTTCAGCCCCCTTCAGCCCCCTTCAGCCCTCTCAGCCCTGAGGGGCCACTAGAAGGGGCGAGCGTCTTGTTTACTGCTAGAGTGAGTAATTGATCACAGATGCTATGCGTGGTCAAATGACCTCTGCTCCTTGCAGAGGTGTTGCAACGTGTATTTTTATAAGAGACAGTACATCTCTTACTTAGCAGGACAATTAAGGAAAATCCTACTCCCACTTTATTACCATAGTAAAGATAGTGTACATTGTTGTTTCTGCTTAAGACAGCAAGAAACAAACATTCTGCTTTGCTTCATCGAGGAGTTGACAAGGATGCAAGGTACTAGGTCAGCGTTTTTTTTGTGTATTAGGGCAGTGACGGCATGGAGCGGTGTGACGACGCCAGATTACTTGTGACTCTAGAGAGAGTCACACTGACGCCAGGATAACCAGCAAAGGACACTGATCTGTGCGTTAGTGTGAACAAAGTGTCTCTAACACAAACACTTAGAGAAGTGTGATCAGCTTTTCTTGTGATACATTGTGAACAATAAAGACAAATCTTGTTGAACATAGTGTACCAGTGTGCGTTTCCTAGACAATGGAAGACGTGGACATCCAAGGACACTTCAGCTTCTATCAAGTCACCGATATCTGTCGAAGGTGTTGAGAACACCATAGCTCACGTTACAAAGAGCAAGGTATGTTACGAATTTCTTGTAGATCGGGGGATTGCGCAATTCTTGAGTCACAAGGAGTTTGTAATCAACCTATAATCGGCAGTAAGGTGTGGACTTTTGAGTCCAAACAAGTAAGTATTCGTCAGCCATCATCGAATGAAATATGCTGACATAACACCCCCTAGGGGTAATTTATACTTACAAATTGTATCTCTTGACAGCCCACTGTTGTGATGGTTTCGACAGCTTCTAGACCTCGTCTGCAGGGGCGGCTGTGTAGACGATTTGCTGTCATTTATCAGCTAAGTGTTTATATTTATAATAATAAACACAGCAGGTAAGGCCAAAAAATCTCAACACACACACACACACACACACACACACACACACACACGAATCTTTAAAGGAACTATAAAGAAAATCTTATATTGTGAAGGTTAAGAAGTGTGTCCTGAGTGGGTTGTTTAATAAATGGCTGCCTGAGCTGCCAGAAGTTGTCTTGTGTATACGAACTAATGTGCTCAAGTGTCTTTGTCCTGATTATTTTTTCATATCCGTAGTCGAGCGTTATACTGTATCGTTTTGCCAAGTAAGCATGCATATTTCTGTATACATAGTATACATCAAGGGGAAGGACCACTGACCTGCATATACATAGTAGCGCCGAGAGTGGCGATAATGACTGAGGAGAGGGTGAGGTAGAACATGACCCAGTACACTGATGGCTTCCAGGCGTCGAGATCAGAGTCATCGTCGCTGGAGTCTTCGGAGTCTCGACGCTGCAGATTGATGCCGGCCTTCCTGGCTGCCGCCTCTGCCTTCTTCTGCTCTTTCCAGTCGTGCCGCGCCCTGAAACACAGTGAGGGAGCTTGTATGTATATATAGTGTGTGTGTGTGTGTGTGAGAGAGAGAGAGAGAGAGAGAGAGAGAGAGAGAGAGAGATGGCTACAACTTCATCCTGTTCCTTATCTATACATCTCTTAACAATAAAAAAAGGCTTTTAAATGAGCTGATGTAGGTAACAGTTTTTAGCTTGTAAATAAAGTTAGGAACTCTGAACCTATCCTTGTAAAACCCTGTGTAAAGAGAGAGAGAGAGAGAGCAGCACGCGGGCGTTGGTTAACACAGTAAAGTCATCCGGGTCCTTCAGCAAAGACTCTCTTAGGACTCTACATTACATGTTAGATCATTCACAGAGTACGCAGCGCCAGCGTGAAGCCTTTATTAAACAAATAAGCCAGATTAGTACCAGATTAGCTGCTAGAATCACAGCCTACTGGAGTTATATAACGAGATAACATAGACAGTAGGAACGGGAGGGGTTTAAATTTAAGTATTAATCGATTTATTAACAGAAAGGGTGGAAGTAGAAGGAAGAGAAGAGGGAAGAAAAAAACTTTTTCAGTGATACTGAGGGGAGATAAGGCAGTGAAGGAGATGATAAGATAAACAATAGGGAACTGATAACAATAGATTGGTCACTGTAGAGGCAAAGATAATGGAAAACAAGGGTCAAGATTACTAGTGATCTACGGGATTCAGGAGAACGATGGCAGAGCAGGAAATAAAAGAAGGAAGGAGAAAGAGGAGAAGGAATCACAGGCGGAGAGGAGGATAGAAACGAAGATCAGAAGATTGAAAAATCAAGCTAACCGTCCTATCAGAAGCATAAAATAATATCTTACACCAGACTGTGTACTTGAGAAAAAACACACTGCACTGCTATACATATAATAACTGAGACACTGAAAAAATACAATAAAATAAGGGAAATTAACAATAAAACATTATTGGTAATAAATACTCCAGCACGGAGATGCCTACATTATCTTACTTGCGTATGAAATATAATCTCGAAATACTAATCAGCATGACGACTTACAAACTTACAAGAAAGCACAGAAGTTGCCATGGTAAGGAGGCTGTCGCTTTTGCACGTGTAAGTGATTCAAAGTTTATCGTTATATGGCATTATTTTAATTAGGCCTGCAATAAAACTTCTGAGGAAAAAGTTCAGTTGCTGCATGTACGTAGTTTTGTGTGCATGTGAGTGACCGTGGTCACTTACATGAGCTGACTTTGTGGCTGCCTACCAAACTTCACATTTCACTCTGGGTTAGTAAACAACTTCTTGAGCTACAAGTCAGACAAAATCACCTGACTACTTGACTCTCTGATAATCATCAGTTATCATTCCTCGGTCTGTGTTTTTTTTCCTTGATTTATATGTTTATATTTCTTGAAGCTGTTAGCTGTTTTGATTTTGTGTTTCCTGTGTTTTTTTTAAATTAGAACAATATTTCCTCTCCATCACTCACGTTGCCATATATTTTCTGGAGTGAGTGAGTCACTTGTCATGATGATAACTGCTGTCTCTCTTTCCCCAAGCTCGAGTGTTTTGGTAAGTCAGAAAAACCTTGAGGGATTTGATTGACTCTAATAATAATAATAATAATAATAATAATAATAATAATAATAATAATAATACAGGAAAGAGTAAGGTTATGAGGATAACAAAAAGATTAGGTGATGAAAGATTGAATATCAGATTGGAGGGAGAGAGTATGGAGGAGGTGAATGTATTCAGATATTTGGGAGTGGACGTGTCAGCGGATGGGTCTATGAAAGATGAGGTGAATCATAGAATTGATGAGGGAAAAAGAGTGAGTGGTGCACTTAGGAGTCTGTGGAGACAAAGAACTTTGTCCTTGGAGGCAAAGAGGGGAATGTATGAGTATAGTTTTACCAACGCTCTTATATGGGTGTGAAGCATGGGTGATGAATGTTGCAGCGAGGAGAAGGCTGGAGGCAGTGGAGATGTCATGTCTGAGGGCAATGTGTGGTGTGAATATAATGCAGAGAATTCGTAGTTTGGAAGTTAGGAGGAGGTGCGGGATTACCAAAACTGTTGTCCAGAGGGCTGAGGAAGGGTTGATGAGGTGGTTCGGACATGTAGAGAGAATGGAGCGAAACAGAATGACTTCAAGAGTGTATCAGTCTGTAGTGGAAGGAAGGCGGCCTAGGAAAGACTGGAGAGAGGGGGTAAAAGAGGTTTTGTGTGCGAGGGGCTTGGACTTCCAGCAGGTATGCACGAGCGTGTTTGATAGGAGTGAATGGAGACAAATGGTTTTTAATACTTGACGTGCTGTTGGAGTGTGAGCAAAGTAACATTTATGAAGGGATTCAGGGAAACCGGCAGGCCGGACTTGAGTCCTGGAGATGGGAAGTACAGTGCCTGCACTCTGAAGGAGGGGTGTTAATGTTGCAGTTTAAAAACTGTAGTGTAAAGCACCCTTCTGGCAAGACAGTGATGGAGTGAATGATGGTGAAAGTTTTTCTTTTTCGGGCCACCCTGCCTTGGTGGGAATCGACCAGTGTGATAATAAAAAAAAAAATAATATATTTACTACCAGTACATGTACAAGGTATACAGACCATAGCTGACATCAGTGACATACTACTTTATAGAAAACCACTTGTTATGTTGAGCATATCCTGCAAATTAGGTCCTTGTCCCAGGATGCGACCCATACCAGTCCACTAATTCCCAGGTACTCATTTCACTGATGGTTGAACATAGACAACTAGTGTAAAGAAACATGCCCAGTGTTTCTACCCGCGCTGGGAATCGAACGCAGACACTCGCCGTGTGAAGCGAGAGCTTTTGGTCTTGCTTCACACGGCAAATAGGGACACTGCTTGTCCCTATTTGCTCGTGGAAGCCATCACTAATTAATTTTGTGACTCTGGCGTTTTGGGAGAGTTGTACTTCATCTGTTGACTCATACATTTGTGAATCACCGTGACCTGAGTCATCTAGTTCACTTTGTCATCAGTGGTTGATCCAGGCCTGAGCCAGTGTTCGAGTGTGCTTCACACTGTCATGATCTGCACTCCTCATCAGGGCTACTGTCTATTCTCTATCCGCCTTCAGTACGAGGTACTCAAGTCTTCAACCTCAATCCTCTTGTCTCTATAATTGGCTATTCTACTTTAAGATACTCTGGGATGTAGATGAATGGTTCAGAGAACCGACATGTTGATAAATTAGGCACATGTGGAACACTTGGGTATCTTTATTGAGGAAACGTTTCGCCACACAGTGGCTTCATCAGTCCATACAAAGGAGAATGATGAAGAACAGGAGGAGTTTGAGGTAATCAGTCCCTCAGGGATACAGTGAATATTCACCATACTTCAGTTCCAGATGCCGCTTCGTACCTCATGCCAGAGGAACCTGTGTATTGATATTCATGTTTGCTTTGATTCACGATTTCACTTTATGCTTCACTTTTCCATTGTTTTATTAGGCATAATTTCATAGATGCGTGTTTTATGTTTCACTAAAGTTTAGAGGAGTTTTGCCTTCCTTTACTTTCCACTTGTTTGTATTTCCTATTCATTATTAATTTTTCTTTACATGAAAATGGGTGTGGCTGTATAGCCACATCAGGAGGAAAACAACAATTAAGGACCAGTTAATCGGGCTGCAGAAAAATGCGAGTCCACCAGAAATGGTGAGGAGAGGAAACTACCGTGTAAGTTACATACCTGAGAGAGGGAACTGAAGCACTGTGTGAGCCTTTGTAGATGAATGGTTCAGAGAACCATTCATCTACAAATCGCAACTTCTTGGGATCTTAATACTTAGGAATTCTTCGCTTGCCTAATTCTTGGGCACAACCTACTTCCACATTGAACAAATGTGACACGACCTATGACTGCTGCACCTCTCCTGCCATACGGTTTATAAGCTGCTTCTCCGCTGATATGCCGTATTCTATTCAAGATTGATGGACTGAACACATCGACTCAAGGTTGAGGGACTGATTACCTCATTCTCCTCCTGTTCTTCAAGTTTCTCCTACGTATGGACTGATGAAGCCACTGTGTGGCGAAACGTTTCCTCAATAAAGATACCCAAGAGTTGCACATGTGTCTAATTTATCATCACTGTGTGAGCCACTAGCGACAATCTTCAATAAGTCAGTCATAACAGGGCGACTGCCAGTGGTATGGAAGACAACAAATATAGTCGTAGTATTTAAAAAGGGAGACAAGACGGGTAGTGCTAAACTGCAAATTAGTATTACTGACATGGATAACAGGATAGAGTATGGAGATGATTATCAGAAGAGTGTCGGAACACCTGGAGAAGAGTGAGTTTGTAAGCAACAAGTAGCACGGCTTTAGAAATGCTATATACTGTTTCACAAACCTACTGGAGCTCTATAACAAGGTAGCAGAAGTGACGCAGGAGAGAGAGAGAGAAATGGGTGGACTGCATAATTTTGCGCCGTAAGAAGACTTTTGACACAGTACGTTGGAGGCAGGAATAAAAGGGAAGATACTGCAATGGATCATGAAAAATTAAAGGAAAAGAAATGAGTGATTGTCCGGGGTGTCGAAATGGGCGAGTGTGTTGAGTGAGGTTCCACAAGGATCAGTACTGAGGACTGGTGCTGTTTCTTGTGTATGTGAGCATCATGATGGATGAGAAACAGTCACAGGTATAACTGTTCGCAGATAATATGAACTAATGAGAAGACAAACAGGTGAGGACCAGCTATGTGAAATTAATGAGAAGACAAATGAACCCGGTCGTCTCCCACCGAGGCAGGGTGACCCGATAAAATAAGAAACGAAAGGTTTTATTCTCTTCATATTCAGTAATTTATACAGGATAAGAGGTTACTAGATCCTTGGTCCCGCAACTGGAATTTATTCACAACAAAATCAAAATTATGTAGATCGGGAATACGCAAAGATCGCAAATGGAAAACAGGTTCGTGGCAGAGGCTGCAAACCTCATTCAAGGAGAAGGAATCAGAGATGAGCATCGCTCTGAGCATATTGCCTGAGGTGAACGTCAACCGAATAACTGCTGCAGCAAATGCCCATCATACCCCTTCTTAAAGCTATGTATGGATCCTGCCTCCACTACAATACTTCCCAGACTATTCAAATTCCTGACAACTCTGTGACTGAAGAAATATTTCCTAAAATCCCTGACTCTCCAATTGTGACCCCTTGTTGCTGTGCCCTATCTCTGGAACATCCTGTCTCTGTCCACCTTGTCGATTCCTCTCAGTATTTTATATGTCATTATCATATACCCCCTATCTCTCCTGTCTTCCAGTGTCGTCAGGGCGATTTCCCTGAACCTCTCCTCGTGGGACATACCCCTTTGCAAACCTTTGCACTTTCTCTAGTTTGGCTACATGCTTGGCTAGGTGTGGGTTCCAAACTGGTGCCGCATACTCCAATATGGGCCTAACGTACACAGTGTACAGGGTCCTGAACGATTCCTTATTAAGATGTCGGAATGCTGTTCTGAGGTTTGCTAGGCGCCCATATGCTGCAGCAGTTATTTGGTTGATGTGCGCCTCAAGAGATGTGTCCGGTGTTATACTCACCCCAAGATCTTTTTCCTTGAGTGAAGTTTGTAATCTCTGGGCCCCTAGACTGTACTCCGTCTGTGGTCTTCTTTGCTCTTCCCCAATCTTCATGACTTTGCATTTGACGGGGTTGAACACCAGAAGCCAGTTGGTGGACCAGGCCTGCAGCCTGCCCAGATCCTTTTGTGTTTGTGTACTCACCTAGCTGTACTCACCTAGTTGTTGTTTCAGGGGTCGACTCACAGCTCCTGGCCCCGCCTCTTCACTGGCCTCTTCACTATATGTGTGTGTGTGTGTGTAATGTGTACTCACCTAATTGTGCTCAAATAATTCTGGTTACAGGGGTCGAGACTCAGCTCCTGGCCCCGCCTCTTCACTGACCGCTACTGGTTCCTCTCTCTCCCTGCTCCATGAGCTTTATCATACCTCGTCTTAAAATTATGTATGGTTCCTGCCTCCACTACATCACTTGTCAGACTATTCCACTTCCTAACAACTCTGTGACTGAAGAAATACTTCCTAACATCCCTTTGGCTCATCTGAGTCTTCAACTTCCAATTGTGACCTCTTGTTTCTGTGTCCCATTTCTGGAACATCATGTCTCTGCCCTCTTTATCTATTCCACACAGTATTTTGTATGCTGTTATCATGTCACCCCTGACCCTCCTGTCCTCCAGTGTCGCCAGACCGATTTCCCTTAACCTTTCTTCGTAGTGTGTGTGTGTGTGTGTGTGTGTACTCACGTATTCGTACTAACTTATTTGTGGTTGCAGGGGTCGATTCATAGCTCCTGGACCCGCCTCTTCACTGACTGCTACTAGGTCCTCTCTCTCCCTGCTCCATGAGCTTTATCATACCTCCCTTTGACTCATCTAAGTCTTCAACATCCAGTTTTGTGTGTGTGTGTGTGTGTGTGTGTGTGTGTGTGTGTGTGTGTGTGTGTGTGTGTGTGTGTGTGTGTGTGTGTGTGTGTGTGTGTGTGTGTGTGTGTGTGTGTGTGTGTGTGTGTGTGTGTGTGTGTGTGTGTGTGTGTGTGTGACCCACTTAATATTTGCACTAATAACTCATTACAGTTGTGACAGGGAGTGGACATGTAAATTGCTCATTACTTTGTAATTTGTTCATGATTGTGACCAGATCTACCTGGAATTCATTACCTTTGTAACTTGTGTTTCAACTTTCAAAACTTGTGGGCCCAGTCCCTGGACCCATTATGTACCTCTGTAATAATACCACGCAACAATCCTCCCACTGATGCGTCACATTCCACTTAGTGACACACCACAATCACCCACTAGCTAGGTACAGTTCACCAGCTAACACACCCCAGTCCACCCATTTCTTCCCACTGACCTCATGATGTACGCTAGGAGAGTGATGATCCGCTCAAGGAAGAGGTTGAAGAACAGGATGCCACAAGAACACCCCATCAGGCCATAAAGAATGCAGAACACCTTTCCTCCTATGGTCCTGGGGGCAGCTGCTCCGTACCCTGTGGGAGGAGAAAGTTGCCCTGGGGTAAACTCGAATCAAACACTATTTTACTTTTAAGAGGTTTAATGTACAAGCTGTTATTTTTCAACAGTTTCCTACAAAATTTACCTGTGTTGGTATGCTACCACTCCATGATGCCAACCACTACATTTGGCCAACACCAAGGTACTCAATTACTGCTGGATAGTAAAGGCAGCTGGTGTAAGGGGACTCCCGTACCTCTCACCTCGGCCAAGAATGAACCCGGTTTTATAGTAAGGGTCAGGCTGGGGTCGGAGGTGCTTGAGAGACTAGGTAAATCACTGTAACCAGGTTCAAACTAGAAGAAATTGTCCGAAAGCAATTCTGGGTTTTGTACAAGCATCGACCGTGGCTCAAACGCTAGCGCACTCGGCTCACACACTGAGGACCGGAGTTAGAATCCCCGATACGGCTGGAAAATATTACGACGTGTTTCCATAAGACACCTGTTGTCCCTGTTCACCCATCAGTATAATAGGTACCTGCGTGTTAGTGGACTGGTGTGGGTCGCATCCCGGGACAAAATTTACCTAATTTGCGGGAAATGCTCAGCATAACAAGCGGCTTTCTATATAGTAGTATGTCACTGATGTCAGCTATGGTCTGTATACCTTGTACATGTACTTGTAGGAAATAAAGAAATTATTATTATATTAAAACACATTCATACGGATTCGTATACAAGCTCAAATTAACATTTTTATATATTTAAATTTTATAAACGTTCTGGACTATTCCTTTTGCTTATATTGAGGAAGAAATGGCTGGGCTTGTGACACACAGGGATGACTTTCTCTGACAGAGCAGCGTCCAAGATACCTGTTATAGTTATTATCCTTTGGTAGATTTAGTAAGGTAACTGTAGGTTAGCTTAGTTAAACGGAAATTTACATGTTTCCATATTACTTACCCGACAACAATGATGTTAAAAATATAGGTGGAATATCTGACAGCGTGAGGAGTACATGGTAAATTTAAACATATATTACACGATGAGTAAGAAATTTGGAGGAAGGACTGGGTTATGGTATTGTAACTGAAGGATTCCTACCATGGGAAGGATCACTATTCTGGGAAGGATCACTATCCTGGGAAGGATCACTATCCTGGGAACGATCACTGCTCTTGTAATGATCACTATTCTGGGTCATCCCAGGAAGATTTAGGGGAGAGTGTGAAGATGGATTTAACACAGTCATGAGCATCGAAAGCGTGTGTATTACCATATTAGAGGAAGCGGGTGAGTTGAGACCGGCGTCCCTGAAGGAGACCTGTAGGAACTTGCTTGATTTTTCCCTTCTTCTAACTTTATTTTCTTTCGTTCATAACTCGAGAACCCCCTCATTCTATCGAACTCAAATTTTCAACTTATCGAACTCAAATTTTCAACTTATCGAACTCAAATTTTCAACTTATCGAACTCAAATTTTCAACTTATCGAACTCAAATTTTCAACTTATCGAACTCAAATTTTCAACAGAACTAGCATTTGCAGGTGTTCTATGACCAACGTTATTGAATCCATTCCTAGTAATCCAGAAAAGCTCACATATCTTCCAAAACTTTCAGTGGCTTCAAACGTTAGAAAGAATGTTGCCTCGTATTAGACGACATATCAGAGTGACATTTAAGAGGGTAGGAGCTGATTTGACAATTTAATGAATAAAACCGTGAAATTTTGATTCCCGTTTAATCATCTCAGTCAAAATATTCTGCCTCTTCTGAATGGCTTCAGTACTTAATGGCTGATGCATCTTATGACCAGGATAATGCCCAGTCAGTATCATTAGTGTGAGGGCAAATTTGTAAATGCAATATTTTTTTCTTAAATTTGTAATTAGTGTAAGTATTAAAACGCACAAAATCATGTTTTTTCCTTGAAAACTGAAGACAATATTAAAACTAATACAACTGCATAAAGAAAATCGAAAAAGAAATATTGATAACTCTCGTTTATATATAATTTTTAAAATATTCAGAGTTGAGTGAACGCTTTAATACTGGACAGCGTGATGCCAGAGCCGGCCATCTGTCAGCTACAGTTTCCTCATACCATGACTCGAGAAAATGTAATGACACGGTTGCAAGCAAACCATACCACGGGTGGGGTTAGAACCCGCGGTCAGAGTCTCATAAAACTCCAGACCGTCGCGTTAGCCACTGGACCAGCTAGCCACAGTAAGATTCATCCAACTAGATATATTTATACACCATAGGAAGGTTACCATAGGCACCACTGTGACCCCAAATTCAAGTTTTTACAGACAAATCTCCCGAAAGCATGGCCGTGACGAACTCTAGCTCAAGTCCCTTCGAAGCCGTCATCATGACTATATTCCTCCCGTGGTATGGGTTGTTTCCTCATACTATCTAGGTTTTTTGTTCATATCTCCAGAACGCCTTATCGAATCGGCTTCAAATTTCAAACCCTGATCAACTATTACTAGATAAAGGTTCGTAAAACAATTGGCATGTCCACGTACTCTCAGTTTAATTATATTTAAATCATTCTAGAAATTGACAACCATGGGATTGCTTTAGAGATGTTTTGATTAGCGTGAGAGTTTATTGGTTATATATCCACATATATATATACAATCACCTGCTGGTGGTAAGGATTGTGAAAATAGTGGTGGTGATGGTGATAGTGATGGTGATACTAGTAGTGGTGATGGACACGTAACTGCACATGTACGCACATATGAGTTTGTATGTATAAACATACATCCGACATCTATAGATATATACAAATATACATGACGATATACGTACATATATACTTTCATACAATCTATATATGCACATATATACGAATATATACACATATAAACATGCATATATGCACACATACATTCTTACACATACACATAGGCACACTCACATACGCCAGTGTATATAAATACATGTATAAATGTGTACTGCGTTCATCTGCACAAGCAAATATAAACACACATACAATACGCAAGAACAATATACGCTTGAATAAAAGTATACACATATTTATAGTTGTATACACACACACACACACACACACACACACACACACACACACACACACACACACACACACACACACACACACACACACACACACACACACACACACACACATTGTGATGTAGTCCAGCACAACATATATATATATATATATATATATATATATATATATATATATATATATATATATATATATATATATATATATATATATATACATATATACATATAAACTTATCTATGATCGCTGAGGTCAGTGGTCAAGTGCGGTTATACCGCTAAGCTCTTGGGAGTTAGCGTGGGCTGTTACCAAGCACCATGGCTTGTTGTAGTGTTTTAGAATCTTAGGTTCAAGTGCTGAAGAAGGAGATTCTACTTCTTCAGGAGGAAAATAGGAAGCTGAAGCTTTGCATAAATGAGATTGGGAGCGAGTGTGAGAAGGATTTAGCTGGTAAGGAAGGAATGGTCACCAGCAGTGATAGTGGCAGCCGCTTTAAGTGGAAAGTGGTTCACAGTTCAGGAAGAAGGAAGATGAGTAGAGTTAATAGAGAAGATGTGAAGGTAGGAAATCGATTCTCTGTTCTCCAAGACGAGTGTACTTCAGTGGTTAGTGAGGTTGAAGGTACCGCTGATTCCTCTGCTAAACAAGGCAAGAATATTTTAATAGTAGGAGATTCTCAGGTAAGATATATGGACCGTGCATTTTGTAACAGAGACAGAAAGGTCAGACAGAGAGTGTGTCTTCCTGGAGCTGGTGTTAGTGACATAGTCAGCAGGTTGGATAATATTATTGCAGGTAATGGGAAAAAGCCCATTATCTGTCTTAATGCTGGGGGTAATGACACTGGGAAGGGCAGGAGAGAGGAGCTGCTGGATAAGTACAGGTCAGCCATAGAAGTATATAGGTCTAAGGGAGGGAACCCAGTCATATGTAGCATCTTGCCTAGAAAGGGAGTGGGCAATGAATGGATGTCTAGGGCAATTGGTATAAATTGCTGGCTAGACAGGTACTGCAAGGAACTTGCAATCCCATTCATTGATAACTGGGACCTTTTCTTTGGCAAATGTGATATGTATGCAAGGGATGGGGTTCATCTCTCTGGGGATGAAGTGGTTGCATTAGCCAATTCAATTGAGAGGGCAATTGATGACTTGTCTAGGAATTTAAACTGATAGATGATAGAGGTATGGGTGTTTGTGGGAAGCAATCAGGCTGCAGCATTAGGGTTAAAAACAGCAGTTATTACCGGGATACCTCAGGGATATGTTTAAAAGACAATATTCAAAATAAAGTTGCTAGTAATGGCAAATCAATTGATCAACAAACAAAGAGAGATAGTAGAGGGCAACGAGTGACTAGCTCCCTTAAGGTTTACTATACAAATAGTAGGAGTCTAAGAAATAAGATAGATGAGCTAAAATTACTTGCAAGTGTAGGTAATATAGATATTATTGGTATAACAGAGACCTGGTTCAACCTGAAAGATAGAGAAATGCCTTCTGAATGCAACATACAGGGTTATAAACTATTCCACACTGATAGTGTCAACAGGAAGGGTGGTGGTGTGGCGATGTATGTCAGAGAAAATTTAAATAGTTGTCTTAGACATGATACAAGATTAGAAACATCGAACACAGAATCGGTTTCGCTACAGTTTCTCGAGGGACGTGACAAATTAATTTTGGGTGTTATTTATAGGCCCCCAAACCTTGATAGGGAGTGCAGTAAGCTGTTATGGGAAGAAATTCATAAGCCATCTAGATATGGAAATGTTGTGATAATGGAAGATTTTAACTTTAGACAAACTGACTGGAACAATATGACAGGAAATCTTGAGTCTAGTGACTTTCTTGATACGGTTCAGGATTGCTTTTTAGAACACGTTGTGACAGAACCAACTAGAGGAAACAATCTGCTTGACTTGGTTCTTGCCAGCAAAGATTCACTAATTAATAATCTTGAGGTTAATGATGAGCTTAGGGAAAGTGATCACAAATCACTTAGCTTCAATATATCACGGAATTACCCAGATAACTGCAATCAAATCTCTGTCCCAGATTTTCACTTGGCCGACTTCATGGGACTGAAAAATTACCTGGGTGGGCTAAATTGGGATGTCCTGACTATGGGTCAAGTAGCTGATCTTGATTGCCAATATGACGTTTTTCAGAGCATAGTTCTAGCTGCCCAGACAACTTTTGTTCCGAGTAGGGAAATTAGATCTAACAAAAATGATCCCAAATGGATGAACAATAGATTAAAACATCTCATTGGTCAAAAGAGAGGCATATACAAGTGTATCAAAAGAGAGGATGGGCAGTTAAGAAATTAATATGTTGAATTAAAGAGAGAAATAAAAAAAGGAATAAGAAAAGCAAAAAGGGATTATTAGGCTAAGGTCGCAAGGGATTCAAAGACTAACCCAAAAGGGTTCTTTCAGGTATACAGAAGTAAGATTAGGGACAAGATTGGCCCACTTAAGAGTAACTCTGGTCAGATCACTGACAGTGATAAGGATATGTGTGAAATACTAAATACCTACTTCCTCTCAGTTTTCACCCAGGAAAATACTAGCGATATTCCTGAAATAATAGATTATGTAGAACAGGATGATAATAAACTATGTACGATAGCGGTAACTAGTGACATGGTCCTCAGACAAATAGAGAAACTAAAACCTAACAAATCCCCAGGTCCTGATGAACTGTTTGCAAGGGTGTTAAAGGAATGTAAAGAGAAACTTAGCATACCTTTGGCTAATCTTTTTAACATATCACTACAAATTGGCATAGTGCCTGATAAGTGGAAAATGGCAAATGTAATACCTATTTACAAGGCAGGTGACAGGTCCTTGGCATCGAACTATAGACCAATAAGCCTTACCTCCATAGTGGGAAAATTTATGGAATCAATAACTGCCGAAGCAATTCATATCCATCTTGATAGGCACAGATTGATTAATGATTCTCAACACGGTTTTACAAATAGGCGTTCCTGTCTTACGAATTTACTAACTTTTTTCACTAAGGTGTTTGAGGAGGTAGATCATGGTAATGAATAGGATATTGTGTATATGGACTTCAGTAAGGCTTTCAATAGAGTTCCACACCAGAGGCTATTAAGAAAACTTAGGGCACACGGAATAGGAGGAGAAATTTTTTCCTGGGTATAGGCATGACTGACGAATAGACAGCAGAGAGTTTGCATAAATGGGGAGAAATCAGAATGGGGGCACGTCACAAGTGGTGTTCCTCAGGGGTCAGTGTTGGGCCCGTTGTTGTTCACAATTTACATAAACGACATAGATGAGGGAATAAATAGCGACATAAGCAAATTTGCTGATGACACCAAAATAGGCCGTCCAATTCATTCTAATGAGGACATTAGAGCACTCCAGGATGATTTGAACAGACTGACGCAATGGTCGGAGAAGTGGCAGATGCAGTTTAATATTGACAAATGCAAAGTTCTAATTGTTGGACAGTTAAATAACCATGCCACATATAAACTAAATAATGTAGATCTTAATACTACTGATTGCGAAAAGGATTTAGGAGTTCTGGCTAGCAGTAATCTAAAATAAAGACAACAGTGCATTAGTGTTCGCAATAAAGCTAACAGAATTCTTGGCTTCATATCTAGAAGTATAAATAATAGAAGTCCTCAGATTATTCTTCAACTCTATATATCCTTGGTTAGGCCTCATTTAGACTATGCTGCTCAGTTCTGGTCACCGTATTACAGAATGGATATAAATGCTCTGGAAAACGTACAAAGGAGGATGACAAAGATGATCCCATGTATCAGAAATCTTCCCTATGAGGATAGACCGAGGGCCCTGAATCTGCACTCTCTCGAAAGGCGTAGAATTAGGGGGGATATGATCGAGATGTATAAATGGAAAACAGGAATAAATAAAGGGGATGTAAATAGCTGAAAATTTCCAGCCAAGACAGGCTCGCAGCAATGGTTTCAAGTTGGAAAAATTCAGTTTCAGGAAGGATATAAGAAAGTACTGGTTTGGTAATAGAGTTGTGGATGAGTGGAACAAGCTCCCGAGTACAGTTATTGAGGCTAAAACGTTGTGTAGTTTTAAAAATAGGTTAGATAATTACATGAGTGGGTGTGGGTGGGTTTGAGTTGGACCTGACTAGCTTTATTGCTGGGTCTGGTACAGTGCTCCTTCCTTGAGTGGGGATGACCAGACTGGGTGGGTCATTGGGATAATCCGGGGGGGTGGGTCATTGGTCTAATCCGGGGGAGGGGGACATGGACCTGCTCCGCGTGGGTCAGTAGGCCTGTTGCAGTGTTCCTTCTTTCTTATGTTCTTATATATACAGTAAAGCTTAGTTAAAAGAATTGCGTTAGTTTACGTGAGAATTGTTATAAGGATTGAATTATTGTTAAACATTCAACATTATTATTAATGATTCAACATGACGCTGGAAACATCGTTTAGAGATCCTGGTCCATGACAGCATCAAACACAACATTTACATATGTAAGTACAAAAATACACATATGCATACATACACATACAAATACATATATACACATGAAAGTACACATGCACAGGAATTCGTACGCAGAGACATACATTCACGTATTTATATTTTTCTTTTATGCTAAGTGTACGGAATACGAGGATACCTTACAAGGGTCGCGCAGCGACAGAAATACGTCTTGCTGACTTCAGGAATATGTGGTGTTGCTGGTGTGGGAGTAAGTTATCATTTATGATAAGATTCAGGGAAATCGTTAGCTGGACTTGGTTACTGGTGGTGATACAGAACCTGCACTCTGAGGGTCGTTGCACCTCAGAGAATCATTAAACTGTAAAAATAATGTCAGCAGAATTACCAACAATATGTTAGGTAAAGGGACACATTTACAACTAATGTGACATTTTACTGAGGCAACGTTTCGCTCTCCACGATACTTTGACAAACCTCCTGGAGAGCTAATTGCACATGTGCCCTTTCGCCTAACATTTAAACCGTATTATCCACCACTTGTAGCAGAACAGCTGTTAAATGAATGTTAGTAAATGTTTTGTGGGTTAAGGGTGACCGCAACTTGGTTGGAGACAGCCTGTGTGTGGGTTAAGGGTGACCGCAACTTGGTTGGAGACAGCCTGTGTGTGGGTTAAGGGTGACCGCAACTTGGTTGGAGACAGCCTGTGTGTGGGTTAAGGGTGACCGCAACTTGGTTGGAGACAGCCTGTGTGTGGGTTAAGGGTGACCGCAACTTGGTTGGAGACAGCCTGTGTGTGGGTTAAGGGTGACCGCAACTTGGTTGGAGACAGCCTGTGTGTGGGAACGGGATATTCTTGAGTCCTGTGATGTGCCTCACGTTCTTTTTCTTAACTTCTTTTGTGTTAACAAATAATTTATATATCCTTCATGGCTGCCTTCACTTAAAGGCACAACTTCTCATAACTAGGAGGACGGAACCACAACACATAACATCAACAACACAGGACACAGGTCTCCTTGCTCCCTCCAACTTCTCTCTTTCTGTCTGTCTGTCTGTCTCTCTCTCTCTCTCAAACACATACACACGTCGGGGGGAGGGAGGGAGGGAGAGACAGAGAGAGACAGAGAAATTAATTTAGCCACTACAGAGGAATAGGGAAACTACGAGGGGAAGCAAGAGAAGCCTAGCACGCACAGAGTAACATACTGACACACGCACATGACCTTGCGTGCACGAGCATACTTCTGCTCACATTGCTACAAATAAGATAATTGCTAATGGGTAATTACACACACGCTCTCGCATCCACACACACACACACACACACACACACACACATTGTATACTAAAAGGCTAGATCCACACATAAACCATACCACGGGCGGGATTGAACCCGCGGTCAGAGAGTCTCAAAACTCCAGACCGTCGCGCTAACCATCTTATTGTGGCTAGCTGGTCCAGTGGTTAACGCGACGGTCTGGAGTTTTGAGACTCTCTGACCGCGGGTTCAATCCCGCCCGTGGTACGTTTTGTTTGCAATCGTGTCATTACGATTTCGTGAGTCATCCACACATGTTTAAGAAGAGGAATGATACCAGGGATAAGTGAACCTGATGAATTTTGTAGACTTTCTCTGATGACAATTCTTATCTAGATAAGTTCACGAGGTAAAAAAAAAAAAAAGTTTACCTGTGCTATTTGTTTAATGAGATTATTTAGTACGATGAAAGCGGGGTTGAATGATAAACGTCTTCGGAGGCTTCTTACTTTATTGTTAAGTCGTGGTGGGTACACAGGCCTGTGTGTTGTGCCCATGGCCCGGGAGGGGCCATGTCCACGAGGGATAGAGAAGTGGACACTTCTTGACTGAGTGAAGGGTGTCGCCAGAGTGAGGCAGAGGCAAGGGCAGGCAGGCTGGCATGCCCACCGAGAGGCCTGGCTACAGAGGGCAGCACCTTAGTGCTGCGAAATATGAACTAAGCTGGCAGACAGCATAGGCTGTCTATGCAGACATTACAGGCTGTCTACATACGCTCGGCCACCTACCACATGGTCGACGCGACCATGTCTGGCAGTAAAACAAACTCGGTCTGTCTCTCGTAGGAACAGGGCACAGAACACAAAATAAAAACATATATATACATATGGACATGGAAAAAAAAAACTTCCAACAGGGAGGGAAGAAAAAAACATGTGGGGTGTGCTAAACATCGTGGCCATAGGCAGTGAGCGTCAGAGCTGTGACGTAGCAGGTTACAGTCTCCTCTGGAATGGTGAAGCAGTCATCGTAGGAGTCACTGTAGGTTTTCACTCAACCTGGGGCATGACATGCTGGTGCCCTCGAGTGAGGTGTCGACAAAACTCTGCAACTGGGCAGGACTTCTGGCAAGCGACTCAGTAGGACACTTCTTGACTGGTACTGTCGCTGGGCTGTCACTGTCAGCGAGCATGGAGCGAGTTGTGGAGCGAGTTGTGGCAGAGATGACTGGACGAAACATTTGGGATTCGTAACATCATACACCAGACTGCAGTGAGAGAGCTAGCAGTCAAAGTAACATCTTCTTTGTGCAGGCTGCTCACTGAAGCTTGTGACACGAGGCTGACACAGTGCCTGCTGACAGGGCTAACTGCGGCTTGACGAGTGTCATTCTCTCGGCAGTTGGAGTTATAGCAGAGGTTAGTCTAAGCATCCCCAGACTTGTTTCTCTACATATAACTGCACTCTGAAGGTCTGGAGGCGAAGTGAAACAAATCTCGATGGGAATCGTAGCAGGTACGATTCTGCAGAACATCACGAGCGACGAGCATAAGAGCTTTCTGTACAAGGGGGCTCATACGCTCACGGGCTGACTGATAACAGCTGTCAAACGCACTGGTCACATCGGGTGACTTGGCACGGTGGTGCTTCTCAGGTCTGGCTCAGACCTCACTGGACACATGGAAACTACACACACCCACGGTACATGCGGTACACTAACATGGGAGAACACTGACTGAGAGGAATTAATTAGCACACGACGTATATCTTCTCTCAATCTTCTCGACAATACTGGAATAATTACTAAAAACACTCGTTGTGACATCATGTGATGTTGCGAGGTGACGTCAGCAGCACTGTGACGTCACCAGACATCTCGAAGTAATGTCACCAGACATCTCGAAGTGACGTCAGGCAGACATCGTGGTGTCATGAAGTCGGGCAGCATCGTCGGCGACGTCAATGTGATGTGGGCAGCAGATCACAGCATGTGGCCTGGGACATCTGGTAACTCACGTGGCTTGTAGATCCACGTGACATCGCCCACACCCACGTGGCGTCGGGATCCACGTGGCATGCTGATCCGCGTAGCTTTGAGTGGCCTCGGGCACTCGGATACACAGCTCTGGCAATGAATTCACATGGAAAACAGCAGAAAACACAGCAGAGGGAGTGGGCAGTGGTGAGTGTATGGTAGACGAGTGAGCGTGAGTAGGGCGAGCATGGGCAAGGTGAGGAACGGCCACTTCCTCCTCCTCCTCCCCCACCCACAAACACGTAGAGAACTCACACTGGACGCAGAAATCACCACAAAACTCACCTCTGGCTTGCTGAAACAGCTGTGCTGAGCTGAACAACAACAGCAACATACAAGTGACGCTGAACACGTGACTTGGGAAACAGCGTGGGACGCTGTAGCATGGAGTCACTGGGACGCCACTTACAATTCTCGAAGAAATTCGGCAAATTTCGGCTAGATCCTGCTTGTACCTGTGTCTGGATCCTCAAATGTGCAGACACGACATCAGGATAACTCGTTGAGAGACGGATGCTTCTTGAATAGGGTGATAAAATGAAGATGACTTCATCCCTTCCTCTCTCCGGGCAAACACAACTGCTGCAACCACCGCTGCTACCAATGTTTAATGAGATTATTTAGTACAATGAAAGCGGGGTTGAATGATAAACGTCTTTGAAGGCTTCTATCTTTATTGTTAAGTCGTGGTTGGTACACAGGCTTGTGTGTTGTGTCCAGGGGCCATGCCCACGAGGGAGAGAGAAGTGGACACTTCTTGACTGAGTGAAGGGTGTCGCCAGAGTGAGGCAGAGGCAAGGGCAGGCAGGCTGGCGTGCCCACCGAGAGGCCTGGCTACAGAGGGCAGCACCTTAGTGCCACGAAATATGAACTAAGCTGGCAGACAGCATAGGCTGTCTGTGCAGACAGTACAGGCTGTCTACATATTTGGCTCATGATATCAATTTATCGACATTGCTGAGCACAGTTTTATTAGCTGATAGCTGCTTCTTGGAAAATCAAGACTTGGCTGACTTTGACACATCGGTCACTGTCCGAGGTGTATACCAGTGAAGAAGGGTAAGTATGACCTCTCTGTAAGATTCACCTGACCTTCAATATTCCAAGAGGAAGGTTTCTCTGACACATGGATGAGCTGTTGTTGTTCAGATCGATCATAGGAAGGTAACAGATTTTTTTTCCAAGCTTATAAAACAGTCACATGCAATTCATTGTTAATTTATGGCATCAGTTCACTTTTGTTGTGATAAGTGACAGTTATTTTTGTTGTAAAGTGATTTACTCAGAACAATAATATCTGGGAGTTACGTCGATATATTGTAAATTCGTGAGTTTTTTAAATCTATTGTTAATGACTAAAGTCAAGTCTAATGTCTAAAGTCATGTCTAATGACTAAAGTCATGTCTGCTCACATGGCATAGCAATATACAGATAGCAAACTGCAGACAGTGGTGAAAAAAAAAAAACAGTCGCGCTTTTATTAGGGACAATGTCTGGCCTTTCTTACTCTGTTTATCTTTTCTTCACCGTACATCTTAATTTCTTTTTATTTACTCCGCCCTGGGAGTTATTGCCAGAACGCTCACTACTCCTCTTGTGTCTCCCTCACCATTCCCAAATTATTCGCACAATATCTTGACATTTATTTTTTATAGTGTATCCCAACACGTCCCTAACTCAGTACTATGCTCCAGCAGCTCACTGAACCAACACACTCCAACAAAACAAATCATTCCCATTTTTCCCTAACTCACTCATACTCTGGCAACTTATTCATTTGTACCCCAGAACACCCTCACACTCCTTTTAACAGTTTCTACACACCTTAAGCTCACCCCAACACTTTCTAACTTACTCTCACACTACCTATCTTGCTCCCACTTTCCTCCAACATACTCTCAAACTCATTCATTCGCTACCGTGTCAAAAGTGTGCCTGGCCCATGGCCGGGCACTGTGTTTACAAAACTCACGGAACTTATAAAAGGTAAATATCACAGTTCGGATGACTCTGAACTGCGACATGTCCAGCTCTCCATCAGTGCAGGCACTGTACTTTCCACCTCCAGGACCCTCTTGGTCATCCCGTGCTTCTCCAGCCTCAAAATGCACACACCACCTCTGCAACACCTCCTCGGTAATGCTGCAGATTACCAGTGTTTCGGCCGGATCTAGCAATTCTACGCTACATCCAGCTAGTATAATTTAGCACCATCCGAGAGCCGAAAACAAGTATGGAGATTCCGAAGAGATTTCGATTTTCTAGTCATTTGTTTTTAGGTAAATGATCTACACAGAATTAAGTATTATTAATTACAAAAATGTGGATTAATGACTGACTGACCTGAACTAAATGAATATATAGACAATTGAAATTTACTCTTAAATATCTCTATGAAACAATATTACGATCACAGAAAAGTACAATTTTTAAAGATAACAATACACTGGACATTAAAAGAAAAACTTACTTCTATCAAGATGCCAAAACAATAAAATATTTTATAAACATTGGCTCCAAAAAAAACATGTAAAGACTGGATGGCCGAAATTTCCAACGATGCGAAAACAAATATTCATTATAATTACTACAAATCAGTCATTAAAAAGCCAAGTTCTGGGACATTAAAGAACAACCTTAAGGGAAACGCCACTTGAAAAGCAATGAGCTATTTTCTTCTACTACAAATTTAAATTTAAACCTTCCTAATGCTGTAAAGTGACCCATGCTGAGGCCCAGTTAAATCTTATCACAGAACACTTCTCTGTTAACTCCTGTGATCATCTTGTCGATGTTAGGAAAAACACTGCTAGAGAAATCTATTGATACTATGTTGAATAAATGGGAAGAGTATTTAGTCAGATGAACTTGGTAAAGAACAAACTGAGTTCGATACCTAGCGCATTCACCTCACACACACTGAGATCCGGGTTCGAATCTCCTACGGTACGAATGGAGAACATTAGGGACATGTTTCCTTAAGACACCTGCTGTCCATGTTCCTGTTCACCCATCAGTTTAAAATGGGTACCTGGGTGTTAGTCGACTGGCGTGGGTTGCATCCTGGGACAAAACTGACCTAATTTGCAGGATATGCTCAGCATAACAAATGGCTTTCTATATAGTAGTATGTCACTGATGTCAGCTATGGTCTGTATACCTTGTACATGTACTGGTAGTAGATAAATAAATTATTATTACATTATTAAACAGACGATCCTGACTGAAGATTCGCAGACGTAAGTCAAGGTCAAAATGATTTGATTTTGTATTCATTGAATAATATTGTTTAAAATAATTAAGTTTTGATTTTTCCTTACACACACACCAGGAGCTGTAACTCGATCCACGCAACCACAATTAGGTGAGTAAACACACGCATACATAGACACACACAAACACACGCAGAATGTTCCAGAGATGGGACACAGCAACAAGGGGACACAGTTGGAAGTTGAAGACACAGATGAATCACAGGGATGCTAGGAAGTATTTCTTCAGTCATAGAGTAGTCAGGAAGTGGAATAGTTTGGGAAGCGATGTAGTGGAGGCAGGATCCATACATAGCTTTAAGAAGAGGTATGATAAAGCTCATGAACAGATTTCTTTCTGATACATACACTATTATTATTGTTATGATTATGATTATTATTTAATATATCTACAGTGTAAGCAAATCTAAGAATTACATTATTGATGAATTTAGAAATCATCAATTTATTGATAGTCAGTTTAGTGATTATAAATATAAGAAACTCGTATAAGTTTATCACAGAGGGTAATATATCATGTGAAAATATCATATAAGGCCGTGAATTTTCATTGCACAAGGAAGCATGATCCATAAATCACGGTCCTCGTGATGGATAATATTATTTGTTAGCTTGTGACGACTTTGTCAGACTCTCAGAACTCTGTATTTCCTGAGTGATCAGTCATTCTCTTGTTTGTTTAAATATTAAAGTAGGCTTAGGAGACACTGCAGCATCACATGAGTCACACAAGAGTTACTACCATCATATGGGTCACACCAGAGTTACTACCATCATATGGGTCACACCAGAGTTCCTTCAATCACATGGGTCACACCAGAGTTCCTGGCAACACATGGGTCACACCAGAGTTCCTGGCAACACATGGGTCACACCAGAGTTTCTTCCATCCCCCAGGCGCTGTATGACTCTCATGGGCAGTGACGATATCATGGCTGTGAGGAATGTCTTGTGTAAATATAATGCAGAGGCTTTATGTACATATATATAAATATATATATATATATATATATATATATATATATATATATATATATATATATATATATATATATATATATATATATATATATATATATTTTATTATCACACTGGCCGATTCCCACCAAGGCAGGGTGGCCCGAAAAAGAAAAACTTTCACCATCATTCACTCCATCACTGTCTTGCCAGAAGGGTGCTTTACACTACAGTTTTTAAACTGCAACATTAACACCCCTCCTTCAGAGTGCAGGCACTGTACTTCCCATCTCCAGGACTCAAGTCCGGCCTGCCGGTTTCCCTGAATCCCTTCATAAATGTTACTTTGCTCACACTCCAACAGCACGTCAAGTATTAAAAACCATTTGTCTCCATTCACTCCTATCAAACACGCTCACGCATGCCTGCTGGAAGTCCAAGCCCCTCGCACACAAAACCTCCTTTACCCCCTCCCTCCAACCCTTCCTAGGCCGACCCCTACCCCGCCTTCCTTCCACTACAGACTGATACACTCTTGAAGTCATTCTGTTTCGCTCCATTCTCTCTACATGTCCGAACCACCTCAACAACCCTTCCTCAGCCCTCTGGACAACAGTTTTGGTAATCCCGCACCTCCTCCTAACTTCCAAACTACGAATTCTCTGCATTATATTCACACCACACATTGCCCTCAGACATGACATCTCCACTGCCTCCAGCCTTCTCCTCGCTGCAACATTCATCACCCACGCTTCACACCCATATAAGAGCGTTGGTAAAACTATACTCTCATACATTCCCCTCTTTGCCTCCAAGGACAAAGTTCTTTGTCTCCACAGACTCCTAAGTGCACCACTCACTCTTTTTCCCTCATCAATTCTATGATTCACCTCATCTTTCATAGACCCATCCGCTGACACGTCCACTCCCAAATATCTGAATACGTTCACCTCCTCCATACTCTCTCCCTCCAATCTGATATTCAATCTTTCATCACCTAATCTTTTTGTTATCCTCATAACCTTACTCTTTCCTGTATTCACCTTTAATTTTCTTCTTTTGCACACCCTACCAAATTCATCCACCAATCTCTGCAGCTTCTCTTCAGAATCTCCCAAGAGCACAGTGTCATCACCAAAGAGCAGCTGTGACAACTCCCACTTTGTGTGTGATTCTTTATCTTTTAACTCCACGCCTCTTGCCAAGACCCTCGCATTTACTTCTCTTACAACCCCATCTATAAATATATTAAACAACCACGGTGACATCACACATCCTTGTCTAAGGGCAACTTTTACTGGGAAAAAATTTCCCTCTTTCCTACATACTCTAACTTGAGCCTCACTATCCTCGTAAAAACTCTTCACTGCTTTCAGTAACCTACCTCCTACACCATACACTTGCAACATCTGCCACATTGCCCCCCTATCCACCCTGTCATACGCCTTTTCCAAATCCATAAATGCCACAAAGACCTCTTTAGCCTTATCTAAATGCTGTTCACTTATATGTTTCACTGTAAACACCTGGTCCACACACCCCCTACCTTTCCTAAAGCCTCCTTGTTCATCTGCTATCCTATTCTCCGTCTTACTCTTAATTCTTTCAATTATAACTCTACCATACACTTTACCAGGTACACTCAACAGACTTATCCCCCTATAATTTTTGCACTCTCTTTTATCCCCTCTGCCTTTATACAAAGGAACTATGCATGCTCTCTGCCAATCCCTAGGTACCTTACCCTCTTCCATACATTTATTAAATAATTGCACCAACCACTCCAAAACTATATCCCCACCTGCTTTTAACATTTCTATCTTTATCCCATCAATCCCGGCTGCCTTACCCCCTTTCATTTTACCTACTGCCTCACGAACTTCCCCCACACTCACAACTGGCTCTTCCTCACTCCTACAAGATGTTATTCCTCCTTGCCCTATACACGAAATCACAGCTTCCCTATCTTCATCAACATTTAACAATTCCTCAAAATATTCCCTCCATCTTCCCAATACCTCTAACTCTCCATTTAATAACTCTCCTCTCCTATTTTTAACTGACAAATCCATTTGTTCTCTAGGCTTTCTTAACTTGTTAATCTCACTCCAAAACTTTTTCTTATTTTCAACAAAATTTGTTGATAACATCTCACCCACTCTCTCATTTGCTCTCTTTTTACATTGCTTCACCACTCTCTTAACCTCTCTCTTTTTCTCCATATACTCTTCCCTCCTTGCATCACTTCTACTTTGTAAAAACTTCTCATATGCTAACTTTTTCTCCCTTACTACTCTCTTTACATCATCATTCCACCAATCGCTCCTCTTCCCTCCTGCACCCACTTTCCTGTAACCACAAACTTCTGCTGAACACTCTAACACTACATTTTTAAACCTACCCCATACCTCTTCGACCCCATTGCCTATGCTCTCATTAGCCCATCTATCCTCCAATAGCGGTTTATATCTTACCCTAACTGCCTCCTCTTTTAGTTTATAAACCTTCACCTCTCTCTTCCCTGATGCTTCTATTCTCCTTGTATCCCATCTACCTTTTACTCTCAGTGTAGCTACAACTAGAAAGTGATCTGATATATCTGTGGCCCCTCTATAAACATGTACATCCTGAAGTCTACTCAACAGTCTTTTATCTACCAATACATAATCCAACAAACTACTGTCATTTCGCCCTACATCATATCGTGTATACTTATTTATCCTCTTTTTCTTAAAATATGTATTACCTATAACTAAACCCCTTTCTATACAAAGTTCAATCAAAGGGCTCCCATTATCATTTACACCTGGCACCCCAAACTTACCTACCACACCCTCTCTAAAAGTTTCTCCTACTTTAGCATTCAGGTCCCCTACCACAATTACTCTCTCACTTGGTTCAAAGGCTCCTATACATTCACTTAACATCTCCCAAAATCTCTCTCTCTCCTCTGCATTCCTCTCTTCTCAAGGTGCATACACGCTTATTATGACCCACTTCTCGCATCCAACCCTTACTTTAATCCACATAATTCTTGAATTTACACATTCATATTCTCTTTTCTCCTTCCATAACTGATCATTTAACATTACTGCTACCCCTTCCTTTGCTCTAACTCTCTCAGATACTCCAGATTTAATCCCATTTATTTCCCCCCACTGAAACTCTCCTACCCCCTTCAGCTTTGTTTCGCTTAGAGCCAGGACATCCAACTTCTTTTCATTCATAACATCAGCAATCATCTGTTTCTTGTCATCCGCACTACATCCACGCACATTTAAGCATCCCAGTTTTATAAAGTTTTTCTTCTTCTCTTTTTTAGTAAATGTATACAGGAGAAGGGGTTACTAGCCCATTGCTCCCGGCATTTTAGTCGCCTCATACGACACGCATGGCTTACGGAGGAAAGATTCTTTTCCACTTCCCCATGGACAATAGAAGAAATAAAAAAAGAACAAGAGCTATTTAGAAAAAGGAGAAAAACCTAGATGTATGTATATATATATATGCATGTGCGTGTCTGTGAAGTGTGACCAAAGTGTAAGTAGGAGTAGCAAGATATCCCTGTTATCTAGCGTGTTTATGAGACAGAAAAAGAAACCAGCAATCCTACCATCATGCAAAACAGTTACAGGATTTTTTTTCACAGTCATTTGGCAGGACGGTAGTACTTCCCTGGGTGGTTGCTGTCTACCAACCTACTACCTATATATATATATATATATATATATATATATATATATATATATCTATATATATATATATATATATATATATATATAAATATAGATATATATATATATATATATATATATATATATATATATATATATATATATATATATATATATATATATATATATATATATATATATATATATATAAATATATATACCGTGCCGAATAGGCAGAACTTGTGATGTTGGCTTAAATAGCAACGCTCATCTTGCCATATAGGACAAGTGAAAATTTGTGTATGCAATAATTTCGCCAAAATCATTCTGAATCTAACGAAAAAAATATATTTCTCTGTGTTTGTTTAGTATCAAATTATTGTAAACAAATCTAAAATATATTTAGCTGGGTTAGGTTAAAATAAATTGTGCTTGTTATAATAAGGTTAGGTAAGTTTTCTAAGTTCCTTTTGGAGCAAAATTATAGATTTTTACATTAACCTTAATGAAAAAAATATATTTTTAAATGTATAAGAGAAAATTTTAGAAAGGACTTAATTTTAAATGAGTTCTTGCTAATTGACCAGTTTTACATATTCGGCATGACATATATATATATATATATATATATACATATATATACATATATATATATATATATATATATATATATATATATATATATATATATGTATATATATATAAATATATATATATATATATATATATATATATATATATATATATATATATATATATATATATATATATATATATATATATATATATATATGTATGTATTCTTTTTCTGTCTCATAAACACGCTAGATAACAGGGATATCTTGCTACTCCAACTTACACTTTGGTCACACTTCACAGACACGCACATGCATATATATATATACATACATCTAGGTTTTTCTCCATTTTCTAAATAGCTCTTGTTCTTCTTTATTTCTTCTATTCTCCATGGGGAAGTGGAAAAGAATCTTTCCTCCGTAAGCCATGCGTGTCGTATGAGGCGACTAAAATGCCGGGAGCAATGGGCTAGTAACCCCTTCTCCTGTAGACATTTACTAAAAAAGAGAAGAATAAAAACTTTATAAAACTGGGATGCTTAAATGTGCGTGGATGTAGTGCGGATGACAAGAAACAGATGATTGCTGATGTTATGAATGAAAAGAAGTTGGATGTCCTGGCCCTAAGCGAAACAAAGCTGAAGGGGGTAGGGGAGTTTCGGTGGGGGTAAATAAATGGGATTAAATCTGGAGTATCTGGGAGAGTTAGAGCAAAGGAAGGGGTAGCAGTAATGTTGAAGGATCAGTTATGGAAGGAGAAAAGAGAATATGAATGTGTAAATTCAAGAATTATGTGGATTAAAGTAAAGGTTGGATGTGAAAAGTGGGTCATAATAAGCGTGTATGCACCTGGAGAAGAGAGGAATGTAGAGGAGAGAGAGAGATTTTGGGAGATGTTAAGTGAATGTATAGGAGCCTTTGAACCAAGTGAGAGAGTAATTGTGGTAGGGGATCTGAATGCTAAAGTAGGAGAAACTTTTAGAGAGGGTGTGGTAGGTAAGTTTGGGGTGCCAGGTGTAAATGATACAGGGAGCCCTTTGATTGAACTTTGTATAGAAAGGGGTTTAGTTATAGGTAATACATATTTTAAGAAAAAGAGGATAAATAAGTATACAAGATATGATGTAGGGCGAAATGACAGTAGTTTGTTGGATTATGTATTGGTAGATAAAAGACTGTTGAGTAGACTTCAGGATGTACATGTTTATAGAGGGGCCACAGATATATCAGATCACTTTCTAGTTGTAGCTACACTGAGAGTAAAAGGTAGATGGGGTACAAGGAAAATAGAAGCATCAGGGAAGAGAGAGGTGAAGGTTTATAAACTAAAAGAGGTGGCAGTTAGGGTAAGATATAAACAGCTATTGGAGGATAGATGGGCTAATGAGAGTATAGGCAATGGGGTCGAAGAGGTATGGGGTAGGTTTAAAAATGTAGTGTTAGAGTGTTCAGCAGAAGTTTGTGGTTACAGGAAAGTGGGTGCGGGAGGGAAGAGGAGCGATTGGTGGAATGATAATGTAAAGAGAGCAGTAAGGGAGAAAAAGTTAGCATATGAGAAGTTTTTACAAAGTAGAAGTGATGCAAGGAGGGAAGAGTATACGGAGAAAAAGAGAGAGGTTAAGAGAGTGGTGAAGCAATGTAAAAAGAGAGTAAATGAGAGAGTGGGTGAGATGTTATCAACAAATTTTGTTGAAAATAAGAAAAAGTTTTGGAGTGAGATTAACAAGTTAAGGAAGCCTAGAGAACAAATGGATTTGTCAGTTAAAAATAGAAGAGGAGAGTTATTAAATGGAGAGTTAGAGGTATTGGGAAGATGGAGGGAATATTTTGAGGAATTGTTAAATGTTGATGAAGATAGGGAAGCTGTGATTTCGTGTATAGGGCAAGGAGGAATAACATCTTGTAGGAGTGAGGAAGAGCCAGTTGTGAGTGTGGGGGAAGTTTGTGAGGGGGTAAGGCAGCCGGGATGGATGGGATAAAGATAGAAATGTTAAAAGCAGGTGGGGATATAGTTTTGGAGTGGTTGGTGCAATTATTTAATTAATGTATGGAAGAGGGTAAGGTACCTAGGGATTGGCAGAGAGCATGCATAGTTCCTTTGTATAAAGGCAAAGTGGACAAAAGAGAGTGCAAAAATTATAGGGGGATAAGTCTGTTGAGTGCGGGATTACCAAAACTGTTGTCCAGAGGGCTGAGGAAGGGTTGTTGAGGTGGTTCGGACATGTAGAGAGAATGGAGCGAAACAGAATGACTTCAAGAGTGTATCAGTCTGTAGTGGAAGGAAGGCGGGGTAGGGGTCGGCCTAGGAAGGGTTGGAGGGAGGGGGTAAAGGAGGTTTTGTGTGCGAGGGGCTTGGACTTCCAGCAGGCATGCGTGAGCGTGTTTGATAGGAGTGAATGGAGACAAATGGTTTTTAATACTTGACGTGCTGTTGGAGTGTGAGCAAAGTAACATTTATGAAGGGATTCAGGGAAACCGGCAGGCCGGACTTGAGTCCTGGAGATGGGAAGTACAGTGCCTGCACTCTGAAGGAGGGGTGTTAATGTTGCAGTTTAAAAACTGTAGTGTAAAGCACCCTTCTGGCAAGACAGTGATGGAGTGAATGATGGTGAAAGTTTTTCTTTTTCGGGCCACCCTGCCTTGGTGGGAATCGGCCGGTGTGATAATAAAAAAAAAAAAAAAAAAGTCTGTTGAGTATACCTGGTAAAGTGTATGGTAGAGTTATTATTGAAAGAATTAAGAGTAAGACGGAGAATAGGATAGCAGATGAACAAGGAGGCGTTAGGAAAGGTAGGGGGTGTGTGGACCAGGTGTTTACAGTGAAACATATAAGTGAACAGTATTTAGATAAGACTAAAGAGGTCTTTGTGGCATTTATGGATTAGGAAAAGGCGTATGACAGGGTGGATAGGGGGGCAATGTGGCAGATGTTGCAGGTGTACGGTGTAGGAGGTAGGTTACTGAAAGCAGTGAAGAGTTTTTACGAGGATAGTGAGGATCAAGTTAGAGTATGTAGGAAACAGGGAAATTATTTCCCTGTAAAAGTAGGCCTTAGACAAGGATGTGTGATGTCACCGTGGTTGTTTAATATATTTATTGATGGGGTTGTAAGAGAAGTAAATGCGAGGGTCTTGACAAAAGGCGTGGAGTTAAAAGATAAAGAATCACACATAAAGTGGGAGTTGTCACAGTTGCTCTTTGCTGATGACACTGTGCTCTTGGGAGATTCTGAAGAGAAGTTGCAGAGATTGGTGGATGAATTTGGTAGGGTGTGCAAAAGAAGAAAATTAAAAGTGAATACAGGAAAGAGTAAGGTTATGGGGATAACAAAAAGATTAGGTGATGAAAGATTGGATATCAGATTGGAGGGAGAGAGCATGGAGGAGGTGAATGTATTCCGATATTTGGGAGTGGACGTGTCAGCGGATGGGTCTATGAAAGATGAGGTGAATCATAGAATTGATGAGGGGAAAAGGGTGAGTGGTGCACTTAGGAGTCTGTGGAGACAAAGAACTTTGTCCTTGGAGGCAAAGAGGGGAATGTAGGAGAGTATAGTTTTACCAACGCTCTTATATGGGTGTGAAGCATGGGTGATGAATGTTGCAGCGAGGAGAAGGCTGGAGGCAGTGGAGATGTCATGTCTGAGGGCAATGTGTGGTGTGAATATAATGCAGAGAATTCGTAGTTTGGAAGTTAGGAGGAGGTGCAGGATTACCAAAACTGTTGTCCAGAGGGCTGAGGAAGGGTTGTTGAGGTGGTTCGGACATGTAGAGAGAATGGAGCGAAACAGAGTGACTTCGAGAGTGTATCAGTCTGTAGTGGAAGGAAGGTGGGGTAGGGGTCGGCCTAGGAAAGGTTTGAGGGAGAGGGTAAAGAAGGTTTTGTGTGCTAGGGGCTTGGACTTCCAGTAGGCATGCGTGAGCGTGTTTGATAGGAGTGAATGGAGACAAACAGTTTTTAATACTTGACGTGCTGTTGGAGTGTGAGCAAAGTAACATTTATGAAGGGATTCAGGGAAACCGGCAGGCCGGACTTGAATCCTGGAGATGGGAAGTACAGTGCCTGCACTCTGAAGGAGGGGTGTTAATGTTGCAGTTTAAAAACTGTAGTGTAAAGCACCCTTCTGGCAAGACAGTGATGGAGTGAATGATGGTGAAAGTTTTTCTTTTTCGGGCCACCCTGCCTTGGTGGGAATCGCCCAGTGTGATGATATATATATATATATATATATATATATATATATATATATATATATATATATATATATATATATATATATATATATATATATATATATGCAAAAAAACCACTCTGAAAGAATAAGAAATTCCAAGCGCTTTCGTGACTACTCACATTATCAAGTTCCTTGATAATGTGAGTAGTCACGTAAGCGCTTGGAATTTCTTATTCTTTCAGAGTGGTTGTTTTGCATATTCTGAAATCACCTGTTTACTGTGAATATATATATATATATATATATATATATATATATATATATATATATATATATATATATATATATATATATATATATATATATATATATATATATATATATACATATATATATGTAGCCTGTGCATTATATTTACACAAGACATTCCTCACAGCCATGATATCGTCACTGCCCATGAGAGTCATATATCCCTGGAAGAACGATAGACAGCTTAAGTGGAACTATAAATGTACATGAACCGATACCTATACATTATTTACTGGTGGCCAGCAGGGTAGTGCTGTTGATCACAGGGAAGATCACAGGCTCCAACAGTGCCAGTTCATCACAGTGGGACTGGAGACTCTTAGCTACCGGAGAATGGATGCCATAGATTCTTTACCTTCAGTTACCTTCACATACATCCTCCACAGCATCCTTCACATACATCCTCCACAGCATCCTTCACATACATCCTCCACAGCATCCTTCACATACATCCTCCACAGCATCCTTCACATACATCCTCCGCAGCATCCTTCACATACATCCTCCACAGCATCCTTCACATACATCCTCCACAGCATCCTTCACATACATCCTCCACAGCATCCTTCACATACATCCTCCACAGCATCCTTCACATACATCCTCCACAGCATCCTTCACATACATCCTCCACAGCATCCTTCACATACATCCTCCACAGTATCCTTCACATTCATCCTCCACAGCATCCTTCACATACATCCTAAACAGCATCCTTCACATACATCCTCCACAGCATCCTTCACATACATCCTCCACAGTATCCTTCACATACATCCTCCACAGCATCCTTCACATACATCCTCCACAGCATGCTTCACATACAACCTCCACAGCATCCTTCACATTCATCCTCCACAGCATCCTTCACATACATCCTCCACAGCATCCTTCACATACATCCTCCACAGCATCCTTCACATACATCCTCCACAGCATCCTTCACATACATCCTCCACAGCATCCTTCACATACATCCTCCGCAGCATCCTTCACATACATCCTCCGCAGCATCCTTCACATACATCCTCCACAGCATCCTTCACATACATCCTCCGCAGCATCCTTCACATACATCCTCCACAGCATCCTTCATATACATCCTCCACAGCATCCTTCACATACATCCTCCACAGCATCCTTCACATACATCCTCCACAGAATCCTTCACATTCATCCCCCACAGCATCCTTCACATTCATCCTCCACAGCATCTTTAACATACATCCTTCACAGCATCCTTCACATACTTCCTCCACAGCATCCTTCACATACATCCTCCATAGTATCCTTCACATTCATCCTCCACAGCATCCTTCACATACATCCTAAACAGCATCCTTCACATACATCCTTCACAGCATCCTTCACATACATCCTCCACAGCATCCTTCACATACATTCTCCACAGCATCTTTCACATTTATCCTCCACAGCATCCTTCATATTCATTCTTCACAGCATCCTTCACATACATCCTCCACAGCATCCTTCACATTTATCCTCCACAGCATCCTTCACATGCATCCTTCACAGCATTCTTCACATTCATCCTCCACAGCACCATTCACATCTATCCTCCATAGCATCCTTCACATGCATCCTCCACAGCATCCTTTACATTAATCCTCCAAGGCATCCTTCACATTTATCCTCCACAGCATCCTTCACATACATCCTCCACAGCATCCTTCACATTAATCCTCCACAGTATCCTTCACATTCACCCTCCACAGCATCCTTCACATTCATCCTCCACAGCATCCTTCACATACATCCTTCACAGCATCCTTCACATTCATCCTCCACAGCATCCTGCACATCTATCCTCCACAGCATCCTTCACATACATCCTCCAGAGCATCCTTCACATACTTTCTCCTTGACATCCTTCATATACATCCTCCACAGCATCATTTACATTAATCCTCCACAGCATCCTTCACATTCACCCTCCACAGTATCCTTCACATTCATCCTCCACAGCATCCTTCACATTCACCCTCCATAACATCGTTCACATACATCCTTCACAGCATCCTTCACGTTCATCCTCCACAGCACCCTTCACATCTATCCTCCACAGCATCCTTCACATACATCCTATACAGCATCCTTCGCATACTTCCTCCACAACATCCTTCATATATATCCTCCACAGCACCCTTCACATCTATCCTCCACAGCATCCTTCACGTTCATCCTCCACAGCATCCTTCACATACATCGTCCACAGCACCCTTCACATCTATCCTCCACAGCATCCTTCACATACATCCTCCACAGCATCCTTCACATACTTCCTCCACAACATCCTTCATATACATCCTCCACAGCATCCTTCACATTCACCCTCCACAGCATCCTTCACATTCATCCTCCAGAGCATCCTTAACATTCATCCTCCACAGCATCCTTCACATACATCCTTCACAGCATCCTTCACATTCATCTTCCACAGCACCCTTCACATCTATCCTCCACAGCATCCTTCACATATATCCTCCACAGCATCCTTCACATTCACCCTCCACAGCATCCTTCACATTCATCCTCCAGAGCATCCTTCACATTCACCCTCCAGAGCATTCTTCACATTCGTCCTCCACAGTATCCTTCACATTCATACTCCACAGCATCCTTCACCTACATCCTTCGCAGCATCCTTCACATTCATCCTCCACATCACCCTTCACATCTATCCTCCACAGCATCCTTCACATACATCCTCCACAGCATCCTTCACATTAATCCTCCACAGTATCCTTCACATTCACCCTCCACAGCATCCTTCACATTCATCCTCCACAGCATCCTTCACATACATCCTTCACAGCATCCTTCACATTCATCCTCCACAGCACCCTTCACATCTATCCTCCACAGCATCCTTCTCATACATCCTCCACAGCATCCTACACATTCATCCTCCACAGCATCCTTCACATTCATCCTCCACAGCATCCTTCACATTCATCCTCCACAGCATCCTTCACATACATCCTTCACAGCATCCTTCACATTCATCCTCCACAGCACCCTTCACATCTATCCTCCACAGCATCCTTCTCATACATCCTCCACAGCATCCTACACATTCATCCTCCACAGCATCCTTCACATTCATCCTCCACAGCATCCTTCACATACATCCTCCACAGCATCCTTCACATTAATCCTCCACAGTATCCTTCACATTCACCCTCCACAGCATCCTTCACATTCATCCTCCACAGCTTCCTTCACATACATCCTTCACAGCATCCTTCACATTCATCCTCCACAGCATCCTGCACATCTATGCTCCAGAGCATCCTTCACATACATGCTCCAGAGAATCCTTCACATACTTCCTCCACGACATCCTTCATATACATCCTCCACAGCATCCTTTACATTAATCCTCCACAGCATCCTTCACATTCACCCTCCACAGCATCCTTCACATTCATCCTCCACAGCATATTTCACATTCATCCTCCATAGCATCGTTCACATACATCCTTCACAGCATCCTTCACATTCATCCTCCACAGCATCCTTCACATACATCCTTCACAGGATCCTTCACATTCATCCTCCATAGCATCCTTCACATTCATCCTCCACAGCATCCTTCACATACATCCTTCACAGCATCCTTCACATTCATCCTCCACAGCACCCTTCAAATCTATCCTCCACAGCTCCTTCACATATATCCTCCACAGCATCCTTCACATTCATCCTCCACAGCATCCTTCACATTCATCCTCCAGAGCATCCTTCACATTCGCCCTCCAGAGCATTCTTCACATTCGTCCTCCACAGCATCCTTCACATTCATCCTCCACAGCATCCTTCACATACATCCTTCACAGCATCCTTCACATTCATCCTCCACAGCACCCTTCACATCTATCCTCCACAGCATCCTTCACATATATCCTCCACAGCATCCTTCACATTTATCCTCCACAGCATCCTTCAAATACATCCTTCACAGGATCCTTCACATTCATTGTCCACAGCATCCTTCACATACATCCTCCACAGCATCCTTCACATTAATCCTCCACAGCATCCTTCACATTCACCCTCCACAGCATCCTTCACATTCATCCTCCACAGCATCCTTCACATTCACTCTCCACAGCATCCTTCACATTCATCCTCCAATGCATCCTTCACATTCACCCTCCAGAGCATTCTTCACATTCGTCCTCCACAGCATCCTTCACATTCATCCTCCACAGCATCCTTCACATACATCCTTCACAGCATCCTTCGCATTCATCCTCCACAGCACCCTTCACATCTATCCTCCACAGCATCCTTCACATATATCCTCCACAGCATCCTTCACATTTATCCTCCATAGCATCCTTCAAATACATCCTTCACAACATCCTTTACATTCATTGTCCACAGCATCCTTCACATACATCCTCCACAGCATCCTTCACATTTATCCTCCACAACATCCTTCAAATACATCCTCCACAGCATCCTTTACATTTATCCTCCACAGCATCCTTGAAATACATCCTTCACAGCATCCTTCACGTTCATTCTCCACAGCATCCTTCACATACATCCTTCACAGCATCCTTCGCATTCATCCTCCACAGCACCCTTCACATCTATCCTCCACAGCATCCTTCACATAAATCCTCCACAGCATCCTTCACATTTATCCTCCACAGCATCCTTCAAATACATCCTTCACAGCATCCTTTACATTCATTGTCCACAGCATCCTTCACATACATCCTCCACAGCATCCTTCACATTAATCCTCCACAGCATCCTTCACATTCACCCTCCACAGCATCCTTCACATTTATCCTCCACAGCATCCTTCACATTCACTCTCCACAGCATCCTTCACATTCATCCTCCAGAGCATCCTTCACATTCACCCTCCAGAGCATTCTTCACATTCGTCCTCCACAGCATCCTTCACATTCATCCTCCACAGCACCCTTCACATCTGTCCTCCACAGCATCTTTCACATATATCCTCCACAGCATCCTTTACATTTATCCTCCACAGCATCCTTGAAATACATGCTTCACAGCATCCTTCACGTTCATTCTCCACAGCATCCTTCACATACATCCTCCACAGCATCCTTCACATTAATCCTCCACAGCATCCTTCACATTCACCCTCCACAGCATCCTTCACATTCATCCTCCACAGCATCCTTCACATTCATCCTCCACAGCATCCTTCATATACATCCTCCACAGCATCCTTCACATACATCCTCGGCAGCATCCTTAACATACTCCTGTCTTACAATCATCTAAAAATACCCACAAATCTCTTATTATTGATTTTCTGCTGCCTCTTCACGTCGACTTTACTAGTCACCTTAACCCATAACCACCGACTATTTTCTGTAGCCCCTGTATTACTAGTTCCCCATAATGACAATATTATAGTGAGATATCAGAGGATACAGGAGGAACTGGGGAGAGCTTCAACTGTTGCACTGTCAGTTTTCCACAGTATGTTCAGCAAGATCAAAATTGCCTACACAGTTGGGCTCCCTGTCTCTAGCATTCGATTCATTTCCCGATGAGATATGCAGTGAAATTGCACTTCTTGTGCGCAATGATAGTCCATATTCTCGACTTCCAGGTCGTACTACATTATACTGCAGTCCATCTTGTGTACACTGCTCTTTGTATCTTTCCTCTTCACGCCCATTATCCCTGACATCCAGTTTCTGATGCCATCCTTACCTATTCCACTCGGAAGGGTCTCACCGTGACTCACAGGGACCAGTTAGAGACTTTTCTCACGCCTCTTCCTCTACATATCATCAACACCGGTATTCTCAAGCATGTGGATCCTCGCACTCGTTCTTTCTTTCCTGCATAGATCTCTATATATCATGTACTATAACACTGAAAGTTCATTGGTCTGTAGTACCTGATCTTCATGACAGTGATCATTTTTCTTATCTCATTAATTCTCATTCTCACACTCGACCAACTCATTACTCCAAAATGTCTGTGTCAGCGGGCAGATTTGGTTCTTTATACATGTCATACCTGTTTTCAGGTATAGCATGTAATGACGAGTTGTAGCTTTTTGGTGCCTCTTTTCTTGCTGCAGCATCGATTGCAGTCCCCTGAACTTCGGGTAAACATTATCAGAAATGTGTACCCTGGATGTCTCCTGACTGTGCTTGTGCTGTATATTAAATGCACTGCGTGGGGACGCTACATTTGCAACAAAACTATGGAAAGGGTTCCTAACTTTTAACCAGGCGAGAGAAACTGCGGAAAATCGCACTTAATGGGAAGCTTACCGTAGTATGCAAATTAACTGGAACAGGAGTAAATTGTTTTATCTCATATGTCTTGGTCTCTGTCTAAATAAATGTAATTTTGGTTCTTTTCTTTTCTTATCAGAAGGGGCTGCTACCGACTTCTGGCAACCATTCAGCTATGGTGTTATACTGCTAATTTTGTCAGTGCTACAACAGCTGTTGTTCTGTAAGGCTATTCCTGCAATCGTGCTCCCTGAGTGAATGTTGTGTCGCCATTTTCTCCCCTTCAGTTCATGATTATTGCTAAAATACTTGAAGGATGATACAACTAGAAAGTGTGCAAGTATTGTAACTCTTAGATAACATGCTGATTTGAGTATCAGACAGATCACCGAAAATTTGAGCCTAGCAAAGTCCACTGTTGGTCGGATTCTGAAGACAGCTGACGACACTGTTGAATGTGGAGCACTGCGTCGAGGAAGACGTGAAACAAAATGTAAGACAACACTTCATGATGACAAGGTTATCAAAGACGGATACCAAGAAAACCAGCAAAGATCTACAGAGAGATTTGGCTTCAGCTGCGTAAATGTTAATTCTTCAACTTTTTGACGAAGGCTCATAAAGATGGCAAAACTGCCAGAAAGCCGGTAAAGAAACAGTTATTGGCTGCTGCTATGAAGGAAAAACGGCTGCCGTGGGCACTCGATCATAAGGGACGGACGGCAAATGAATGGAGAAATGCTATATTTTCAGATGAGGCGCATTTTCAAGTACATGGTACAGATGAATAGTAGTGAGACAGAGCAAAGAAATGTACACATTCACCAAGCGCCGAAACATCCACCTAAGATGTTTTGGGGTAGTTTTACTGCTAAAGACCCTGGACGGATTGTTATTGTTGAGGGAACGATGAACAGTGACAATTACAAGACAATCCTGGCAACTCATTTGCTTCCCATTGTGAATAAAGACTTTCCTGATGGAGAAGGCATTTTCCAACAGGATCTTGCTCGATGCCACACTTCCAGAAAAATGCAGACATTCTAAATTGGCCTGGAAACTCTCCTGACTTCAACTCAATTGAGAATCTATGGCAATAACGAAACGCAGGAGTGAAAAACAGTACTGTTCAACTGTTGAAAAGCAAATGGCTGTTGTTATTACGATATAATACCACAACTAAGAACTTGTTGATTGTATGTCAAAGCGTGCAACATTGCTTATAAAAGCAATGGGTGGTCACATTTTTTTATTAAATCAATTATGTCATATCATTGCCGTGTATTTTTCAAATAAACATCAATTTTCCAAATAAATATCTTATTACATGACGAAAGTTGACTAGCAATATCTTCGGACCCAGCTCCTGTTCTTACTGTTGCTGGCAGTATCGTTGCGATCCTTGTTGACGTTGCCAAGGAAACTGGGCATCGCCTTGTATATGCATTCCAGTGGCTACGTCTCTTCCTCTCATATATTTCGTCTAAACCAAAAAGAAAGTCGACACCTCCAGATTTTACTTCTAACACTGTGGAATATTACAACATGCCCTTACACTTGAAGAACTCACATCAACACTGTCCTATTGCCGAAAGAGAATGACTGAGTCTGATGACATGTTCGTACGCTTCAACAAACACTACGGCGCTCGTCGTTCTCTTATATCTTTTCGAGCTAGTTTGGTTCCAAGTTGTTCTCCCTCTCCAGTGGAAAACAGCCGTTGTTTTACGTTTTCGTAAGTCAGGTACTCCAGCACACGACACCTCTCATTACAGACCTGCCGCTTATACTAGTGCAATTTGTTGCTGGAACGCTTGAGTAACAAACGTTCATTATGGCAGTTGGAAACCCGAAATCTATTCCTTCAACAATTTGGTTTTATTAGCAGGCTTTTCTTGATCACGAAAAAGCTTATGACACTACATGGGGATACAGCATCTTGGCCTGAGCCCATTCCTCGGACCTCCGAGGCAATTTTCCACTTTCCCTTAAAGATTTCATACTGGGAGGCACTTCTATTCCGGGTAAATAATTGTGCAAAGTTGACTTGCCTCCTACAGCTTTCTATTCACTCTTTCTTGATCACTTCCACTCTCACTCTGATGCTATTGCAATGTTCACTGATTGTTCTAAATCTCAGTCTTCAACTTCCAATTGTGACCCCTTGTTGCTATGTCCAGTCTCTGAAACATTCTGTCCCTATCCACCTTGTCAATTCCTATAACTATTTTATCCGTGGATATCATGTTCCAACTATCCCTCCTGTCCTCCAGTGTCGTCAGATTGAGTTCCCTTAACCTTTCCTCGTAGGACATACTCCTTTGCACTTTCTCTAATTACTTAACATGCTTGATCAGGTGTGGGGTTCCAAACTGGTGCTGCATACTCCAACATGAGCCTGACATACACTGTGTACAGTTGTGTGTGTGTGTGTGTGTATGTGTACTCACCTACTTATACTCACCTAATTGTGGTTGCCTCTTCACTGAATGCTACTAGGTCCTCTCTCTCCCTGCTCCATGAGCTGTATCATACCTCATCTTAAAGTTTTGTATGGTTCCTGCCTCCACTACATCACTTGCTAGGCTATTCCACTTCCTGACTACTCTATGACTGAAAAAATATTTCCTAACATCCCTTTGACTCATCTGGGTCTTCAACTTCCAATTATGGCCCCTTGTTTCTGTGTTCCCTCTCTGGAACATCCTGTCTCTGTCAACCTTGTCTATTCCACGCAGTATTTTGTATGGTGTTATCATGTCTCCCCTAACCCTCCTGTCCTCCAGTGTCGTCAGGCCGATTTCCTTCAACCTTTCTTCGTAGGACATTCCCCTTAACTCTGGAACTAACCTTGTCACAAACCTTTGCACTTTCTCCAATTTCTTGACGTGCTTGATCAAGTGTGGGTTCCAAACAGGTGCTGCATATTCCAATATGGGCCTGACGTACACGGTGTACTGTGTCTTGAAAGATTCCTTACTAAGGTATCGGAACGTTACTCTCAGGTTTGCCAGGCGCCCATATGCTGCAGCAGTTATCTGGCTGATGTGTGCTTCCGGAGACGTGCTCGGTGTTATACTCACTCCAAGATCTTTCTCCTTGAGCGAAGTTTGCAGTCTTTGGCCACCTAACCTATACTCCGTCTGCGGTCTTCTTTACCCTCCCCCAATCTTCATGGCTTTGCATTTGGAGGGGTTAAATTCGAGAAGCCAGTTGCTGGACCAGGTGTCGAGCCTGTCCAGGTCTCTTTGGAGTCCTACCTGATCCTCATCTGATTTAATTCTCCTCATTAACTTCACATCGTCTGCGAACATTGACACTTCTGAGTCTAACCCTTCCATCATGCCATTCACAAATACCAGAAATAGCAGTGGTCCTAGGACCGATCCTTGTGGGACCCCACTCTTCACAGGTGTCCACTGTGATACCTCATCACGTACCATGACTCATTGTTGCCTTCCAGTCAGGTATTCTCTGATCCATTGCAGCACCCTTCTTGTTATATGCGGCTGATCCTCTAGCTTCTGCACCAATCTCCTGTGAGGAACTGTGTCGAAGGCCTTCTTGCAGTCCAAGAAAATGCAATCAACCCACCCCTCTCTCTCGTGTCTTACTTCTGTTATTTTATCATAAAACTCCAGTGGGTTTGTGACACTGGATTTGCCTTCCATAAAACCGTGCTGGTTGGCATTTATACTCTTGTTCCATTCTAGGTGCTCCACCACTCTCCTCCTGATAATCTTCTCCATAACTTTGCATATTATGCACGCCAGTGACACTTGTCTATAGTCTAGTGCCTCTTTTCTGTCTCCTTCTTTAAATATGGGTACTACCATTGCCGTCTTCCATACCTCAGGTAGTTGCCCAGTTTCAAGGGATGTATTGAAGATTGTGGTTAGTGGCACACACAGCATTTCTGCTCCCTCTCTAAGGACCCACGGGGAGATGTTACCTGGTCCCATTGCCTTTGAGGTATCAATGTCCCTTAGCAGCTTCTTCACCTCTTCCTCAGTTGTCTGTATGTCTTCTAACACTTGTTGGTGTATTCCATGTTGGCATCACCCTCTGTTCTGTCCACCCAGAGGCCTTCCTGTCTCCACTGTAAATACTTCCTTAAATCTCTTGTTGCGCTCCTCACACACCTCTTGATCGTTTCTTGTGAGCTCCTCACCTTCTTTGACTGTTGTCTTCCTCCTAATGTGGCTGTACAGCAGTTTTGGGTCAGACTTGGCTTTCGATGCTATGTCGTTTTCTTATTTTCGCTGGGCCTCCTTCCTTATCTGTGCATACTCGTTTCTGGCTCTTCGACTAGTCTCTCTATTTTCCTGGGTCCTTTGCCTCCTGTATCTTTTCCATTCTCTGTTGCGCTTAGTTTTTGCCTCCCTACACCTTCGGGTAAACCAAGGACTCGCTTTGGTCTTCCCATTAATTCTGTTGCCCATGGGAACAAATCTTTCCTCTGCCTCTTGCATTTTGTTGTTACGTATTCCATCATTTTATTTACTGACTTTCCTGCCAATTCTCTGTCCCACTGAACCTCCTGCAGGAAGTTCCTCATGCCTGTGTAGTCCCCCTTTTTATAGTTTGGCTTTTCCCATCCAACTCCTGTTACCCTCTCTACTTGTAATTCTACTATGTATTCAAAACACATAACCACGTGGTCACTAGCTCCAAGGGGCCTCTCATATGTGATGTCCTCAATGTCTGAACTGCTCAGGGTGAACACAAGGTTCAGTCTTGCTGGTTCATCCTCCCCTCTCTCTCTAGTAGTGTCCTTAACATGTTGATGCATAAGGTTTTCCAGTACCACATCCATCATCTTGGCTCTCCATGTTTCAGGACCACCGTGTGGCTCCAAGTTTTCCCAGTCGATCTCCCTGTGGTTGAAATCGCCCATAACCAGTAACTTTGCTCTGCTCGAGTGAGCCCTTCTTGCCACCTCGGCCAGTGTGCCCACCAGTGCTCTGTTGCTCTCTGTGTATTCCTCTTTTGGCCTCACTGCAATGTTCCCCAGACCGAAGTGTACCTACTATGTAGTCCCTTCCTCCAATCTCGTCAATGCCTTCCATTTCCTCAAATCTCCATCGGTTTTTTACGAGCAGTGCAACCCCTCCTCCCCCCCTCTGCTCCTTCTATCTTTCCTCAGGATCTGATATCCTGGTGGGAAGATTGCGTCTGTTATTATATCAGTGAGTTTCGTTTCTGTGACTGTGTGTGTGTGTGTGTGTGTGTGTGTGTGTGTGTGTGTGTGTGTGTGTGTGTGTGTGTGTGTGTGTGTGTGTGTGTGTGTGTGTGTGTGTGTGTGTGTAACTCTCACAGTCGTGATGTAGAGAGTTAATTTTGATATTTTTAAGCACACATGTAATATTAATGTTTAAAAGAATATCGGCTGGTATCGGTTATTATTTAAACGATACCGTAAAAGTGGCCGATAACCGCCGATACCGTTACCGATACTTTGACACATCCCTAAATATATATATAATTATGGAGTGTGAAGTGCAATGCTCTCTCTCCCATTATTATTCCAAACATCATTATCATTATTAGCACTATCACAATCATGGTGACTTGTCTCACTCATCATCACTATCATCCTTTCATTATTATCATCATCATTATAATGATCATTAACATTATACAACATTAAAGACGACCTGGTCATCACGTCAAAAGGCTTGACACGTGTTTACCCAAAAAATGTTTTTGTTTATATTGCAATCAATACACGTTACTGATTACCTTATTGTATTGCTTGTATTATTTTTCTCACCACTTTATTACCTCTCTCGTCCCACTCCATTACTCCCTCTCCTTCCTATCCTTCCTTTCCCTCTGCTCTTTACTGCAGTCTTCATGACATCCTGCCTCTCCTCCATGTCTCCGTTCTCTTCTTACAACACACTTCCTTTCACATATTCCTCCTATCCTCAAAACACACTCCCTCCCTTTCTCCACTAAGTGTTCCCATCCCTTCTTACTGTTATCCTCACTATCCTCTCTCTTGCCTCCTCACAGTACCACCATCCCTTCTTATACCGCCCTATTTACATTGGGTGAATCAATGTGGAAATTCCTGTGTACTTAAGGAATTAGGGGTGATAGCGGGTTCACTTGTCACTAAGCCACTCACACAGTTATCCAAACTAACAAGTGACTCACCCAGCAAGGGTGCCGAACAGCCGTCCGGTTGAATCGTCACCCAAGCCAGTTTTGACAACTACCCATCTATATATTTTAAGTTTTATTTCATACTCACCGAGCCTCATCTTGAGCAGGGTACGTAAGAAAATTAAATCATCCAAGCCAGTCATCCACGCAAGTCACAAATTCACAGTTGAGCCTCATAGCCAGCCTCCGCCCCAAGCTCCCAGTCCCAACAAGCCAACTTGCCAAGAATACGGCTTCCTGCCTTCCAGGCTCCTGAAGATCTTCTGAGACTCCATTATTATTATAATAAAAAATGAAGCGCTAAACCTACAAGGGTCATACAGTGAAGCAGGGCAGAGAAGGGTGAAGGGGTATTGGGTAGTAAGAGGAGGAGGTAGAAAGGGCTGTGAGGAGTACTAGAGGCATCATCATCAAAGTTTGTGCAGTAAATCAGCTGCTGTCAAAAAATAAATGAGAGAGTCTTGGTTAAAGGAGAGTCCGTCAGCAAGGAGGGAAGATAAAGTAAGGGCATTAGAGCGATGACGACGTCGGAGGTAAATTCTGCATGCTCGATGATAGAGTGGACAGTCCAACAGAATATGGCTAACAAAAACTGGCACCTGACAAGTCTCACAGAGTGGAACAGGGCACCTCTCCTTGAGATACCCGTGAGTAAGACGAGTGTGACCGATGTGAAGATGGGAGAGAGTAGTCTCCCAACCTCGACATTGATGACAAGAAGATGGCCAGAAACCTATACTTGATTTAATAGAATGAAATTTGTTATGGAGCAGATCAGACCAACGTTGTTGTCAACGGGTGTAGAGGTGGGTAGCAATTTCAGCAAAATAGTCTGTGAATGGAATACCTCTATATGAAACTGGGAGGTCATATATTGCTGACCGCACAGCAGTGTCTACCTGTTCATTGCCCTGTATGTCAACGTGACCAGGGACCCAACAAATAACAAGATCTTTGTGCTTGCTAGAGATACGGCGTAACCAAAGGTGGATACGAAGAACCAGGGGCTGAGGTGAGTCAAATTTTCCTATAGCCTGTAAAGCACTAAGGGAGTCTGAGACTACCACAAATGGCGACACAAGCATAGATGCAATACACGTAAGTGTTACTAGAATTTCACACATTTCAGCTGTAAAAGTGCTAGCCGAGGCTGATAAATGCCATCGTACGATGCTGTCCGGAAACAATGCTGAAAATCCGACACCCGTCAGAAGACTTGGAATCATTGTTGTACACTGCGATGGTATGAGAATGAGACTGGAAGTGATTAAGAAAAAGAGAGCGAGAAGCAACAGTAGGTATTTGGGCTTTCGCGCATGACAGTGGAGAAGAACAGACACGAACCGTCGAACCGTCGGAACTTCCCAAGGGGAAAGGAAAAAGTTAGATGCTACATGAACACAGAAAGATGGAAACTGAAGAGAAAACAAGAGCGAATATAGATGAAGATAAAAGGGATGGAGTAAACAAGGGCGTCGAACAAGTAAGGAACTTTTACTAACATCTCTTACCATCCTATATATGGAAGGATTGAAGATTGAGACACTTATGCAGCATATGGAAATCTTTATTCAGGAAACGTTTCGCCACACAGTGGCTTCATCAGTCCAATACAAAGAGGAAGGCGTAAGGAGAGGAGGAGAATGAGGTAATCAGTCCCTCAGCCTGGAGTCGATGTGATCAGTCCATCAATCTTGTAGAATGTACAGTATAGGGCCGTAGACGTGGCTTATATACTGTAGTGAGGTGACGTGAAGCAGGTGGAGGCGGGGTCATAGTGGTACCATCCACTAGTCGAAGTAGGTCTTCGTCCAAAGGTTGAACAAGTGGATGGTACCACTATGTGGATGGTACCGCTATGACCCCGCCTCCGCCTGCTTCACGTCACCTCACTACAGTATATAAGCCACGTCTACGGCCCTATGCTGTACATTCTACAAGATTGATGGACTGATCACATCGACTCCAGGTTGAGGGACTGATTACCTCATTCTCCTCCTCTCCTTACGCCTTCCTCTTTGTATTGGACTGATGAAGCCACTGTGTGGCGAAACGTTTCCTGAATAAAGATTTCCATATGCTGCATAAGTGTCTCAATCTTCAACTTGTCGGTTTTTTCAAACCATTCATCACACACATATGGAAGGATTGCGGAGGTCATGAGAGCGTACACAATAGTGGGTGCAATGAGCATCACGGTGATCGGTCAAGGATGGAATATTCGCCTCTGCATAGAGGATCTCAACAGGTGAAGAGCGAAAAGTACCGAGGCATAAATGTAATTCCTGGTGATGGATGGGATTAAGGTTAGAGAGAGTTGCAGGAGAGGCCGCTGAATATATCTGGTCCCCATGATCTAGTATCGATAAAATTAAATAGAATGCAGTCGAAGGAGAGTTCTACAATCAGTCCCCCACCCATCCCCCCCATGGAGGATGAGCGAGAATTTTAAGGAGGTTCAGCTGGCTATGACAAGTTGCTTTCAGGGAGGTAATGTGAGCTTACCAAGACAACCGACGGTCAAACAGAAGACCGAGAAACCTGACAGCATCACGTTCTGGGATACGAGAACCATACAGGTACAATGGATTATCAGGAACGTAGAACGTCTAGTGAAAGTAATTTGGTGTATTTTAGTACTAGAAAATTTAAACCCATGTGAAGTGGCCCAATTGGAAACACGGTTGACCGCATGTTGGAGAGAAACTGCAATGAGGCTACAGTCAGCGCATGCACAAGCTATAGCAAAGTCATCAACACAGGGTGATGACCAGATATTAGATGGAAGAATAGATTCCTGATCATTTATAGCAAGGAGAAAAAGTGCAGCGCTCAGAACACATCCCAGGGGAACACCTTCAGCTTGGACAAAGTCCAGGGAAAGTATATTAACCAGAACACGGATGTGTCTCTCGGATAAGAAGTTCTTAAGGAAAAATGCAGATTGTCTCGGAGATCTAAGGAGTGAGCATGAGTTGAGATGTTATACCTCGAAGTTGTGTCATATGCCTTCTCATGATCCAAAAAAATGGTGATAACCGAGTGGTTATTGGCAAAGGCATTACTTACATATGTATCTAAACGGAGTAAGGGGTCAATATTGGAAGGGCCCTTACGAAATCCATATTGGCTAGTGGAGAGACTAGGGTGTGTCTCTAAATACCGCACCAAACGTCTATTTACCTTGCAAACCACAATGGGACAATAGTGGGAGGCATCAAGTCCCGAAGTACCTGGTTTACGAAAAGGTAGAACAGTGGCAGATATCCACTGATGGGGATGAACTCCTGACGATCAAATAAGATGATGTAAGAGGACCGCAAGGGCTGACTGATGTAAATGCTGGAGCATACAGATATGAATGCCTTCCGACCCAGCTGCCGATGATCGGCAAGCCGAGAGTATTGACTCTAATTCTAGGAGTGTACTAGGCACATTATAAGACTCCTCTCCGATAGAAGAAAAATCTAAGGGCTCAAACTCTGGCAGATTTGGATTAAAGAAACAAGGGGCAGAGATGGAGCCCCTGAGAGATACGGAGAATATGAAGACCAAGTCCGGTGGCAACGTCAATAGGGTTAGCTTTAGCAACACTGGCAACCCGAAGGATGGGAGCCGGGTCTGGAGAGTATTTGCCACTCAGTTTCCGTACTTTTTTCCAGACTGCACTCATAGAGGAAGCCGAAGTGACGATAGAAACATAATCCCGCCAACATGTGCGTTTAGCTTTACGGATGACATGGCGGGCAGCTGCTCTCGTCTGCTAAAAATCAAGTAAGCGCTCTTTGGTTCTACTGTACCGATATCACGAAGCGCGTTTCAGACGTACCGCACGATCACAGGCAGAAGACCACCAAGGCACGAACCTCTGAGAATGCCTGCCCGAGGTTTGGGGTATAGAATGTGAAGTCGCGGTTAAAACTGAGGTAGAGAATAGCTGTAACAGCTCATCAACGGAGGACAAGGAAGGAACCTCACGAAAAGCAGTTTGACGCGAGTACTGGTCCCAGTGCGCTCCGTCAAATTGCCAGCCAGGCCGACGAGGGGGTGGAGAATACGAATGAGAAGTAAGAAGGATTGGAAACTGATCACTGTCATGGTAAAGTCTAGTACAGTTGAGGAAGAGCAAACTGAAAGATTGATGCAAGAGAGAGATCGAGAACGAGGGTCAAAATGGGTGGGAGTACCAGTATTTATAACATGGAAAGGGAGAGAAGTGAGAAGAGCCTCTAACTGAATGCCACGAGAGTCACAGTGAGACCCCCCCCCCCCAGAGGAAATAGTGAGCATTAAAATCGCCGAGTAACGGAAGTGGTGGAGGTAAGAAAGAAACCAGAATTGCAACATCTGGGATAGATAATGCCCGAGGAGGAGAGAGAGAGATACGAAGAACAAACTGTACACCATTCATTCAAGTAAATGCGTGTTGCAGTGTAATGCAGCGAAGGTACAAGGGCTGAAGAAAGGCCCGAAGAATGGTCCGGTAACAAGGACCGGAGAGAGATCGGGATCTCTAGATGGTTCAGATTCCAGGGCAAACTACACTACCACCAAGCACCTCAACGGAAGAAGGTGGACCATGGAGGCCCTTCTCAGTTCTAGGAACTACAAAGCCTAAGGCAACAACCTCAAAGGCAGAAATCATGGGATCACTGCAACATCATGGGATCTTGATACAAAGAATTCTTCAACACTTGTCCAATCTTTGGACGAGGACCTACTTCGACTAGTGGATGGTACCACTATGACCCCGCCTCCTCCTGCTTCGCCTCACCTGACTACAGTACATAAACCACGTCTACGGCCCCATATTGTACATTCTACAAGACTGATGGACTGAACACATCGACTCCAGACTCAGGGACTGATTATCTCAAACTCCTCCTCTCCTTACACCTTTGTACTTTGTATTGGACTGATGAAGCCACTGTGTGGCGAAACGTTTCCTCAGTAAAGATTCCCACATGTTGCTTAAGTGTCTCAATCTTCAAACCAGGGTACGGGTGGGGTCTGAATCCATAGCGAGTCGTACAACTCCAGGCCAGTGTGTAAACCACTGGGCTAACTGGCCGAGTAGCTTTTCTAACTTCCATCATTTGTTATTACTCAAGACAGGTGTAGCTCCTTCATAACTAATTTTCATCAGTGTCCATCAGAAGATGATTTGTCATCCACTGCCAAACATTTGTTTTCGAAATGTCCCGAGTAACAAATTCGTATTCTATCTCACGCTAGGCTATTCGTCATAATTCTGTTTTAATTCCCTCCAGTGAATTATAGCAGGTGGTTAAGAAACTAGCAAAGCATAAATTAATTTATATTCCTACTTTAAATTGCTATTATCTTAACTACCTGATAAGCTTAAAGTAATTTATATCGCTACTTTTAATTACTAGTATCTTAACCACCTGCTAAGCTTAAAGTAATTTATATCGCTACTTTTAATTGCTAGTATCTTAACCACCTGTTAAGCATAAAGTAATTTATATTACTACTTTTAATTGCTAGTATCTTAATCACCTGCTAAGCTTAAGGTAATTTATATCGCTACTTTTAATTGCTAGTATCTTAATCACCTGCTAAGCTTAAAGTAATTTATATTGCTACTTTTAATTGAGTTACTTATAGGCGCCTCTCAAGCAGAAGTTTTTCTTTGACGAAGTCTTATTATTAATTTTTTTTCTTGGTGTTATTGCGTCCGTGAATTCTGTTTCCCAGAAGTTATTATATACATTTTAAACTTGAGGGAGTTTAAGTGAAAGCGATAACATTATTTTGATCAGTGAAATATTGTGTCCGGGTAACTTGTAGAATTGTGTCCAGGTAACTTGTAGTATTGTGTCCGGGTAACTTGTAGTATTGTGTCCAGGTAACTTGTAGTATTGTGTCCGGGTAACTTGTAGTATTGTGTCTAGGTAACTTGTAGTATTGTGTCCAGGTAACTTGTAGTATTGTGTCCGGGTAACTTGTAGTATTGTGTCTAGGTAACTTGTAGTATTGTGTCCAGGTAACTTGTAGTATTGTGTCCGGGTAACTTGTAGTATTGTGTCTAGGTAACTTGTAGTATTGTGTCCGGGTAACTTGTAGTATTGTGTCCGGGTAACTTGTAGTATTGTGTCCAGGTAACTTATAGTATTGTGTCCAGGTAACTTGTAGTATTGTGTCCAGGTAACTTGTAGTATTGTGTCCGGGTAACTTGTAGTATTGTGTCCAGGTAACTTGTAGTATTGTGTCCGGGTAACTTGTAGTATTGTGTCCGGGTAACTTGTAGTATTGTGTCCGGGTAACTTGTAGTATTGTGTCCGGGTAACTTGTAGTATTGTGTCCGGGTAACTTGTAGTATTGTGTCCGGGTAACTTGTAGTATTGTGTCCGGGTAACTTGTAGTATTGTGTCCAGGTAACTTGTAGTATTGTGTCCGGGTAACTTGTAGTATTGTGTCCAGGTAACTTGTAGTATTGTGTCCAGGTAACTTGTAGTATTGTGTCCGGGTAACTTGTAGTATTGTGTCCGGGTAACTTGTAGTATTGTGTCCAGGTAACTTGTAGTATTGTGTCCGGGTAACTTGTAGTATTGTGTCTGGGTAACTTGTAGTATTGCGTCCAGTTAACTTGTAGTATTGTGTCCGGGTAACTTGTAGTATTGTGTCCGGGTAACTTGTAGTATTGTGTCCAGGTAACTTGTAGTATTGTGTCCAGTTAACTTGTAGTATTGTGTCCAGGTAACTTGTAGTATTGTGTCCGGGTAACTTGTAGTATTGTGTCCGGGTAACTTGTAGTATTGTGTCCGGGTAACTTGTAGTATTGTGTCCGGGTAACTTGTAGTATTGTGTCCAGGTAACTTGTAGTATTGTGTCCGGGTAACTTGTAGTATTGTGTCCAGGTAACTTGCAGTATTGTTTCCGGGTAACTTGTAGTATTGTGTCCGGGTAACTTGTAGTATTGTGTCCAGGTAACTTGTAGTATTGTGTCCGGGTAACTTGTAGTATTGTGTCCAGGTAACTTGCAGTATTGTTTCCGGGTAACTTGTAGTATTGTGTCCGGGTAACTTGTAGTATTGTGTCCAGGTAACTTGTAGTATTGTGTCCAGGTAACTTGTAGTATTGTGTCCAGGTAACTTGTAGTATTGTGTCCAGGTAACTTGTAGTATTGTGTCCAGGTAACTTGTAGTATTGTGTCCGGGTAACTTGTAGTATTGTGTCCGGGTAACTTGTAGTATTGTGTCCAGGTAACTTGTAGTATTGTGTCCGGGTAACTTGTAGTATTATGTCAAGGTAACTTGTAGTATTGTGTCCAGGTAACTTGTAGTATTGTGTCCAGGTAACTTGTAGTATTGTGTCCGGGTAACTTGTAGTATTGTGTCCGGGTAACTTGTAGTATTGTGTCCGGGTAACTTGTAGTATTGTGTCAAGGTAACTTGTAGTATTGTGTCCGGGTAACTTGTAGTTTTGTGTCCAGGTGACTTGTAGTATTGTGTCAAGTTAACTTGTAGTATTGTGTCCAGGTGACTTGTAGTATTGTGTCCGGGTAACTTGTAGTATTGTGTCAAGGTAACTTGTAGTATTGTGTCCAGGTAACTTGTAGTATTGTGTCCAGGTAACTTGTATTATTGTGTCCAGGTAACTTGTAGTATTGTGTCAAGGTAACTTGTAGTATTGTGTCCAGGTGACTTGTAGTATTGTGTCAAGGTAACTTGTAGTATTGTGTCCCGGTAATTTGTACTATTGTGTCCGGGTAACTTGTAGTATTGTGTCCAGGTAACTTGTAGTATTGTGTCCAGGTAACTTGTAGTATTGTGTCCAGGTAACTTGTATTATTGTGTCCAGGTAACTTGTAGTATTGTGTCAAGGTAACTTTTAGTATTGTGTCTAGGTAACTTGTAGTATTGTGTCCGGGTAACTTGTAGTATTGTGTCCGGGTAACTTGTAGTATTGTGTCAAGGTAACTTGTAGTATTGTGTCAAGGTAACTTGTAGTATTGTGTCCAGGTGACTTGTAGTATTGTGTCAAGGTAACTTGTAGTATTGTGTCCAGGTAACTTGTAGTATTGTGTCCGGGTAACTTGTAGTATTGTGTCAAGGTAACTTGTAGTATTGTGTCCAGGTAACTTGTAGTATTGTGTCCAGGTAACTTGTAGTATTGTGTCCAGGTAACTTGTAGTATTGTGTCAAGGTAACTTGTAGTATTGTGTCTAGGTAACTTGTAGTATTGTGTCCGGGTAACTTGTAGTATTGTGTCCAGGTAACTTGTAGTATTGTGTCCAGGTAACTTGTAGTATTGTGTCCAGGTAACTTGTAGTATTGTGTCAAGGTAACTTGTAGTATTGTGTCCGGGTAACTTGTAGTTTTGTGTCCGGGTAACTTGTAGTTTTGTGTCAAGGTAACGTGTAGTATTGTGTCCTGGTAACTGCAAACCTCGCTCACGGAGAAAGATCTCGGGGTGAGTATAATACCGAGCACGTCTCCGGAAGCAAACATCAACTAGATAACTGCTGCAGCATATTGGCGACTAGCAAACCTGAGAATAACGTTCCGATACCTCAGTATGGAATCGCTCAAGACACTGTACACTGTGTACAGTTTTTAACCCACACTTGATCAAGCACGTCAAGAAATTAGAGAAGGTGCAAAGGTTTGGAACAAGGTTAGTTCCAGAGCTAAAGGGAATGTCCTACGAAGAAAGGTGAAGAGAAATCGGCCTGACGACAATGGAGGACAGGAGGGTTAGTGGAGACATTATAACAACATACAAAATACTGCGTGGAATAGACAAGGTGGACAGAGACAGGATGTTCCAGAGAGGGGACACATAAATAAGGGTTCACAATTATAAGTTGAAGACCCAGATGAGTCAAAGGGATGTTAGGAAGTATTTCTTCTGTCATAGAGTTGTCAGGAATTGGAATAACCTAGCAAGTGATGTAGTGGAGGCAGGAACCATAATAGCTTTAAGATGAGGTATGATAAAGCTAATGGAACAGGGAGAGAGAAGACCTAGTAGCACTCAGTGAAGGCGGGGCCAGGAGCTGAGTCTCGACCCCTACAACCACAATTAGGTGAGTACACACATACGTACACATATATACAAGAGAGACAGACTCGAGACACTGAACTATTGACCAGTGTAACTGACGTGTATAGTGTGCAGTCATGGAAAAGATTATCAGGAGGAGAGTGGTGGAGCACATAAAACGGAATAAGCTTATAAACGACAACCAGCACGGTTTCATGGAAGGCAATTCGTGTCTCAAATCTACTGGAGTTTTATGACAAGGTAACGTAAGTAAGATACAAGAGAGGGGGTGGGTAGTTTGCAGTTTCATGGACTGCAAGAAGGCCTTCGACATAGTTCCTCACACGAGATTAGTGCAAAAGCTAGAGGATCAGGCAGGTATAACACGAACGGCACTGCAATGGATCAGAGAATACCTAACAGGGAAGCAATAACGAGTCATGGTACGTGACGAGGTATCACAATGGGCACCTGTGACGAGCGGGGTCCCACAGAAATCACTTCATGGACCAGTGCTATTTTTGGCATATGTGAATACTATGACGGAAGGGATAGACTCAGAAGTGTCCCTGTTCGCAGATGATGTGAAGTTAATGAGGAGAATTAAATCAGATGAGGATCAGGCAGGACTACAAAGAGACCAGGACAGGTTGGAAGCTTGGTCCAGCAACTGGCTCCTCGAATTTAAGCCGTGGAAGGGCAAAGACGGCAGACAGAGTGTAGGGTAGGTGGCCAAAGACTGCAAACCTCACTCAGGGAAAAGGATCTTGGGGTGAGTATGACACCGAGCACGTCTCCTGAGGCACACATCAACCAGATAATTGCTGCAGCATATGGGCGCCTGGCAAACCTGCGAATAACATTCCGATACCTTAATAAGGAATCGTTCAAGTGTCTGTACACCGTGTACGTTAGGCCCATACTGGAGTATGCAACACCAGTTTGGAACCCACCTGGTTAAGCACGTCAAGAAATTAGAGAAAGTGCAAGGTTTGCAACAAGACTAGTTCCAGAGATAAGGGGAATGTCATACGAAGAATGTTTAAGGGAAATCGGCCTGACGACAATGCATGACAGGAGGGTTAGGAGATATATGATAACGACATACAAAATACTGCCAGGAATTTACAAGGCGGACAGAGGCGTGATGCTCCAGAGATGGGACTCAGAAACAAAGGGTCATAATTGGATGTTGAAGACTCAGATGAGTCAAAGAGAAGTTAGGAAATATGTTGCAGGGAGATAGAGGAACTAGTAGCGATCAGTAAAGAGGCAGGGCCAGGAGCTATGTATCGACCCTTTTAATCACAAATAGGAAAGCACACACACACACTATTCTCTTCTCACTTAAGTGATAACATGCTAAGTATTGTGCTGCTTCTAAAGAAGGAAAGGGAAGGTCTAGATATAAATAAACTGGAAGATGAGAGAGGAGGGAGAGGGAGCAGAGGATGCGAGAGTGTAGCAAGAAGATATGAGGACGAGGAAGACCCTGCAAGAAAAGAACTTTAATTGAGCAAACACAGTCCTTTGTATATTTAGGCGAGCCACGAGGTTCCTCCAGCATCCTACAACACTTCTACCATGGTTATCTCTCTCTCTCTTTTCTCTTTGGTTATCTCTCTTACTCTATCTTATATATATATATATATATATATATATATATATATATATATATATATATATATATATATATATATATATATATATATATATATATATATATATACCGATCTCTGGCTGAAGGAGACTCGAACCTACGAACCTTGGAACAAGGTACGCAGTGCTTTGCCAATCTACCCACTGGACCAATACCTTGGAGTCCAGCTTGCGCTAGACTTTGATCCAAGGCAGCCAGCTTTCAGGGAGATGGCTTACAGCTTTTCATCTCATTCCCTGCATGCATCAGCCTTACTAGAGATTTTAACAATGCAAGGAATTCGCAAGAGCAGGCGAAATATACACAAACGTGTAGCCAAGCTGCACGCCAAGGCATTGTCCAGTGTGGGTAGATTGGTATAGCACTCGTACCTTGTTCCAAGGTTCGTAGGTTCGAGTCTCCTTCAGCCAGAGATCAGTGTTTGTGTATATTTCGCCTACTCTTGCGAATTCTTTGCATATATATATATATATATATATATATATATATATATATATATATATATATATATATATATATATATATATATATATATATATATATATATATTATAGGTAGGTTGGTAGACAGCAACAGGTACTACCGTCCTGCCAAGTGAGTGTAAAACGGAAACCTGTAATTGTTTTACATGATGGTAGGATTGCTGGTGTCCATTTTTCTGTCTCATGAACATGCAAGATTTCAGGTACGTCTTGCTACTTCTACTTACACTTTGGTCACACTACACATACATGTACAAGCACATATATACACACCCCTCTGGGTTTTCTTTCTAGTTCTTATTCTTGTTTATTTCCTCTTACTTCCATGGGGAAGTGGAACAGAATTCTTCCTCCGTAAGTCATGCGTGTTGTAAGAGGCGACTAAAATTCCAGGAGCAAGGGGCTAGTAACCCCTTCTCCTGTATATATTACTAAATGCAAAAGGAGAAACTTTCGTTTTTCCTGTTGGGCCACCCCGCCTCGGTGGGATACGGCCGGTGTGTTGAAAGAAAGATATATATATATATATATATATATATATATATATATATATATATATATATATATATATATATATATATATATATATATATATATATATATATATATATATATATATATATATATATATATATATATATATATATATATATATATATATATATATGTATACAGGAGGGGTGTTAATGTTGCAGTTTAAAAACTGTAGTGTAAAGCACCCCTCTGGCAAGACAGTGATGGAGTGAATGATGGTGAATGTTTTTCTTTTTCGGGCCACTCTGCCTTGGTGGGACTGGGCCAGTATGATGATAATATATATATATATATATATATATATATATATATATATATATATATATATATATATATATATATATAAATATATATATATATATATATATATATATATATATATATATATATATATATATATATATATATATATATATATATATATATATATATATATATATATATATATATATATATATATATATATATATATATATATATATATATATATATATATTATTGTAACCACTCGTTCGTGGTTACAGTATTATATAAATGCTGCTGGTGAGGCTAGTACACCAAACAGAGATGAGAATGAAATTAACTTAGAAACTCCCACACCTCTGTATGCCCTCGAATGACGGCCCAACAGCTAGCTGTGTACTGGCTGTATCATTCTTGTAGGGTTGGGTGGTCCTGTGGTTTAAAGCGTCATGTGGTTCTCGCTTACCAAGAGGCAGGCCAGTACAACATGGGTTTGAATCTTTGGCTTGTGCTGTGTAGTTATTGATCAATACAACTCGTTCATGGTTACAATAATATATATATATATATACTATATATATATATATATATATATATATATATATATATATATATATATATATATATATATATATATATATATATATATATATATATATATATATATATTCAAATTAATATATATATATATATATATATATATATATATATATATATATATATATATATATATATATATATATATATATATCCTACTCCCTCTACCTTATCCACAGTCTGTGTGTATGCCTGCAAACAAACAGGGGAATAAAAGCAAAATTAATAAAATGAGGTAGATAGATAGATAGATAGATAGATAGATATATATATAGAGAGAGAGAGAGAGAGAGAGAGAGAGAGAGAGAGAGAGAGAGAGAGAGAGAGAGAGAGAGAGAGAGAGTGAGAGAGAGAGAGAGAGAGAGAGGAGGTAGGTTTCACGATCTTCCAGCCTAAGGAAAGCCTAACCATCAGTTTAAACTAGCTAAGCTGGGTTGTTTACAGCCGTAAGGAGGGTTAACTATACTTAATGTTACGTGGGACAAAGTTCTATAGCAGACTGATCACTATTTAGTATCTATCATGGACAGTGTCTTCACTCTGATCAATATTTAGCATCTATCATGGACAGTGTCTTTACACTGATCAATATTTAGTATCTATCATGGACAGTGTCTTTACACTGATCAATATTTAGCATCTATCATGGACAGTGTCTTTACACTGATCAATATTTAGTATCTATCATGGACAGTGTCTTTACACTGATCAATATGTAGTATCTATCATGGACAGTGTAATCACACTGATCAATATTTACTATCTATCATGGACAGTGTCTTCACTCTGATCAATATTTAGCATCTATCATGGACAGTGTCTTCACACTGATCAATATTTAGTATCTATCATGGACAGTGTCTTCACTCTGATCAATATTTACTAACTATCATGGACAGTGTCATCACACTGATCAATATTTAGCATCTATCATGGACAGTGTCATCACACTGATCAATATTTAGCATCTATCATGGACAGTGTCTTCTGCATGTAGTGAATGTAATTCTGCACAAAAAATCCGTCAAGCCTGCCCAGAAAAGATCACCTCATCTCTCTACCTATTTCTCACGAGAGACTTTTCCGTCATTTTATAGGCAGTATCATCTCAGCCACTGGGCTGAAGAGGGTCTCTGAGTATGAAATATTTGGTTTGTCTCCCTTCAATATTATGTGTTTAATCTTCCGTAGCCTAATACTGAAAATGGGCGAACTTAATATATACACGACGATAACCCAGACATGATTGCTCTAAGCGAAACTGAGACCAGTAAAATTAGTATCTATAGAATATTTTGCTAAGGGTCAAAGTTATAAAAAAAAATGAATGGTGCTTTACTCTTTATATTATCAGCTCCTTAAATGTAATTCAGATGCAAAAAAAAAAAATCAGAGTTTAGAGACTTGTGATTCATTGCATGATCAAATGCGATGCAACAAAAGAGTACATATTTACAGAATTACTAAACACAGTAAAATAAAGACGAAATCATACCACGAGCGGGATTTGAACCCGCGGTCAGAGAGTCTTAAAACTCCAGCCCGTCGCGTTAGCCACTAGACCAGCTAGCCACAATAAGATTCATCCAACTAGGTATATTTCTACACCATAGGAAGGTTAGCACAGGCACTACTGTGACCACAAATGCAAGTTTTTACAGACGAATCTCCAGCTAGCGTGGCCGTGACGAACTCTAGCTCAAGTCCCCTCACTGCCGTCAACATGACTCTGACCGCGGGTTCAAATCCCGCCCGTGGTATGGTTTGTTTGCAATCGTGTCATTACGATTTCGTGAGTCATAAAGACGAAATATTATAAAATAAAGCGAATTAAGAAATGAAGCCATATAGTAATAATGGGTGACTTCAATAACGTAAGCGTAAATACGACGTATATAAATGAAAAGTTCAAAAATCTTATAGACATATTAACAAATAAATTAGCAAAATAAAGATTAGTTTGCTAACTCAACTCATCATCATTCCTACATTTGGCTCTTTCTTCAAGTAGGTCTTAACCGCCTGCACTGACCTTAATACAGTCATGTATATAAGACGAACATTTAAGCGATAGCCACAGTAACATAATTAGCAATAAACACAACATCGCTGATAAAAGCCTACGGTGTAGGCGAAACGTTTCGACAATATAGATACCCAACTCTTGCACATGTGTCTTGCTCATCAATTATATAAATGATTTAGAAAAAGCGATAACAGCGACAAACCGTAAAGTTCGAGGTTAATACAACATTTGGAGAACAAGGTACGACTGGGACAAACATCTGAAGAATTCACTGAGTTGTTCCGGTGGTCGACAACGTGAACTAGTATCTTCACTGTTCAGAAATAACAGGTAATAAATTTGATTACAGCAACAAACAGAGCAATGTTAAAAACAGCAGAAAATTGAAATATGTTGACAAAAACAGCAGAGATGTTGTAGAGTGATTATTAAGAATGACTCAGGTACATAAATAATTAGCAACAACACAGTAACAAGATGTGCAAAATTCTTCAAGGAGAGGATCAAGGAGAGGATCAAGGAGAGGATCAAGGAGAGGATCAAGGAGAGGATCAAGGAGAGGATCAAGGAGAGGATCAAGGAGAGGATCAAGGAGAGGATCAAGGAGAGGATCAAGGAGATGATCAAGGAGAGGATCAAGGAGAGGATCAAGAAGATGATCAAGGAGAGGATCAAGGAGAGGATCAAGGAGAGGATCAAGGAGAGGATCAAGGAGAGGATCAAGGAGAGGATCAAGGAGAGGATCAAGGAGATGATCAAGGAGAGGATCAAGGAGAGGATCAAGGAGAGGATCAAGGAGAGGATCAAGGAGAGGATCAAGGAGAGGATCAAGGAGAGGATCAAGGAGAGGATCAAGGAGAGGATCAAGGAGAGGATCAAGGAGATGATCAAGGAGATGATCAAGGAGAGGATCAAGGAGAGGATCAAGGAGAGGATCAAGGAGAGGATCAAGGAGAGGATCAAGGAGAGGATCAAGGAGAGGATCAAGGAGAGGATCAAGGAGAGGATCAAGGAGAGGATCAAGGAGATGATCAAGGAGATGATCAAGGAGAGGATCAAGGAGAGGATCAAGAAGATGATCAAGGAGAGGATCAAGGAGAGGATCAAGGAGAGGATCAAGGAGAGGATCAAGGAGAGGATCAAGGAGAGGATCAAGGAGAGGATCAAGGAGAGGATCAAGGAGAGGATCAAGGAGATGATCAAGGAGAGGATCAAGGAGAGGATCAAGGAGAGGATCAAGGAGAGGATCAAGGAGATGATCAAGGAGAGGATCAAGGAGAGGATCAAGGAGATGATCAAGGAGAGGATCAAGGAGAGGATCAAGGAGAGGATCAAGGAGATGATCAAGGAGATGATCAAGGAGAGGATCAAGGAGAGGATCAAGGAGATGATCAAGGAGATGATCAAGGAGAGGATCAAGGAGAGGATCAAGGAGAGGATCAAGGAGATGATCAAGGAGAGGATCAAGGAGAGGATCAAGGAGATGATCAAGGAGAGGATCAAGGAGAGGATCAAGGAGAGGATCAAGAAGATGATCAAGGAGATGATCAAGGAGATGATCAAGGAGAGGATCAAGGAGAGGATCAAGGAGAGGATCAAGGAGAGGATCAAGGAGAGGATCAAGGAGAGGATCAAGGAGATGATCAAGGAGATGATCAAGGAGAGGATCAAGGAGAAGATCAAGGAGAGGATCAAGGAGAGGATCAAGGAGAGGATCAAGGAGAGGATCAAGGAGAGGATCAAGGAGATGATCAAGGAGAGGATCAAGGAGAGGATCAAGGAGAGGATCAAGGAGAGGATCAAGGAGATGATCAAGGAGATGATCAAGGAGAGGATCAAGGAGAGGATCAAGGAGATGATCAAGGAGAGGATCAAGGAGAGGATCAAGGAGAGGATCAAGGAGATGATCAAGGAGATGATCAAGGAGAGGATCAAGGAGAGGATCAAGGAGATGATCAAGGAGATGATCAAGGAGAGGATCAAGGAGAGGATCAAGGAGAGGATCAAGGAGATGATCAAGGAGAGGATCAAGGAGAGGATCAAGGAGATGATCAAGGAGAGGATCAAGGAGAGGATCAAGGAGAGGATCAAGAAGATGATCAAGGAGATGATCAAGGAGATGATCAAGGAGAGGATCAAGGAGAGGATCAAGGAGAGGATCAAGGAGAGGATCAAGGAGAGGATCAAGGAGAGGATCAAGGAGATGATCAAGGAGATGATCAAGGAGAGGATCAAGGAGATGATCAAGGAGAGGATCAAGGAGAGGATCAAGGAGAGGATCAAGGAGAGGATCAAGGAGATGATCAAGGAGATGATCAAGGAGAGGATCAAGGAGATGATCAAGGAGATGATCAAGGAGATGATCAAGGAGAGGATCAAGGAGAGGATCAAGGAGAGGATCAAGGAGAGGATCAAGGAGATGATCAAGGAGATGATCAAGGAGAGGATCAAGGAGATGATCAAGGAGATGATCAAGGAGATGATCAAGGAGAGGATCAAGGAGAGGATCAAGCAGAGGATCAAGGAGAGGATCAAGGAGAGAATCAAGCAGAGGATCAAGGAGAGGATCAAGGAGAGGATCAAGCAGAGGATCAAGGAGAGGATCAAGGAGATGATCAAGGATATGATCAAGGAGAGGATCAAGGAGAGGATCAAGGAGAGGATCAAGGAGAGGATCAAGGAGAGGATCAAGGAGGAGCAGGATTGAGTATAAGATGAAGTTCATGAATAATTGAAGATGATGAGGGGAGGGTTTAACAAACTGTAGAATGAGTTTATAAACCATGGGGGGGGGGTGCTTGATAGGATGAAGGGACAGTTTAAAATGATTCAGGATGCTTTTGAGAGGATGTAGGAAAGGTTTAAGAGTAAGGAAGGATTTAAAAGGATGCAGGAAGGTGTTTAAATGCTTGAAGGGTTTGACAATGTGAAGAGTTGGTTTAAGAGTATGGAGGAAGCAGGAAGAATTGGTTTAAGAGTATGTATGAAGCAGGAAGAATTGGTTTAAGAGTATGTAGAACTTAATAGTATGTATAATAGTTTAAAGAAGACATGTGAAAGTTTTAAGAGGATGAAGGACGTTTAAGAGGATTAAAGAAGGTTTAACAGGATTTAGGACAGGTTTATGGGACGCAGAAATGTAAGAGGATGTAGAAAAGCTTTTAGAGGTGCAGGAAGAGTTTAAGAGGTGCAGGAAGAGTTTAAGAGGTGCAGGAAGGCTTTAAAGAGGTGCAGGAAGAGCTCAAAGAGATGCAGGAAGGGTTTAACAAGGTGCGGGAAGGGGTTTCAAGAGGTGCAGGAAAGGTTAAACGAGGAGGAGGAACGGTTTAAAGAGGTGCAGGAAGAATTTAGCGAGGTGAAGGAAGGGTTTGAAGAGAAACAGGAAAGATTTAAAGAGGTGCAGAAAAAGTTTAAAGAGGTGCAGGAAGGGTTTAAAGAGGTGCATTAAGGGTTTAAGGAGGTGCAGGAAGGGTTTAACAAGCTGCGAGAAGGGGTTTAAAGAGGTGCAAGAAGGCTAAGGTGCAAGTAACCATGCTATTTGTTTATCCGTATAAGCCAGTATATAACACATGCCTCCATCAAGGCTATTAATGTAAACACGCTAAGTTTATTATGATATATTACAGATGCAGAACGGTGCTAGGTCATTTGTTCGGTAGTTAAGTGCCTAATTAATATCCGGTAATTACACGTTAAATGAGCAGAATTGGCATGATAATGGGAGGTCAGGCCAGCCGGGAACCCCAGTACTTTCTTCTGCAGTTTTCTTAGCACTGGAGACGAGTCAGCATATCACCTTAACATTTAAGTTTTCCAGTTAAATAATCTATTATAATTACTAGTTAAATTACTTATTAATTATAAACTGGCGGGTTGAATCCCCGTCCATTCTTCAAGGGTCGTTTATTACGACCTGAGTTCATAGACTATGTAGCTTTTAGGGACGTGAGAAAAGATAAACAATGAAAGTGTCTGGGGTTGTGGGAAGGGATCAGAGTTGGTATATTCTAACATGTTACGGAAGTGCAGTGAAATCTTCCTATTGTAAGCCTCGTAGGTCAGTGGTCCAGCACTGGACCTGGCACCAGTCAGGACCACTGTTCAGACTACATGTACTTCGGTCGCTGCGTGATCGGTGAAAGATATCTTCATATGGTATAACTCAGTTCTTGCACCTCAATGCACACGACTGAGTGTTGCAGAGTGTTGCAGAGTGCAACATACGTTTGTATGAAGTGAAATGTTAGTATTGAGTTGAACAGCGAAGCCGTAATAACACGATTTGAAACAAATCACAAAACGAGTCGGGCTCAAACCTGTGGCAAGCAAGTCCTGAAACTCACACACCAGCTGGTCCAGTAGTTAACAGTCTGGTTTGTGAGTGTTAGCATTTGATTAACACTAAAAAGTTTAAGCAAATCAGAAATCATTCACAAGTCATCGTATGGAAGCATCCAACTTTCATTAAGAAAACTGGTAAATTTGAACATACCTTGTCAAAATCTATTCCAACCTCCTAAAGAGACCAGATTAACTTCTTATAACACATTATCATGTTATCAACACTGAGGGTCAGTCTCAACGGATACTACAAACACATTATCAAGTTATCAGTAGTCTCAACGGATGCTGGCCATCTTTGGTCGTTCCAGGATGCTGGCTACCTTTTGTCATTCCAGGATGCTGGCTACCTTTTGTCATTCCAGGATGCTGGCTACCTTTTGTCATTCCAGGATGCTGGCCACCTTTTGTCATTCCAGGATGCTGGCCACCTTTGATCATTCAAGGATGCTGGCCACCTTTGATCATTCCAGGATGGTGGCTACCTTTTGTCATTCCAGGATGCTGGCCACTTTTGATCATTCCAGGATGCTGGCCACCTTTGATCATTCCAGGATGCTGGCCACCTTTTGTCATTCCAGGATGCTGGCTACCTTTTGTCATTCCAGGATGTTGGCCACCTTTGATCATTCCAGGATGCTGGCCACCTTTGATCATTCCAGGATGCTGGCCACCTTTGATCATTCCAGGATGCTGGCCACCTTTGATCATTCCAGGATGCTGGCTACCTTTTGTCATTCCAGGATGCTGGCTACCTTTGATCATTCCAGGATGCTGGCCACCTTTGATCATTCCAGGATGCTGGCCACATCTTTGGTCATTGTGTGTCTGCGCACACCAGCTGTTCAAAGAATCTTGCCATAATCACTATACATCAAAGCTGAAAAGATGAAGCCAATTAGACGAGGGCTTCTGGTGTTATGAACGAAAGAAAAAAGTTGGTTAGAGAAAACAGGGGACAAAAATATTCTGGCAGCCAATTAAAGGTCTATCTTAAGAGATAGTTAATTAATGCTCGACCATTAAAAATTGTCATCGATGCAGGGAGATACTATAGTAAATTACAACTCATTATCTTAACTCCTAGTAGTATCTATGAAGACTACTCACATATGATTTACAACAAATTTCTCGGTTAGTTAGGGTTAGGTTAGGTTAGATTTTCCTCTCTCCTAAAAATTATAACGATTTGTAACAATTCACAACGAAAAAAAAAAAATTCCGTTTTGAAATCTTATAATAACAGGCAACCAAAATTTCAAGGTACCTTCATCAGTCACGCATTTGACTGATTTTATGGGCCTCAGTGCACACGACCGGAATAGCGTAGAGTGCGGCATAAGCTGGGACTCGCCTCCTGCAGTAACTGGTTAGGTTAGGTGCAGAAACTGTGAGAGGATTCATAGGTTAGGCCAGGTTAAGTTTGGTTAGGTTAGGTTAGGCTATGTTAGATTAGGTGCAGAAACTGTGAGAGGATTCATAGGTTAGGCCAGGTTAAGTTTGGTTAGGTTAGGTTAGGCTATGTTAGATTAGGGGCAGAAACTGATGAGAGGATTCATAGGTTAGGCCAGGTTAAGTTTGGTTAGGTTAGGTTAGGCTATGTTAGATTAGGGGCAGAAACTGATGAGAGGATTCGTAAGTTAACAGCCAGAGAAGTCCCAAAACAGGAAGATGTGAGTGAGCAGAACTGAGTTGAAGCTGTGCAAGAAAGGTATAAAATACCGACAATATGTAAGTTAAGACACGTGCAACATTCGGATATCTTTATTGAATCTGTATTGATAAAGCCACTGGATGGCGAAACGTCTACAATAAAGATACCCAGATGTTGCACATGTGTCTTGAGTTGAAGCTGAAGGAGCTTAACCTGAAGCCTTGGCAAATAGAAGGATTAGGAAACACGGTTTTAATAAAGATTGATAGGGCAGATAACAGCAGACTATCAACATTAAGAAAACAAAGAAGAGAAGGCCACAGCTGGAAGTTAAAGACGCAGACAAGGCATAAGAAGTTCTAGAGGTAAAATGGCGGCATTGTTTACATATCCACACGACGAAATCCAAGATAGTATAATCTGCTCTGAGTTAAACATAGAAGAATATGGTAAACAACTAACGGTTGTCTAAATCATCCAGCTACAGTTTCTCCGTCAGAAATTACATGAATTAGAATGGAGGAGGAATCATTCTATATATTTTCAAGTATTTGCGTATACATGTAAACAGGACATAAATGCATCACCAAGACACTTATTAACCAACGTTTCTCTCACTGGGAGCTTTGTAAGTCCAAGTGAGGGAAACGTTCTCGAATTAAATGTTCTAGATATGCATCCGTATCTTATTTACTTACATGTCGGTTACTAATACCATCGATGACGAAGGATTTACTTTATGTCTTGAATTTAAAACACGATAGTAGACGCGTTTGACTTTTACGTTGAAATCTGATACCACGACACTAGGATAAGTTCAGATTAAATGTATTCAACATTAAACTGTAGACGACGTTTTGGTCTCGAGAGAAAGAAAAGAATGCCAGTAATCAGCTCTGGTGAGGTGGTATCCACGCTGCCTGGATGACTTAGAATTATTCTTCACTGGAACAGTGCTTAGTCATTGACAAGAGCTAGCCTATTATAGTACATTCATGTCGAAAATTATTAACAACGAAGCAATTACATATCGAGAGACTCCTATTACCTAAATGTTAATGAGGGCACTTTATCAGGGGATGAAGAAGTGTATTAATTATCACCAACAAGAGGCACTTCTTAATTCAGCTTGTTACGACTCCAACGCGTGGAGAAAGTAAATTTGATCTTGTGTGTACCGAGGATAGAGATCAAATAAATGGGTAAGACATTAGGTAACAATGATCACATTAGTGTTCGAACGATACGCACCCCAGACAGTCCTGGATAACACACTGACTCTGTTAGCTTTTCCTGGATGATTAACCTGTGTTATCAACCCGTGAAGAATGTACATATTTTTGTTACCCATTACTGTATTAAAATCGTTATTCAGCGTACAGTAGAAGCTTATTAAAAGAGCCCTTATAAAAATGTGTTCAATTACATGATTCATCATACGCACTTTTGAGAATAACTTAATTACCAACACATTCGTCAGTTTATATAATTCACTAATGAGGTAGCATACTCTTTCTGAACTCTATATATTATGCTTGGAAGTGATGCGACACGATCACAATATGCAAAACAACCTCTGTGGAGTTTTTTTTTTTTTCACAGTGACCAAAATTCTGAATTTCGATGTTGGGTGTTGAGAGGTGAATGTAATTCTGTAGTATCAAGTCGAAAAGTAACTTCGATCCTGTGTTTAGGTATCATGTAATTTATAATTTAGAGAGGGATTTGACACCTATCGTTTCGTTATGTTGCTATGTCGTCTGCTAAAATAACCGGAGATGTGTTGTCTCGGCCTTCTGTTTACTTCTAAGCTACAACTGTGTCGGCGATTACTGCATCCTAGAATAAGTGTATGTAAGGATTTGGTTCGTTGAAGGTGTAGGTCAGATCTCAGCCAAGAAGTTGATACTCAGGCTGTTATGAGTGAAAGGTCAGACATCAGATCATAAACAATGTCAGAATTAATGTGCTGTATTTGGTAAATTGAAGCCTATGTATCTACCAAGAGTTCCTCCGTAGATGTAAGTTGTCTAATTTTTACTAATCTGGATATCACATGCTTTCGAAAGTGAGATTAGCCTTTTCTTATTGGCATTTGTCTAGCATTTAAGGAAGGGGATAACAACCACTTCTGGCTGAAATTCTTATACTCGAGTCTAAAAAACTTGCCTTCGTTGCATACCATGTCATCGTTGCACATAAAGATATATGATGCAGCGGCTCATGGGAGCCGCTGCAAGAATCCATTCACAAAATGGGAAAATAACAAAATTAAGTGAAAAAAAAATGAAGAAACAGGGTTAATAGAAAATAAAACTGATGGTAATAAAAGTAGAATTTGATAACACCAGTGGAGAAGCAGACAATTTTGAAAAAAAAAAAAAAATAAAGAAAATGAAGAGAATGATGAGGAAGGGAGCAAAGAGGAAGGATTTAGTTGTTATGCTGATAAGTCTAGTGATGATGATGGTGAGACAGATGATGAGGAAATGATAATCATGCGGAATATAAGAATACATAGGTAGGCTAATAGAGGATATAGTGAAAGGTCCTGTAATACAAAATTATAGGTAAGAGTGCGATATGTCCCAGTGACGTTCCAAGGTAGTGGAGAACAGTCGTCTCCAGTGCAATAGTCTATAACTGCTTCGTTTACCTTGAGTCTCTTGGGACCCTTCATTCATTCATCTTGCTTTAGTAACACTGGATCTTGGTAAGAATTAAGGCCAAAGATGATGTTGGTCCTATTTATGTCCGTGTTAGTAAAAGCTTCCAGTATTCTCCCATCTAAAGGTTACAATCTAGTCTTCGGCAGAATTGTAAAAAAAAAAAAAAAGCGATTTGCTGGGGAGAGAAAAAAGGTCATAACGCGCCAGAGTGGACTTTCCAAGAGACACTGAAGGTGTCAAGAAACGGGGAGAGAAAAAAGGTCATAACGCGCCAGAGTGGACTTTCCAAGAGACACTGAAGGTGTCAAGAAACATGCAGCAGCTAACAGTACCCAGGTGTTGATTTTCGTTTTGAATCCAGTCAGCAGAGCTATGTGCTGAACATTAAAATGGTATAAAATACCGACAGGTTGTTAGGTAAGACACATATGCAACAGTTAGGTATCTGTATTGTGAAACGTTTCGCCTACACAGTAGGCTTCTTCAGTCAAGTACAGAAAAGTTGATAGAAGCAGAAGATACTTGAAGACCTGCAATCAACTTCGACAACTTCCACTAGTGAGAGGGGCTGGATTTGAGAGGGACCTGACCTCTCAACATCTGAGTTCTTACCTCTCCTAGTGGCCTACGTCTCACCTCTTGGCGCTATAAAAAGCTCCATCCTGTCACTTCTTCTCCATATTGTTTCATACTATGGAACAATACTCTTCTCCAGACTGAGGGACTGACCACCTCAAAACTTTAAGGGTGATGGACTGATTACATCGTCTTCAAGTATCTTCTGCTTCTATCAACTTTTCTGTACTTGACTGAAGAAGCCTACTGTGTAGGCGAAACGTTTCACAATAAAGATACCTAACTGTTGCATATGTGTCTTACCTAACAGAGCTATGTACTGTTCATAGCACGCTGTGATCTTCCTCTCTTCTTAGCAAATCGCTATTTCTTGACAATTTTGCTCTCGACTAGAGTGTAACTTTCTGAATCAATTCTGCTGGTTGCATCCATGTTGCTGTGCATCAACATTTAATATCCCTGGCTGGTCGTGGCTGATATATTAGTGAAATCCGTGGTGACGGCTGTTGTCCAGGGCAACATAACATTAATATAACAAACAAACCATACCACGGGTAGGGATAGAACCCGCTATCAGAGTCATAAAACTCCAGACCGACGCGTTAGCCACTGGGCCAGCTGGCCTATTGGCTAGTGCGTCGGTCTGGAGTTATATGACTCTGATCGCGGGTTCTATCCCCACCCAGAGTATGGTTTGTTTGCAGGAGAGGAGATACGACCTAGTTGTGGTGAACAACAGTTCAGAGGAAAGTTAGTGTCTTATAAGATCAAGTGTTTATCATGGGGATTGACCAGTATTATTTCATATTCAACAAGACACGGGTCTCTCTTTTTGACTGACAACGGGACCTCCGTCTCAAAATTGTCTAAAGTGGCAAAAATCATTAAATGTGCATACTGAACCAAGTAAGAGGGACGTGTAGCAGAAGGACAGTCTCATGTACCCCACTTCGCAGAGAATGTTAAACTTACGTGGACAAGCTGCAGGATTGATAGTGTAATTCTCACTGAACGGGGTCAAAGTTATGAGAGACGGGAAACAAGAAACTGTGGCCGAGTTGAGTTTAAAAGTAGAGTCGCAGGGATGTGAGGAAGTGAAGTGGTAAATTAAGGATCTATACACAGCTTCAAGAATAAATAGGAGATTGTTTACGATGCCAGGAGAGAGTGGAACCCGTAGAGGCCTGTTTCGGGTGCAAGTCTAGGAGCTGAGACTCAACCTCTGCAACCACAAATAGGTAAGTATATACACACACAAAATAGAACAAGTGTCTAATGGAAAGTGCCTTTGACACAGTTCTTCAAAAGAGATTAGAGCAAAACCTGGAGGATCAGGCACTCAATGGATCAGAGAATACTAACAGGGAGGCAACAACGAGTCATGGTACGTTACGAGGTATCACAGTGGGCGCCTTTAACGAGCGGGATTCCACAGGGGTCAGTCCTAGGACCATTGCTATTTTTGGTATATGTGAATGACATGATGGAAGGAACAGACTCTGAAGTGTCCCTGTTTGCAGATGATATGAAGTTAATGTAGTTAAATCACGTCAAGAAATTAGAGAAAGTGCAAAGGTTTGCAGCAAGACTAGTCCCGGAGCTAAGGAAAATGTCCTACGAAGACAGTTTAAGGGAAATCGGCTTGACGACACTGGAGGACAGGAGAAACAGAGGAGACATGATAACGACATATAAAACACTGCAAAAAATTGACAAAGTGGACAGAGACAGGATGTTCCAGAGATGGAACACAGAAACAAGGGGTCACAGTTGGAAGTTGAAGACTCAGATGAATCAGAGGAATGTTAGGAAGTATTTCTTCAGCCAAGAAGTTGTTAGGAAGTAGAATAGTCTGGTAAATGACGTAGAGGAGGCAGGAACCATACATAGTTTTTAAGACGAGGTTTGATACAGCTCATGGAGCGGGAGAGAGAGGACCTAGTAGCCATAAGTGAAGAGATGGGGCCCAGGAGCTATGAATCGACCCCTGAAACGACAAATAGGCGAGTACACACTGGAAGTATTATGGTAGACACAGATCAGTAGCAGGCTCCCTCATGGTAGACAAAGGCCAGTAGCAGGCTGCCTCATGGTAGACACAGGTCAGTAGCAGGCTCCCTCATGGAAGACACAGGTCAGTAGCAGGCTGCCTCATGGTAGACACAGACCAGTAGCAGACTCCATCATGGTAGACACAGGTCAGTAGCAGGCTCCATCATGGTACACACAGGTCAGTAGCAGGCTGCCTTATGGTAGACACAGGTCAGTAGCAGGCTGACTCACGGTAGACACAGCCCAGTAGCAGGCTGCCTCATGGTAGACACAGGTCAGTAGCAGACTGGGTTATGGTAGACACAGGTCAGTAGCAGGCTGCCTCATGGCAGACACAGGTCAGCAGCAGGCTGCCTCGTTGCAGGCACATGTCAGTAGCAGGCTGCCTCGTTTTAGAAACAGGTCAGCAGCAGGCTGCCTCATGGTAGACACAGGTCAGTAGCAACCTGCCTCATGGTGGACACAGGTCATTAGCAGACTGGGTCATGGTAGACAAAGGTCAGTAGCAGGCTGCCTCATGGCAGACACAGGTCAGTAGCAGGCTGCCTCGTTGCAGACACATGTCAGTAGCAGGCTGCCTCGTTTTAGACACAGGTCAGTAGCAGGCTGCCTCATGGTAGACACAGGTCAGTAGCTGGCTGCCTCATGGTAGACACAGGTCAGTAGCAGGCTCCATCATGGAAGACACACGTCAGTAGCAGGCTGCCTCATGGTAGACACAGGTCAGTAGCAGGCTGCCTCATGGTAGACACAGGTCAGTAGCAGGCTGCCTCATGGTAGACACAGGTCAGTAGCAGGCTGCCTCATGGTAGACACAAATCAGTAGCAGGCTGCCTCATGGTAGACACAGGTCAGTAGCAGGCTGCCTCATGGTAGACACAGATCAGTAGCAGGCTGCCTCATGGTAGACATAGGTCAGTAGCAAGCTGCCTCATGGTAGACACAGATCAGTAGCAGGCTGCCTAATGGTAAACACAGATCAGTAGCAGGCTGCCTCATGGTAGACACAGGTCAGTAGCAGGGTGCCTCGTTGCAGACACATGTCAGTAGCAGGCTGCCTCGTTTTAGACACAGGTCAGTAGCAGGCTGCCTCATGGTAGACACAGGTCATTAGCAGGCTGCCTCATGGTAGACATAGGTCAGTAGCAAGCTGCCTCATGGTAGACACAGATCAGTAGCAGGCTGCCTCATGGTAGACACAGATCAGTAGCAGGCTGCCTCATGGTAGACACAGATCAGTAGCAGGCTGCCTCATGGTAGACACAGGTCAGTAGCAGGGTGCCTCATGGCAGACACAGGTCAGTAGCAGGCTGCCTCGTTGCAGACACATGTCAGTAGCAGGCTGCCTCGTTTTAGACACAGGTCAGTAGCAGGCTGCCTCATGGTAGACACAGGTCATTAGCAGGCTGCCTCATGGTAGACACAGGTCAGTAGCAGGCAGCCTCATGGTAGACGCAGGTCAGTAGCAGGCTGCCTCATGGTAGACAAAGGTCAGAAGCAGGCTGCCTCATGGTAGACACAGATCAGTAGCAGGCTGCCTCATGGTAGACACAGGTCAGTAGCAGGCTGCCTCATGGTAGACACAGGTCAGTAGCAGGCTCCATCATGGAAGACACACGTCAGTAGCAGGCTGCCTCGTTGCAAACACATGTCAGTAGCAGGCTGCCTCGTTTTAGACACAGGTCAGTAGCAGGCTGCCTCATGGTAGACACAGGTCAGTAGCAGGCTGCCTCATGGTAGACACAGGTCAGTAGCAGGCTCCATCATGGAAGACACACGTCAGTAGCAGGCTGCCTCATGGTAGACACAGGTCAGTAGAAGGCTGCCTCATGGTAGACACAGGTCAGTAGCAGGCTGCCTCATGGTAGACATAGGTCAGTAGCAGGCCACCTCATGGTAGACACAGGTCAGTAGCAGGCTGCCTCATGGTAGACACAGATCAGTAGCAGGCTGCCTCATGGAAGACACAGGTCAGTAGCAGGCTGCCTCATGGTAGACACAGATCAGTAGCAGGCTGCCTCATGGTAGACATAGGTGAGTAGCAAGCTGCCTCATGGTAGACTCAGATCAGTAGCAGGCTGCCTCATGGTAGACACAGATCAGTAGCAGGCTGCCTCACGGTAGACACAGATCAGTAGCAGGCTGCCTCATGGTGGACACAGGTCAGTAGCAGGGTGCCTCATGGCAGACACAGGTCAGTAGCAGGCTGCCTCGTTGCAAACACATGTCAGTAGCAGGCTGCCTCGTTTTAGACACAGGTCAGTAGCAGGCTGCCTCATGGTAGACACAGGTCAGTAGACGGCTGCCTCATGGTAGACGCAGGTCAGTAGCAGGCTGCCTCATGGTAGACACAGGTCAGAAGCAGGCTGCCTCATGGTACACACAGATCAGTAGCAGGCTGCCTCATGGTAGACACAGGTCAGTAGCAGGCTGCCTCATGGTAGACACAGGTCAGTAGCAGGCTCCATCATGGAAGACACTCGTCAGTAGCAGGCTGCCTCATGGTAGACACAGGTCAGTAGCAGGTTGCCTCATGGTAGACCCAGATCAGTAGCAGGCTGCCTCATGGTAGACACAGATCAGTAGCAGGCTGCCTCATGGTAGACACAGGTCAGTAGCAGGCTGCCTCATGGCAGACGCAGGTAAGTAGCAGGCTGCCTCGTTGCAGACACATGTCAGTAGCAGGCTGCCTCGTTTTAGACACAGGTCAGTAGCAGGCTGCCTCATGGTAGACACAGGTCAGTAGCAGGCTGCCTCATGGTAGACACAGGTCAGTAGCAGGCAGCCTCATGGTAGACGCAGGTCAGTAGCAGGCTGCCTCATGGTCGACACAGGTCAGAAGCAGGCTGCCTCATGGTACACACAGATCAGTAGCAGGCTGCCTCATGGTAGACACAGGTCAGAAGCAGGCTGCCTCATGGTACACACAGATCAGTAGCAGGCTGCCTCATGGTAGACACAGGTCAGTAGCCGGCTGCCTCATGGTAGACACAGGTCAGCAGCAACCTGCCTCATGGTAGACACAGGTCAGTAGCAGACTGGGTCATGGTAGACACAGGTCAGTAGCAGGCTGCCTCATGGTAGACACAGGTCAGAAGCAGGCTGCCTCATGGTACACACAGATCAGTAGCAGGCTGCCTCATGGTAGACACAGGTCAGTAGCAGGCTGCCTCATGGTAGACACAGGTCACTAGCAACCTGCCTCATGGTAGACACAGGTCAGTAGCAGACTGGGTCATGGTAGACACAGGTCAGTAGCAGGCTGCCTCATGGCAGACACAGGTCAGTAGCAGGCTGCCTCGTTGCAGACACACGTCAGTAGCAGGCTGCATTGTTTTAGACACAGGTCAGTAGCAGGCTGCCTCATGGTAGACACAGGTCAGTAGCAGGCTGCCTCATGGTAGACACAGGTCAGTAGCAGACTGCCTCATGGTAGACACAGGTCAGTAGCAGGCTGCCTCATGGTAGACACAGGTCAGTAGCAGGCTGCCTCATGGTAGACACAGGTCAGTAGCAGGCTCTCTCTCTCTCTCTCTCTCTCTCTCTCATCATTATCATCATCATCATTATCATCATCATCATTATCATCATCATCATAATTATCATTCAATTTCAGTAGAAAACTTCTAACGTTATTAGTCTCATTTTGTGAATTACGATGTATTTTTATTGTGACAATTACTGAGTCAGCGTCATTATAAGGCATTCCTAACTTTTAATGAGGCTGCACGTTTTCTGTGTGGTGGAGGGTGTGTGGTGGAGGGTGTGTGGTGGAGGGTGTGTGGTGGAGGGTGTGTGGTGGAGGGTGTGTGGTGGAGGGTGTGTAGTGGAGGGTGTGTGGTGGAGGGTGTGTGGTGGAGGGTGTGTGGTGGAGGGTGTGTGGTGGAGGGTGTGTGGTTGAGGGTGTGTGGTGGAGGGTGTGTGGTGGAGGGTGTGTGGTGGAGGGTGTGTGGTGGAGGGTGTGTGGTGGAGGGAGTGTGGTGGAGGGTGTGTGGTGGAGGGTGTGTGGTGGAGGGTGTGTGGTGGAGGGTGTGTGGTGGAGGGTGTGTGGTGGAGGGTGTGTGGTGGAGGGTGTGTGGTGGAGGGTGTGTGGTGGAGGTGTGTTGTGGAGGGTGTGTGGTGGAGGGTGTGTGGTGGAGGGTGTGTGGTGGAGGGTGTGTGGTGGAGGGTGTGTGGTGGAGGGTGTGTGGTGGAGGGTGTGTGGTGGAGGGTGTGTAGTGGAGGGTGTGTGGTGGAGGGTGTGTGGTGGAGGGTGTGTGGTGGAGGGTGTGTGGTGGAGGGTGTGTGGTTGAGGGTGTGTGGTGGAGGGTGTGTGGTGGAGGGTGTGTGGTGGAGGGTGTGTGGTGGAGGGTGTGTGGTGGAGGGAGTGTGGTGGAGGGTGTGTGGTGGAGGGTGTGTGGTGGAGGGTGTGTGGTGGAGGGTGTGTGGTGGAGGGTGTGTGGTGGAGGGTGTGTGGTGGAGGGTGTGTGGTGGAGGGTGTGTGGTGGAGGGTGTGTGGTGGAGGGTGTGTGGTGGAGGGTGTGTGGTGGAGGGTGTGTGGTGGAGGGTGTGTGGTGGAGGGTGTGTGGTGGAGGGTGTGTGGTGGAGGGTGTGTGGTGGAGGGTGTGTGGTGGAGGGTGTGTGGTGGAGGGTGTGTGGTGGAGGGTGTGTGGTGGAGGGTGTGTGGTGGAGGGTGTGTGGTGGAGGTGTGTGGTGGAGGGTGTGTGGTGGAGGGTGTGTGGTGGAGAGTGTGTGGTGGAGGGTGTGTGGTGGAGGGTGTGTGGTGGAGGGTGTGTGGTGGAGGGTGTGTGGTGGAAGGTGTGTGGTGGAGGGTGTGTAGTGGAAGGTGTGTGGTGGAGGGTGTGTGGTGGTGGGTGTGTGGTGGAGGGTGTGTGGTGGAGAGAGTGTAGTGGAGGGTGTGTGGTGGAGGGTGTGTGGTGGAGGGTGTGTAGTGGAGGGTGTGTGGTGGAGGGTGTGTGGTGGAGGGTGTGTGGTGGAGGGTGTGTGGTGGAGGGTGTGTGGTGGAGGGTGTGTAGTGGAGGGTGTGTGGTGGAGGGTGTGTGGTGGAGGGTGTGTGGTGGAGGGTGTGTGGTGGAGAGAGTGTAGGGGAGGGTGTGTGGTGGAGGGTGTGTAGTGGAGGGTGTGTGGTGGAGGGTATGTAGTGGAAGGTGTGTGGTGGAGGGTGTGTGGTGGAGGGTGTGTGGTGGAGGGTGTGTGGTGGAGGGTGTGTGGTGGAGGGTGTGTAGTGGAAGGTGTGTGGTGGAGGGTGTGTGGTGGAGGGTGTGTGGTGGAGGGTGTGTGATGGAGGGTGTGTGGTGGAGAGAGTGTAGTGGAGGGTGTGTGGTGGAGGATGTGTGGTGGAGGATGTGTGGTGGAGGGTGTGTGGTGGGAGGAGCGTGGTGGAGGGTGTGTGGTGGAGGATGTGTGGTGGAGGGTGTGTGGTGGATGGTGTGTGGTGGAGGGTGTGTGGTGGAAGGTGCGTGGTGGAGGGTGTGTGGTGGAGAGAGTGTAGTGGAGGGTGTGTGGTGGAGGGTGTGTAGTGGAGGGTGTGTGGTGGAGGGTGTGTGGTGGAAGGTGCGTGGTAGAGGGTGTGTAGTGGAGGATGTGTGGTGGAGGGTGTGTGGTGGAGGGTGTGTGGTGGAGGGTGTGTGGTGGAGGGTGTGTGGTGGAGGGTGTGTGGTGAAAGGTGTGTGGTGGAGGGTGTGTGGTGGAGGGTGTGTGGTGGAAGGTGTGTGGTGGAGGATGTGTGGTGGAGGATGTGTGGTGAAGGGTGCGTGGTGGAGGATGTGAGGTGGAGGAGGTGTGGTGGAGAGTGTTTGGTGGACGGTGTGTAGTGGAGGGTGTGTGGTGGAGGGTGTGTAGTGGAGGGTGTGTGGCGGAGGGTGTGTAGGGGAGGGTGTGTGGTTGAGGGTGTGTGGTGGAGGGTGTGTGGTGGAGGGTGTGTGGTGGAGGGTGTGTGGTGGAGGGTGTGTGGTGGATGGTGTGTGGTGAAGGATGTGTGGTGGAGGGTGTGTGGTGGAGGGTGTGTGGTGGAGGGTGTGTGGTGGAGGATGTGTGGTGGAGGGTGTGTGGTGGAGGGTGTGTGGTGGAGAGTGTTTGGTGGAGGGTGTGTAGTGGAGGGTGTGTGGTGGAGGGTGTGTGGGGGAGGGTGTGTAGTGGAGGGTGTGTAGTGGAGGGTGTGTGGTGGAGGGTGTGTGGTGGAGAGTGTTTGGAGGAGGGTGTGTAGTGGAGGGTGTGTGGTGGAGAATGTGTGGTGGAGGGCGTGTAGTGGAGGGAGTGTGGTGGAGGATGTATGGTGGAGGGTGTGTGTTGGAGAGTGTTTGGTGGAGGGTGTGTAGTGGAGGGTGTGTGGAGGAGGGTGTGTGGTGGAGGGTGTGTATTGGAGGGTGTGTGGTGGAGGGTGTGTGGTGGAGGATGTGTGGTGGAGGATGTGTGGTGGAGGGTATGTGGTGGAGGATATATGGTGGAGGGTGTGTGGTGGAGGATGTATGGTGGAGGGTGTGTTGTGGAGGATATATGGTGGTGGGTGTGTGGTGGAGGATGTGTGGTGAAAGGTGTGTAGAGGAGGGTGTGTGGTCGAGAGTGTGTGGTGAAGGGTGTGTAGTGGAAGGTGTGTGGTGGATTATGTGTGGTGGAGGGTGTGTGGTGAAGGGTGTGTGGTGGAGAGTGTGTGGTGGAGGATGTATGGTGGAGGATGTGTGGTGGAGAGTGTTTGGTGGAGGGTGTGTAGTGGAGGGTGTGTGGTGGAGGGTGTGTGGTGGAGAGTGTTTGGTGGAGGGTGTGTAGTGGAGGGTGTGTGGTGGAGAGTGTTTGGTGGAAGGTTTGTAGTGGAGGGTGTGTGGTGGAGGGTGTGTTGTGGAGAGTGTTGGAGGGTGTGTAGCGGAGGGTGTGTGGTGGAGGGTGTGTGGTGGAGAGTGTTTGGTGGAGGGAGTGTAGTGGAGGGTGTGTGGTGGAGGGTGTGTGGGGGAGGGTGTGTAGTGGAGGGTGTGTAGTGGAGGGTGTGTGGTGGAGGGTGTGTGGTGTAGAGTGTTTGGTGGAGGGTGTGTAGTGGAGGGTGTGTGGTGGAGGGTGTGTGGTGGAGAGTGTTTGGTGGAGGGTGTGTAGTGGAGGGTGTGTGGTGGAGAATGTGTGGTGGAGAGTGTTTGGTGGAGGGTGTGCAGTGGAGAGTGTGTGGTGGAGGGTGTGTGGTGGAGAGTGTTTGGTGGAGGGTGTGTAGTGGAGGTTGTGTGGTGGAGGGTGTGTTGTGAAGAGTGTTTTTTGGAGGGTGTGTACTGGAGGGTGTCTGGAGGAGGGTGTGTGGTGGAGGGCGTGTAGTGGAGGGTGTGTGGTGGAGGATGTGTGGTGGAGGGTGTGTGGTGGAGAGTGTTTGGTGGAGGGTGTGTAGTGGAGGGTGTGTGGTGGAGGGTGTGTGGTGGAGGGTGTGTGGTGGAGGGTGTGTGATGGAGGGTGTGTGGTGGAGAGAGTGTAGTGGAGGGTGTGTGGTGGAGGATGTGTGGTGGAGGATGTGTGGTGGAGGGTGTGTGGTGGGAGGAGCGTGGTGGAGGGTGTGTGGTGGAGGATGTGTGGTGGAGGGTGTGTGGTGGATGGTGTGTGGTGGAGGGTGTGTGGTGGAAGGTGCGTGGTGGAGGGTGTGTGGTGGAGAGAGTGTAGTGGAGGGTGTGTGGTGGAGGGTGTGTAGTGGAGGGTGTGTGGTGGAGGGTGTGTGGTGGAAGGTGCGTGGTGGAGGGTGTGTAGTGGAGGATGTGTGGTGGAGGGTGTGTGGTGGAGGGTGTGTGGTGGAGGGTGTGTGGTGGAGGGTGTGTGGTGGAGGGTGTGTGGTGAAAGGTGTGTGGTGGAGGGTGTGTGGTGGAGGGTGTGTGGTGGAAGGTGTGTGGTGGAAGGTGTGTGGTGGAGGATGTGTAATGGAGGATGTGTGGTGAAGGGTGCGTGGTGGAGGATGTGAGGTGGAGGAGGTGTGGTGGAGAGTGTTTGGTGGACGGTGTGTAGTGGAGGGTGTGTGGTGGAGGGTGTGTAGTGGAGGGTGTGTGGCGGAGGGTGTGTAGGGGAGGGTGTGTGGTTGAGGGTGTGTGGTGGAGGGTGTGTGGTGGAGGGTGTGTGGTGGAGGGTGTGTGGTGGAGGGTGTGTGGTGGATGGTGTGTGGTGAAGGATGTGTGGTGGAGGGTGTGTGGTGGAGGGTGTGTGGTGGAGGGTGTGTGGTGGAGGATGTGTGGTGGAGGGTGTGTGGTGGAGGGTGTGTGGTGGAGAGTGTTTGGTGGAGGGTGTGTAGTGGAGGGTGTGTGGTGGAGGGTGTGTGGGGGAGGGTGTGTAGTGGAGGGTGTGTAGTGGAGGGTGTGTGGTGGAGGGTGTGTGGTGGAGAGTGTTTGGAGGAGGGTGTGTAGTGGAGGGTGTGTGGTGGAGAATGTGTGGTGGAGGGCGTGTAGTGGAGGGAGTGTGGTGGAGGATGTATGGTGGAGGGTGTGTGTTGGAGAGTGTTTGGTGGAGGGTGTGTAGTGGAGGGTGTGTGGAGGAGGGTGTGTGGTGGAGGGTGTGTATTGGAGGGTGTGTGGTGGAGGGTGTGTGGTGGAGGATGTGTGGTGGAGGATGTGTGGTGGAGGGTATGTGGTGGAGGATATATGGTGGAGGGTGTGTGGTGGAGGATGTATGGTGGAGGGTGTGTTGTGGAGGATATATGGTGGTGGGTGTGTGGTGGAGGATGTGTGGTGAAAGGTGTGTAGAGGAGGGTGTGTGGTCGAGAGTGTGTGGTGAAGGGTGTGTAGTGGAAGGTGTGTGGTGGATTATGTGTGGTGGAGGGTGTGTGGTGAAGGGTGTGTGGTGGAGAGTGTGTGGTGGAGGATGTATGGTGGAGGATGTGTGGTGGAGAGTGTTTGGTGGAGGGTGTGTAGTGGAGGGTGTGTGGTGGAGGGTGTGTGGTGGAGAGTGTTTGGTGGAGGGTGTGTAGTGGAGGGTGTGTGGTGGAGAGTGTTTGGTGGAAGGTTTGTAGTGGAGGGTGTGTGGTGGAGGGTGTGTTGTGGAGAGTGTTGGAGGGTGTGTAGCGGAGGGTGTGTGGTGGAGGGTGTGTGGTGGAGAGTGTTTGGTGGAGGGAGTGTAGTGGAGGGTGTGTGGTGGAGGGTGTGTGGGGGAGGGTGTGTAGTGGAGGGTGTGTAGTGGAGGGTGTGTGGTTGAGGGTGTGTGGTGTAGAGTGTTTGGTGGAGGGTGTGTAGTGGAGGGTGTGTGGTGGAGGGTGTGTGGTGGAGAGTGTTTGGTGGAGGGTGTGTAGTGGAGGGTTTGTGGTGGAGAATGTGTGGTGGAGAGTGTTTGGTGGAGGGTGTGCAGTGGAGAGTGTGTGGTGGAGGGTGTGTGGTGGAGAGTGTTTGGTGGAGGGTGTGTAGTGGAGGTTGTGTGGTGGAGGGTGTGTTGTGAAGAGTGTTTTTTGGAGGGTGTGTACTGGAGGGTGTCTGGAGGAGGGTGTGTGGTGGAGGGCGTGTAGTGGAGGGTGTGTGGTGGAGGATGTGTGGTGGAGGGTGTGTGGTGGAGAGTGTTTGGTGGAGGGTGTGTAGTGGAGGGTGTGTGGAGGAGGGTGTGTGGTGGAGGGTGTGTGGTGGAGGATGTGTGGTGGAGGATGTGTGGTGGAGGGTATGTGGTGGAGGATGTGTGGTGGAGGGTGTGATGTGGAGGATGTATGGTGGAGGGTGTGTGGTGGAGGATATATGGTGGAGGGTGTGTGGTGGAGGATGTGTGGTGGAGGGTGTGTGTGTTGGAGGATGTATGTTAGAAGGTGTGTAGTGGGGGATGTGTGGTGGAGGGTGTGTGGTGGAGGATGTATGGTGGAGGGTGTGTGGTGGAGGATGTGTAGTGGAGGGTGTGTGGTGGAAGATGTATGGTGGAGAGAATGTGGTGGAGGATGTATGGTGGAGGTTATGTGGTGGAGGATGTATTGTGGAGGGTGTGTGGTTGAGGATGTATGGTGGAGGGTGTGTGGTGGAGGATGTGTGCTGGAGGGTGTGTGGTGGAGGATGTGTGGTGGAGGGTGTGTGGTGGAGGATGTATGGTGGAGGGTGTGTGGTGGAGAATGTATGGTGGAGGGTGTGTAGTGGAGGATGTGTGGTGGAGGGTGTGTGGTGGAGAATGTATGGTGGAGGGTGTGTGGTGGAGTATGTGTGGTGGGGGGTGTGGTGGAGGGTGTGTGGTGGAGGGTGTGTGGTGGAGGATGTGTGGTGGAGGGTGTGTGGTGGAGGATATATGGTGGAGGGTGTGTGGTGGAGGATGTTTGGTGGAGGGTGTGTGGTGGAGGATGTATGGTGGAGGGTGTGTGGTGGAGGATGTGTTGTAGAAGGTGTGTGGTGTAAGATGTATGGTGCAGGGTGTGTGGTATAGGATGTGTGGTGGAGGGTGTGTGGTGGAGGATGTATGTTGGAAGGTGTGTGGTATAGGATGTATGGTGGAGGGTGTGTTGTGGAGGATGTATGGTGGAGGGTGTGTGGTGGAGGATGTGTGGTGGAGGGTGTGTGGTGGAGGATGTATGGTGGAGGGTGTGTGGTGGAGGATGTGTGGTGGAGGGTGTGTGGTGGAGGATGCATGGTGGAGGGTGTGGTGGAGGATGTACGGTGGAGGAAGGTGTGTTGTGGAGGATGTATGGTGGAGGGTGTGTGGTGGAGGATGTGTGGTGGAGGGTGTGTGGTTGAGGATGTATGGTGGAGGGTGTGTGGTGGAGGATGTATGGTGGAGGGTGTGTGGTGGAGGATGTGTGGTGGAGGGTGTGTGGTGGAGGATGTATATTGGAAGGTGTGTGGTATAGGATGTATGGTGGAGGGTGTGTTGTGGAGGATGTATGGTGGAGGGTGTGTGGTGGAGGATGTGTGGTGGAGGGTGTGTGGTGGAGGATGTATGGTGGAGGGTGTGTGGTGGAGGATGTGTGGTGGAGGGTGTGTGGTGGAGGATGCATGGTGGAGGGTGTGGTGGAGGATGTACGGTGGAGGAAGGTGTGTTGTGGAGGATGTATGGTGGAGGGTGTGTGGTGGAGGATGTGTGGTGGAGGGTGTGTGGTTGAGGATGTATGGTGGAGGGTGTGTGGTGGAGGATGTGTGGTGGAGTGTGTGTGGTGGAGGATGTATGGTGGAGGGTGTGTGGTGGAGGATGTGTGGTGGAGGGTGTGTGGTGGAGGATGCATGGTGGAGGGTGTGCTGGAGGATGTATGGTGGAGGGTGTGTTGTGGAGGATGTATGGTGGAGGGTGTGTGGTGGAGGATGTGTGGTGAAGGGTGTGTGGTTGAGGATGTATGGTGGAGGGTGTGTGGTGGTGGATGTATGGTGGAGGGTGTGTGGTGGTGGATGTATGATGGAGGGTGTGTGGTGGAGGATGTATGATGGAGGGTGTGTGGTGGAGGATGTGTGGTGGAGGGTGTGTGGTGGAGGATGTATGGTGGAGGGTGTGTGGTGGAGGATGTATGATGGAGGGTGTGTGGTGGAGGATGTGTGGTGGAGGGTGTGTGGTTGAGAATGTATGGTGGAGGGTGTGTGGTGGTGGATGTATGGTGGAGGGTGTGTGGTGCAGAGCAAAGGAAAGAGCAAGTGGGTAATGAAGGAGATGTTGACGTTGTTGGTAATGGAGTGAAAGTGAGTGATGGAGTGAGGTGATGATAGGAAGGAGGTGTGCAGGAGACGGGGAGAAATCCTTTGGGACTTGGGAGAGACGACGCTGGGAGATGCCTGAAGGAAGATAAGTTGATGGGAGGGAGGAGATAAGGAGAAGTGTGAAAGGAAACATGGAGACGAAAGGGAGGTGGCAAGATGTATGAGAGGGACTTTGGAGACGGGTGATTGTTGTAGAGAGACACGGAGACAGGTGAACAGAAATGAGTTAGACGGGGACAGGGAGAATATGTAAGAGAGGGGAAAATAGATGAGGGGAAAAGAGGTAAGAGGGGAGAGTGAGACGGGGTACACACACTCATGGTTCATACTCACATTATTCACCACACTTAGTTCTGTCTTCAGGGAGGATCGTGCAAGGAGACTCACCTCTAACCTTGTCCCAGCAAGATCGAAACTCGTAATAACAATGCCTTTACCATGACAGCGAGGTCAGTGCCCCTATTGTTACGTACACGGCTCAACCTCTTGGACCTCTTCCAGGTAGCCACGACCCCACACGCCTCTTGGACCTCTTCAAGGTAGCCACGACCCCGCACGCCTCTTGAACCTCTTCCAGGTAGCCACGACCCCACACGCCTCTTGGACCTCTTCAAGGTAGCGACGACCCCGCACGCCTCTTGGACCTCTTCTAGGTAGTCACGACCCCGCACACCGGACAGTCATTAGCAGTTATGTTCCAGCTGTTCTAGTCTCTTTAACATTCACATCATCCACGATCATTCACTTTTCACATTAATTAGTTTGGAACAGGTTCTCGCATCTGGACGTTAGTGAAATCATATACATCTTCATCCTGTTGTCTTTACATGTGTAGTTTAATCTTCTATGAAGTTGATATATTAGACACTTGCAATATTTGGGAATCTTTAATTAGGAAACGTTTCGCCAACCAATTGCTTCTTAAGTCCAAGGCAGAGAAAGGTGGAGGATGAGGAGGAGTTTGAAGTAATTAGTCCCTCTGTGAGAAGGAAGAAGGAAAGACAAGGTAAAGGTGATAGATGGGGAAGAAGGGAGGAATCGATGGATAGTGGGCCAGGAATAAGGAATTAGAAAAAGGGATAGAACAAGGGTGAAAAGGTAAAAGGGTAGAAAATAAGAGATTATTCCCTTAAGCAACTTTATGGTACAGGACGTGCAATAAGAGGAGGAAACTCTCTTTCTCTCTCTCTCTCTCTCTCTCACACACACACACACACACACACACACACACACACACACACACACACACACCTTCCCCCCCCTCACCTGAGTGATGGTGGTATTTTGCTTGTCATGAGAAAGAGAATATATCTTTCTTTTATTGTGTAAGGTTTACTGGCTTACCAGTCACCCCACCCAGTATGATGTGATGAACTAGACTGTGTCACCCAAGTGACTAGTTTATTATACACTCCATATACATCTTGTGGATGTATGGATGTATGGAACTAGATTTACACTATATATACACTACAAGTCGTTCCGTCAATGTTCTCATCTACCATCATACTAACACAGTTATAGATCTACTCTGGCTTCTAACTGTAATATCACAGTTATAGATCTACTCTGGCTTCTAACTGTAATATCACAGTTATAGATCTACTCTGGCTTCTAACTGTAATATCAAAGTTATAGATCTACTCTGGCTTCTAACTGTAATATCACAGTTATAGATCTACTCTGGCTTCTAACTGTAATATCACAGTTATAGATCTACTCTGGCTTCTAACTGTAATATTACAGTTATAGATCTACTCTGGCTTCTAACTGTAATATTACAGTTATAGATCTACTCTGGCTTCTAACTGTAATATTCGTCTTTAATATTTACTTCTCTACCAGTATTATCTCTAATGATTGACAGATATTGGCCAGAGTTATGTTTTTTTTTATTTTTCGTCAACGTATTCTCTTTTTAATAATATCTATTTCTAGGTTCTGCGATGAGCATGTTAGTCATGATGTAAATTATGTCCTTAAGTGATTATTATTATTATAATCAAAAAGAAGCGCTAAGCCGCAAGGGCTATACAGCGCTGCGTCCTTCAGTGATGCTGTGGAGTCAGCAAGACAAGCCACGGAGGATGGGAATCTTACGCCCATGTCCTCTGACACTGTGCAATGTTGCAAGAGTAACAACAGGACAAATATGGAACGTTTTTTTTCAGAGTATGGTAGCTCGGTGGCACCAGCCAATGAGGGAGAGAGAGCCAGCGGAATGCCAACCACACACTGTACCTCCCATACCCCTCCTCGAATGGGGTCGGGTGGAGGAGGCCCCACAGTTTGCAGACAGCATGAGCTACAGTAACTAGGAGATAGTTTATAGCCAGTCCTAAGCTTCTAACCGCTGGGAACAGGTCATGTGACGTATAAAGTCACATTAGAGTAGTGGATCCTTTACATACTGAATGTAGCTAATATATATATATATATATATATATATATATATATATATATATATATATATATATATATATATATATATATATATATATATATATATATTTTTTTTTTTTTTTTTCAACAAGTCGGCCGTCTCCCACCGAGGCAGGGTGACCCAAAAAAGAAAGAAAATCCCCAAAAAGAAAATACTTTCATCATCATTCAACACTTTCACCACACTCACACATTATCACTGTTTTTGCAGAGGTGCTCAGAATACAACAGTCTAGAAGCATACACATATAAAGATACACAACATATCCCTCCACACTGCCAATATCCCAAACCCCTCCTTTAAAGTGCAGGCATTGTACTTCCCATTTCCAGGACTCAAGTCCGACTATATGAAAATAACCGGTTTCCCTGAATCCCTTCACTAAATATTACCCTGCTCACACTCCAACAGATCGTCAGGTCCCAAGTACCATTCGTCTCCATTCACTCCTATCTAACACGCTCACGCACGCTTGCTGGAAGTCCAAGCCCCTCGCCCACAAAACCTCCTTTACCCCCTCTCTCCAACCCTTTCGAGGACGACCCCTACCCCGCCTTCCTTCCCCTATAGATTTATATGCTTTCCATGTCATTCTACTTTGATCCATTCTCTCTAAATGACCAAACCACCTCAACAACCCCTCTTTTGCCCTCTGACTAATACTTTTATTAACTCCACACCTTCTCCTAATTTCCACACTCCGAATTTTCTGCATAATATTTACACCACACATTGCCCTTAAACAGGACATCTCCACTGCCTCCAACCGTCTCCTCGCTGCTGCATTTACCACCCAAGCTTCGCACCCATATAAAAGTGTTGGTACTACTATACTTTCATACATTCCCTTCTTTGCATCCATAGATAACGTTTTTTGACTCCACATATACCTCAACGCACCACTCACCTTTTTTCCCTCATCAATTCTATGATTAACCTCATCCTTCATAAATCCATCCGCCGACACGTCAACTCCCAAGTATCTGAAAACATTCACTTCTTCCATACTCCTCCTCCCCAATTTGATATCCAATTTTTCTTTATCTAAATCATTTGACACCCTCATCACCTTACTCTTTTCTATGTTCACTTTCAGCTTTCTACCTTTACACACATTCCCAAACTCATCCACTAACCTTTGCAATTTTTCTTTAGAATCTCCCATAAGCACAGTATCATCAGCAAAAAGTAACTGTGTCAATTCCCATTTTGAATTTGATTCCCCAAAATTTAATCCCACCCCTCTCCCGAACACCCTAGCATTTACTTCCTTTACAACCCCATCTATAAATATATTAAACAACCATGGTGACATTACACATCCCTGTCTAAGACCTACTTTTACCGGGAAATAGTCTCCCTCTCTTCTACACACCCTAACCTGAGCCTCACTATCCTCATAAAAACTCTTTACAGCATTTAATAACTTACCACCTATTCCATATACTTGCAACATCTGCCACATTGCTCCTCTATCCACTCTATCATATGCCTTTTCTAAATCCATAAATGCAATAAAAACTTCCCTACCTTTATCTAAATACTGTTCACATATATGTTTCAATGTAAACACTTGATCTACACATCCCCTACCCACTCTGAAACCTCCTTGCTCATCCGCAATCCTACATTCTGTCTTACCTCCAATTCTTTCAATTATAACCCTACCGTACACTTTTCCTGGTATACTCAGTAGGCTTATTCCTCTATAATTTTTACAGTCTCTTTTGTCCCCCTTCCCTTTATATAAAGGGACTATACATGCTCTCCGCCAATCCCTAGGTACCTTCCCCTCTTTCAAACATTTATTAAACAAAAGTACCAACCACTCCAACACTATATCCCCCCCTGCTTTTAACATTTCTGTCATGATCCCATCAGTTCCAGCTGCTTTACCCCCTTTCATTTTACGTAATGCCTCACGTACCTCCCCCACACTTACATTCTGCTCTTCTTCACTCCTAAAAGATGGTATACCTCCCTGACCAGTGCATGAAATTACTGCCTCTCTTTCTTCCTTAACATTTAAAAGTTCCTCAAAATATTCTCGCCATCTACCTAATACCTCCATCTCCCCATCTACTAACTCCCCTACTCTGTTTTTAACTGACAAATCCATACTTTCCCTAGGCTTTCTTAACTTGTTTAACTCACTCCAAATTTTTTTCTTATTTTCATTAAAATTTCTTGACAGTGCCTCTCCCACTCTATCATCTGCTCTCCTTTTGCACTCTCTCACCACTCTCTTTACCTTTCTTTTACTCTCCATATATTCTGCTCTTCTTATAACACTTCTGCTTTGTGAAAACCTCTCATAAGCTAACTTTTTCTCTTTTATCACACCCTTTACTTCATCATTCCACCAATCACTCCTCTTTCCTCCTGCCCCCACCCTCCTATAACCACAAACTTCTGCCCCACATTCTAATACTGCATTTTTAAAACTATTCCAACCCTCTTCAACCCCCCCATTACTCATCTTTGCACTATCCCACCTTTCTGCCAATAGTCGCTTATATCTCACCCGAATGTTAGGTAAGACACATATGCAACAGTTAGGTATCTTTATTTTGAAACGTTTCGCCTACACAGTAGGCTTCTTCAGTCGAGTACAGAAAAGTTGATAGAAGCAGAAGATACTTGAAGACGATGTAATCAGTCCATCACCCTTAAAGTTTTGAGGTGGTCAGTCCCTCAGTCTGGAGAAGAGCATTGTTCCGTTGTCTGAAACAATATGAAGTGACAGGATGGAGCCTTTATATAGTGCCAGGAGGTGAGACGTAGGTTGCTTTGGGAGGGCAGGTCCCTCTCAAACCCAGCCGTTCTCACTAGTAGAGGTCGAAGTTGATGGTCTGTACCAAGATACCCTTGTGTTGCAGTGTCTGACAGAATGAACATTAAAATGGTATAAAATACCGACAGATTGTTAGGTAAGACACATATGCAACAGTTAGGTATCTTTATTTTGAAACGTTTCGCCTACACAGTAGGCTTCTTCAGTCGAGTACAGAAAAGTTGATAGAAGCAGAAGATACTTGAAGACGATGTAATCAGTCCATCACCCTTAAAGTTTTGAGGTGGTCAGTCCCTCAGTCTGGAGAAGAGCATTGTTCCGTTGTCTGAAACAATATGAAGTTGAAGTGACAGGATGGAGCCTTTATATAGTGCCAGGAGGTGAGACGTAGGTTGCTTTGGGAGGGCAGGTCCCTCTCAAACCCAGCCGTTCTCACTAGTAGAGGTCGAAGTTGATGGTCTGTACCAAGATACCCTTGTGTTGCAGTGTCTGACAGAATGAACATTAAAATGGTATAAAATACCGACAGATTGTTAGGTAAGACACATATGCAACAGTTAGGTATCTTTATTTTGAAACGTTTCGCCTACACAGTAGGCTTCTTCAGTCGAGTACAGAAAAGTTGATAGAAGCAGAAGATACTTGAAGACGATGTAATCAGTCCATCACCCTTAAAGTTTTGAGGTGGTCAGTCCCTCAGTCCCTCTTCTGCTTCTATCAACTTTTCTGTACTCGACTGAAGAAGCCTACTGTGTAGGCGAAACGTTTCAAAATAAAGATACCTAACTGTTGCATATGTGTCTTACCTAACAATCTGTCGGCATTTTATACCATTTTAATGTTCATTCTGTCAGACACTGCAACACAAGGGTATCTTGGTACAGACCATCAACTTCGACTTCTACTAGTGAGAACGGCTGGGTTTGAGAGGGACCTGCCCTCCCAAAGCAACCTACGTCTCACCTCCTGGCACTATATAAAGGCTCCATCCTGTCACTTCAACTTCATATTGTTTCAGACAACGGAACAATGCTCTTCTCCAGACTGAGGGACTGACCACCTCAAAACTTTAAGGGTGATGGACTGATTACATCGTCTTCAAGTATCTTCTGCTTCTATCAACTTTTCTGTACTCGACTGAAGAAGCCTACTGTGTAGGCGAAACGTTTCAAAATAAAGATACCTAACTGTTGCATATGTGTCTTACCTAACAATCTGTCGGTATTTTATACCATTTTAATGTTCATTCTGTCAGACACTGCAACACAAGGGTATCTTGGTACAGACCATCAACTTCGACCTCTACTAGTGAGAACGGCTGGGTTTGAGAGGGACCTGCCCTCCCAAAGCAACCTACGTCTCACCTCCTGGCACTATATAAAGGCTCCATCCTGTCACTTCAACTTCATATTGTTTCAGACAACGGAACAATGCTCTTCTCCAGACTGAGGGACTGACCACCTCAAAACTTTAAGGGTGATGGACTGATTACATCGTCTTCAAGTATCTTCTGCTTCTATCAACTTTTCTGTACTCGACTGAAGAAGCCTACTGTGTAGGCGAAACGTTTCAAAATAAAGATACCTAACTGTTGCATATGTGTCTTACCTAACAATCTGTCGGTATTTTATACCATTTTAATGTTCATCTCACCCGAACTTCCTCCTCCCTTAGTTTATACACTTTCACCTCCCTCTTACTTGTTGTTGCCACCTTCCTCTTTTCCCATCTACCTCTTACTCTAACTGTAGCTACAACTAAATAATGATCCGATATATATATATATATATATATATATATATATATATATATATATATATATATATATATATATATATATATATATATATATATATATATATATATATATATATATATATATATATATATATATATATATATATATATATGTCGTGCCGAATAATGTAAAACTGGTCAATTAGCAAGAACTCATTTAAAATTAAATCCTTTCTAAAATTTTCTCTTGTACGTTTAAAGATATATTTTTTTCATTAATGCTAATGTAAAAAAAAAAATTAATTTTGCACCAAAAGAATCTTAGAAAACTTACCTAACCTTATTGTAACAAGAACAATTTATTTTAGCCTAACCCAACTAAATATATCTTAGATTTGTTTACAATAATTTAATAATAAACAAACACAGTGAAATATGTTTTTTTCGTTAGGTTCAGAATGATTTTGGCGAAATTATTGCATACACAAATTTTCACTTGTCCTATATGGCAAGATGAACGTTGCTATTTAAGCCAAGATCGAAAGTTCTGCCTATTCGGCACGACATATATATATACATATATATATATATATATATATATATATATATATATATATATATATATATATATATATATATATATATATATATATATATATATATATATATATATATATATATATATATATATGTACACTGGGATAGCAATGGAGAAAAATGCCTCAAGAATATTTCAGACTGTGCCGGGGAAGGATAGAACCCGCCTCCTAGTAGTGAGAGCTCCTCATGCAGGAGACTTCCTGTTGGCTGTTCCCAACTCCTCCTTGGCATACGTCTCAACCTACAGACCATTCGCATTGGTGTTGCTCTTCATCTTTCTGCCTCTGTTCTCGTCGATCATAGGTGTATGTGTATCAGTGAATCATCAGACCGATTCGGGTAAAATTCTCTTGTGTGCCGAAGATCAGACTGATAGATTGCCGGATGCCCAGCAATAAGGGAGCCACCCAAACTATGCAGATCTGATGGTAGCCAAAAGCGACCAGAAGGTATCACCCTTCAAGCCTGGACAGACGGCAAGCAGGTGGTGTGGGACTATACATGTATATCTATATTCGTTGGTACCTATCTTCAATATGCCAGGGAGAAAGGAGAGGCAGCCACCAGCGCTTCAGGGAGTCCCAGAAGTCTAGATAATATGGTCAACTTGCCCATCGTTATATGTTTGTTCCCATAGACTCGAAGACCCTTAATCCATTCCTTAAGGAGTTAGGGAAAAGACTCATCAGGGTAACTAGGGAACCTCAGGACAGCTAGTTTTCTATTCCAGCGACTGAGCGTTGCTGTTCAGAGTGGTAATGCCTGCTGTATCCTGTGTTCACGCCCCAGCTCTAAGGAGCTGGATGACATCTTTGCATTGTAATCTGTGATAAACACGTGCCAATATGTGCTTGAAAAGTATTCCTGAGACTTCATGTACTGTACATGCCATCTTTGTACCAGAAATGTAGCTTTTAAATCTTGTGAACCATATTATGTAGTAAAATATACCTATTGGTAAAAAACTTAAAAGATGGGGTGGTAGAGGAAGTGCAATATTCAAATGGCTTCAGAAAGAAATCCAAACATTTTTCCACTAGAAGCCAAGATTCGCACTAGAGGTAGGAACAAACACAGTGAATTACGTTTTTTTCGTTAGGTTCTGAATGATTTTGGCGAAATTATTGCATACACAAACTTTCGCTTGTCTTATTCGGGAAGAAGAGTGTTGTTACTTAAGCCAAAATCGCAAGTTTTACCTATTCGGCACGACATTTACGTTTATAAATAGGTCGTGCCAGCTCAGGCTGACACTACTGAAGTCTCCTGGCTCTGATTGACACTCCTGAAGTATACCAGCTCAGACTGACACTACGGAAGTCTCCTGGCTCTGACTGACACTCCTGAAGTCTACCAGCTCAGACTGACACTACGGAAGTCTCTTGGCTCTGTCTGACATTCCTGAAGTCTACCAGCTCAGACTGACACTACGGAAGTCTCCTGGCTCTGACTGACACTCTTGAAGTCTACCAGCTCAGACTGACACTACGGAAGTCTCTTGGCTCTGTCTGACATTCCTGAAGTCTACCAGCTCAGACTGACACTACGGAAGTCTCCCGGCTCTGACTGACATTCCTGAAACCTGCCAGCTCAGACTGACACTACGAAAGTCTCTTGGCTCTGACTGGCATTCCTGAAGTCTACCAGCTCACACTGACACTACTGAAGTCTCCTGGCTCTGACTGACACTCCTGAAGTCTACCAGCTCAGACTGGCACTGTGGAAGTCTCCTAGCTCTGACTGACACTCCTGAAGTCTACCAGCTCAGACTGACACTGTGGAAGTCTCCTGGCTCAGACTGACACTCCTGAAGTCTCCTGGCTCAGGCTGACAAGATTTAACACCTTCAGTAAACACCATTCTGCGTGATAAAGGGCGAACATAGCTAACTTGAGTCCCCCTATATAACTGTCATATAGAATAGCGAAGCATCACACTTCTGAAGCATTAAGTTCTGTATAATAAAGTAATTTTAAAATTCTGGAAGTCTACATAACCTATCTCCTGGTCCAGGGCATAACGGAAGCCTGTGAGGAAGTCTGGTTGCGCTGGCTTTCACGATTCAGAGTTACTGGAACACAATCAGTAAACCAAAAAACCATAGACAAATATAACAAATATAGATTTGTACTCCTTTGAAGAGGGCTAAGTTAAGATCAATTTGGGAAAGAGCTTTCACCTAGCCACTCGAATATTGTTCTACTGTTCCTATACTGAGAGCACTTGTTCCAAACGTGACTCATCCTATGAATCAATGGTCACTGACAGAGTGATGTACTTCGTTATGAAGGAGTACAGCTATAGTGAAGTGTTGATGGTTGCCCGTCTTGTGATTTGGTAGTTGTCTAATAACCGTCCACAAAGTACGTTCTCGTTGGGGATTCCTTGAAAATGTTTGTTATAATAACAATTCTAACTAAAATGTGTCAGGTCGAAGAAGACTTCATTCACGGTCCTTTCTCAAGCCCAGAATTTTGAGAACTGATGAGAGTATTAGAAGTATTACAAAAAGTCACATTCTCAAGGAGACAGCGAACTTGTGTGTCGTATAGATTTTTGTTATTATATTCTTAAGAAAGTGCTATACCCATAGGGGCAAGAGAAATTTGTGCGGCCATTGCTGTGCAACGGAGAAGACAGCAGAAGCAGTAGAAATATAGATAATCAGTCCATCACCCTCGAAGACGTAGTTATGAAGTGGTCAGTCGCTCAGCCTGAAGAGTTGTGCACCATAGTCTGGAACAATGTGAAGCAACAGAATGAAGACTTACACTGCCACGGTGAAGAGCAGAATTCCTGACAGTCCATCACCTACTTCGATGATGATGTATTGTTTACATCGTCTTTACATCTCTACTGCTTCTGCTGCCTCCTCTGCATTCGACTGAAGAAGATTACTGTATAGGCCAAACGTTTCGGAATAAAGATACCTAACTGTCTTACCTATCAACTTGTCGGTATTGTATAACATTTATCATATTCACACTGTCAAGGAGGTGTGAGACTCGCATTAATGCTCTTAGGGTCTTGCTAGCAAGCTTCACCACATAGGTCTTCATTGTTACTGCACAGCCATATTTTATCAACGGTCATTTACATCGCCGAATGTTAAATCTCTGTTATTCTTTCTTTCTTCAGCTCCAACAGAAGCAAATTTAAGGAGCTGTCTGTGTTTTGTTTGTCACGAGGAAGTCTTCAATCACGCATGTCTTTGTTAATGATTTATTTAGTGATTGATGAACCGTTGACCAATGTACTCGGGCCGGGATTCGCCAGTGCTTAAGAAACCACTGGCGTAACATCACGGTATTGTACTTCCCACTTTCAGGACTGCACCATCATTATCTCTCCTTCAGAGTAGTAGTGAATAAGCTGGCGCCTGCTTACCTGTACTTGGTATTCGTGAGTAAGCAGCCGCTTTATAGGGGCGTAGTCATTGACGTACCGGTGCTTGGTATTGATCAAAAAGCTGATGGCTTACTGTTGCTGGGTGTCAGTAAGGAATCAATACCCAATGCTGGCTCACCACTACTGGGTATCAGTTAGAAAGGAACTACTGACTTACATTTACCTTGTCAAAAACCTTCCAAGACATGATCTTATACATATCCACCAAATCATAAGAATAAATTGTAGAAATTTTTACTGGGTATTGTCCGGTGTTTATAGTTGAAGTCCTCTTTAAAATTTGGCCTTGAATGAGATTACCATTGTCATCACTGCCGATAAGGGAGTGGGTATTGGTGATTTTGGGCACGATTATCTTCGATGATAGAGACACCTACTAATCACCCTCGACTCACGAAATGGACAAATTCCCCAAACAATTTCTCATCAAAACACAAGTTTTGAAACATACAGCAAAATAAGAAATATCTCTGCCTGCTCTCCAACACTCCAAAATCAACATGTGTGTATAGATTACTCATCAGTTAGGTGCTCACTTTAGGCCTACCTTCTCAGGCACTGGCGGTGAACAATACAGATCAGTAGGAATTTAAAAAAAAATCCCCAAACTCTTAAGTGCTATCAGTTGACAACATTGATAGACACAATTACATTTCCATAAGGTCTAGTGGGGTCCCACAAGTATCAGTGCTCGTGGGATGATGTTACTAGAGGGGTCCCACAAGTATCAGTGCTCTTAGAGTACAATGTACAACTGACACAGGATTAACTAACATGTATAAACGGCTTTATAGAAGACCCTTGTTATGCACATCATTTCGAGCAACCTAAGAATTAACTTATAACTACCGAAAAAATTTTTAAGTACGATAATTAACTAGAATGATATAGTTTACAATCACTGACTTTTTATAACAATTTGGCTTATGAATTATGCTCACCTGTGATTATTTGACAGGATAAAGAAAGCCAATATAAAGAACAAGAAATTCGCCATTGAGTCTTCAAGTGCATAAGGCATCAGATATGCAAGGAATTTAGTTTTTACTGTATATTTCGATTTTTCAGAGCTGTCTGAGACATTTTTCGATATATCTAGCTAAGGATTTCATCGACATTACTGAGCTGTGCATCGATTTTAACTGAGCCTGGCCCATGGCCGGGCTCAGAGAGTAGACAAACTTTCGAAACTCCTCAAAGATATTTCAAAAGTTGTGTACCGGCAATATTTTGGGGTATTTGCTAACTCGTTAATGTGATAATCTGTATATGGAGAAATCAGTAGTAGACAGTCGATCTGCGTCATTAGTAGTCAGTTGACCTGTGTCCAGTGAAGACCTGCCTAGCTCACTCTGTGACTGTGTTAGTGAGGTGCGAAGGATGGCTTCCCTGAACTTTCAGCAACTGTCAGGTTAAGGCTGAACTGGAGAAGGCTAGAAAGGGGATTCAGAGCCTTAGAGAGGAGAGCAATGTTCGTCTGAGGGAAAATGAGACCAACGAATTGGAGAGAAGTCGTAATGATGAGGGGACCTGCAGGAACAACTGAAATCTCGCGGGAAAGGAAGAGGTGATGCTGAAAATAAGGACAGTTCAGGACTCTGCTATGTATACTAGAAATTCCGTAGTTGGTGAATGAAAGTCATCAAAAACAACATGACAAACGTCACCAGTGAATGTAAGAGCATTGTTCTTGTTTGACACAGTCGGATTAAATTTAAGGACAGGCCCTTTTTTGAGTGTTTACAGGACATGAGTAAAAGGCAGAGGTTGCACTTTCCTGAGGCTGGGATGCAGGATCTTGCTAGCCAACTTGGCAGCATCATTAATGGTAATGTGACCAACCCTATTATTGTTAAGTAAAAGGACACAAGTGCAACTAATGCAATATTTTATTGTGGCAACGTTTCGCTCTCCAGGAGCTTTGTCAAGCTGTTACAAACAAAACATGGACACAGAGGGAATATATAGACTTTAGAATGAGGTATTAGGCACAATATAATCGTCGTAATAATACTAGAAGTAGTAGTAATAGTTGTAATACTTGTGGTAGTAATATTAATAGTAGTATTTGTAAAATTATTATCATATGCCTTACACCTCACTCTGAGCCTATATATACCCTCTGTGGCCATGTATTTATTATTTGTTATGGCTTGACAAAGCTCCTGGAGAGCGACAATAAAATGTCACATTAGTTGCACTTGTGTCCCTACTCTCCCTTCCCCAATTTCTCTCTCTCCCATCTCCCCTTCTCCCCCATTTGCCTTTCCCTCTCTTCCTTTCCCCTCGTTACTCTTACTCTTCGGCAATTCTACCAACAATAATACAACCCTATTATTTGCCTCAGTACTGGAGGAAACGATGTTGTCAAGCGAAGAAGTAAGAGCCTGATCAACAGACATAGGTCAGCAAAACTTCTTATTTCGGAAGAAGGGAGTGATCCCTCTAGTATTTGTACTTTTGTCAGTTATGGAAGTTGATAATGAATGTTGTCAAGGGCAACTGATGTGAATTGCTGGTAGGACAAAGACTATTATTTATCAGTAACTGGGATCACTTCAGTGGCAGGAGTGACATGTATACCAGTGGTGGGTTTCATTTATCTAGGGCTGGGGTGGTAGCTTTAGCTTCAGCGAAAAGTGATGTTAGGGCTTCTAACTAGAAATGGTTTCTGATGAGAAAAAATGAACTGTGGATCTATTGATTTAGGTAGTATAAATTGATTGAACTTTGTATAGAAAGGGGTTAAGTTATAGGTAATATATATTTTAAGAAAAAGAGGATAAATAAGTATACAAGATATGATGTAGAGTGTGAGCAAAGTAACATTTATGAAGGGATTCAGGGAAACCGGCAGGCCGGACTTGAGTCCTGGAGATGGGAAGTACAGTGCCTGCACTCTGAAGGAGGGGTGTTAATGTTGCAGTTTAAAAACTGTAGTGTAAAGCACCCTTCTGGCAAGACAGTAATGGAGTGAATGATGGTGAAAGTTTTTCTTTTTCGGGCCACCCTGCCTTGGTGGGAATCGGCCAGTGTGATAATAAAAAAAAAATTATCAGATTGTAATGATGATTTTGAAAATAACTGTTATCAAGTAACATTGGGCAGAGATAAAAGAAATAGTGGAAAGGCCATGAAGGATAAGGGAATGATACAGAAGAAAAAATCTTAATGTGCAAACAGTCGTATGAGACTAATGTACTGAGAATGACTGCATATGAGGTAAACGTTGATATTTTAGCGATAACTGAGACATGATTAATTTGAATAGTTGGGTAAAGTTTTACAAATAAATAAAAATAACAAGGAGAGGTCGTGAGGTGACGCTGTTTATCCGAGAACATTTAAATTGTTGCATAAAAACGGGTATAAAGCCTGAAGGAACACATCAGGTTTTCTCTGGGTAGAATTTGTAGAGGGATGTGAAAAGTTGCTTTTAATCGTGTTAAAGCGACCTGACCAGAATTTCGAAAGACCATGAAAGACAGCGAGGAAATTAAGGTTTCAAGGCACGTTAATGTAGTAATTCTAAGGGATTTTAATTTTTGTCAAATTGATTGGAATTCTTCGAGTAGGAATCCAGAATCAAACCAATTCCTAGAGGTAATTCAACACTGTTTTCTTTTTTAAACAGCTTCTTAATAATCTAGAGATTATGGAAAACTCAAAGTAGGCGACCACAAATACATTATATTTAACAATCAACAGAAATATCATAGCAAGTATAGCACTGTAAGAATCAGAGGCCTTCATCCTGCAGAATATAACAGGCATAGAGTACACCTGTTACATCTTGGCTGGGGTAACGAAGAGAACTATCAGCATTGTAGTTTTCTAACAATTATACAAGCTGACTAGAGAACATATATTTCCCATAGGAAAATAAGACTGGATAGAAATAGTCTGAAGTGGATGAGCAGGAGATTAAAACATGTTTTGGGAGAGATAAGGAATTTATACGCTTGGCTTATCTCCTGAACCAATACATTTATACTGAGAGGTTAAAAAGGTATAGGAGAACCATAACGTGTCTATGAAAAGTTCAAAGGTATCGAAGACAATTTTTGCAAAGTAAACAGAACAAGGATTGGAAACAAGTCTGGACAGCTTCTTGACAATGAGGAAGAAATGTGCTCGATTTTTTTAGCTTATTTTCTTTCTGTCTTCATGCACGATTCCCAGGAATAATAATTTTCTAGAGGGAGAGAGACAGAGGGAGAGAACACAAGTATGTGTGAAGCTGAGACACCATAACACACAAGGGCACCTGATGAAATGAAAGGCAACTTGGAAGTAACGGTTTAACAAAGTCACTGGAGAGCAAAACGTAGCCACAATAAAATGTCACATTGCATCTGTGTCCATTTACCTAACATCTTGGAGGTTATTGTTGTGTCCAAACTGCCTCAGATTTTAATAAGCACCTGAAGAGATACTGGTTGCAGCACGAAAGGCCTAGAACTAGTTCTTCCCAAAGTGGCTAGCTTTTCATATATATATATATATATATATATATATATATATATATATATATATATATATATATATATATATATATATATATATATATGTCGTGCCGAATATGTAAAACTGGTCAATTAGCAAGAACTCCAATATGGCAAGATGAGCGTTGCTATTTAAGCCAAGATCGCAAGTTCTGCCTATTCGGCACGACATATATATATATATATATATATATATATATATATATATATATATATATATATATATATATATATATATATATATATATATATATATATATATATATATATATATATATATATATATATATATATATATATATATATATATATATATATATACACATATCGTGTCATATAAGTAAAACTTGTGATTTTGGATTATACATCAACGCTCTTCTTGGCGAATAAAACAAGCGATAAATTGTGTATGCAATAATTTCGCAAAAAATCAGTCTGAACCTACCGAATAAAATATATTTCATTGACATTGTTTATTGTTTAATTATTGTAAACTTAAGTAAAATATATATAGTTGGATTAGGCTAAATTAAAATGCTCTTGTTATAATTAGGTTAGGTAAGTTTTCTAAGGTTCTTTTGGTACAAAACTATTATTTTTTACATTAACATGAATAAAAAAATATATATTTTTAAACATATAAGAGTGAGAACCTTGTTTGCAAAAGAAGCAGAGAAAATAATGAAATTCTTGGCCGACAACGAACGTAAAAAGGGCATCGTAAACAGAAACATATATTAAAAGAAGGTAAACACAGTTGGGAAAGGATCTCACGCAACTGGAGTGCTGATATGATGGTGGGAGCACTGGAGAACTGCAGTGCTGATTAAGTAAGTAAGTAAGTAAGTAAGTTTATTCAGGTATATACAAATACAGTTACATAGAATTATCATACATAGCAGCATATGTGTAGAGAACCTGGGATAACCCAAGAAAGTCAGACTGAGTGACTTATTTCCATTGGGGTCCTTTTACCTTATTATTATAATATAAAGGTTATAATATTTTCTTATTATTCTACAATGAAGATAACATCTTATTATCATACTAAAAAGACTATCTACTACACGAGGGCCATTAAGACTATCTACTACACGAGGGTCATTAAGACTATCTACAATACGAGGGTCATTACTAGGAATAAGGTAAAATTTACACGTATGTTAGCTAAAAAAATAGAAAATCATTCCCCTCCCTTTCTGTAGCTACATTCATCAGACACCTTTTGGCACTCTTCTTGAACTGGTTCATGCTATGACTGGCTTTGACATGTGCGGGCAGTCTGTTCCATTCCTTTATTGCTGTACAACAAAAGGTGTTTGAAGCCTGGCCAATGACTGTGGGTACTACAAAGTTGTGCTCTCCCCCCCCTAGTACTATGATTGCTTTGGTTCCCAACCTTGACAAAATTGACAGCAAGATATTCTGGACATTGTTTGTGAGCAATTTTATAAACATGATTTAGCTTCAGTTGTTTTACTCTGTCTTCAACATTCAGCATATCCAACTGCTGTAATTCATCCTGGCCTACATGTTCTCTTGGTCCCAGCCCCAGGATGAATCTTACGATTTTGTTCTGGGTGATTTGCAGTCTATCTTTCAGTTTTTTTGTCAAGGCAGAGTACCAAGAAGAGCAAGCGTAATCCATATGGCATTGTATAAGGGCGAGACATAGGGTCCTGCGAGCCTCAGTAGGTAGACACTGTGCTTGTCTATACAGGAACTTCAGTCTGGCATTCGCTTTCTTTACTACACTGTTCCCTATCAATTCTCCTGACATGCATGGGCCAAAGGGGATTCCCAAATATTTTACTGATGAAACCAAAGTGATGGGCTCCCCATTACATTGAACATTAAAATTATTTACCTTTCTCAGTTTATGTTTCGTGCCAAAGAGAATGGCTTCAGTTTTCCCTAGGTGTAATGATAGTTTGTTGTCTACTAACCATTTGCTGCAGGACTCCAGTTCCAGTGTTAAAACATTAGCAATATCTTGTGGGTCTTTACCTGACGCTAACAGAGCACTGTCATCTGCATGCAGTAGGAGTTTGCACTTGACACTGATAGGCATATCATTGACATAACATAAGAATAATAAGGGACCCAGAATACTACCTTGGGGAACTCCACATGTTATCGGCAGGGGTTCTGATTCTGTTTTGTTGATTTTGACTATTTGTCTCCTGTTGCTAAGGTAAGACTTAAACCAGTCTACAGAACCTATACCGATAGCTTGAAGTTTATTACATAATATATTGTGGTTGACAGTATCGAAGGCCTTTTGCAGGTCTAAGGTTACCATACCTATGAGGTTCCCCTTTGACATTTCAGTTCTCAGGTAATCCATTAGATTAATAAGGGAGGTGTCGGTTGAGTAGGATCTTCTAAAGCCCGATTGATAGCTATGGAGAATGTTGTTGTCATTAAGGTACTTAACTACTTGAGAATACACCGCCCTCTCTAGAATTTTAGATATTATACTGAGTATACTAACAGGCCTATAGTTGCTTACATCAGACCTACTATTTTTCTTGAAGATAGGAGTAACTCTGGCCTCCTTGAACCCCTCCGGTACGGTAGATTTATTATGTGAGCAATAGGGATTGACAGTTCAGAAGCACCATCTTTTAGGAACTTAGACGGGATGTTATCAGGGCCTGTGCTCTTAGTTGGGTTTAACCTGCTTAGTTCTTTTTAAATAAAGTCATGAGATACACTTACTAGTTGACAACTGTTTGGGGTTACCGCTTTATTGGTATAGTATGTTTGAAACTTATCAGAGTCTGTGTTAAAGGTATTTGATGCAGCTGGTAGTTTACTTACTAGTGTTGATGCAACAGATGTGTAGTAGGAATTAAAGCAATTTGCCACCTTAGATGTTTCGTGGCATACCTCATTATCGATAGTGAGAACTATGTTAGACCTATCTACTGGCTTATGGTTATACCCCAACTGTTTTAGTTGTTGCCAGAGATTTCTGGGGTTATGCTTATACTCTTCAATTTTTGAGCAGTAGTGCTTTGCCTTTGCTCCTTTTATAATTCTCTGTACTCTGTTCCTCACCCTTTGGAATTCATTTAGTGCTGCAATATCCTGTCTGTTTGCTTTAAATCTTTTTAGCAGCTGGTCTCTGAATTTCATATTATCTAATATCTCAGTATTCATCCAGGGTTCAGTTCTTCGTTTAATCCTAACCTCTTTAACTGGAGCAATATTATCAAGGATGGTAGTGAACATTGTTTTGAATTTTTCCCAGGCATCGTTTACGTCCGTGCAACTTGTTATCTCTGTCCAGTCACAATTGTGTAGCCTATTTACCAGTGTTTCTTTACTGTAGTTTCTAGTTGACCTCATTTTTATTGTCCTGTGTAGGCCTATCCTATCCCTAGTGATTTTCCTGGTGCAGTAAATGATGAAATGATCACTAAGACCTGTGGTAATGACGCCTGACTGACTAATGTTCTCAGAGCGGTTACAAAGTATGTGGTCAATTAGGGTGGCTGAGAACTGGGTGATCCGGGTTGGAGTATTAATTAGTTGAGTGTAACTATTTAATCCTAGAATTTGCTTATACCTTTTGCATAGCCCGTTATTTTGCTGCTGAAAACAGATATTGAAATCGCCCAGTATTATTGTCTCGCAATTGTTTTCAACTCCGGACAAGACTCTGGAAAAGTCTTCTAAGAACTGGTCCTGGGTAGGAGGGCGGTAACTAGTTCCTACTAAGATGGGTTTGGTCTTAGGAAGCAGCGCTTCAAACCATAGAATCTCCAGTTTATTGTTATTTAAATCAGGTCTTGGGTTGTAAGCTAAGTCATTTCTAATGTAGGCACATACTCCACCACCCTTTCTTTTCCTATCTAAGCGTTTTATATTGTAACCTTCTATTTTGACCTTGTCGTCAGTCACCGTGTCATCCAACCAAGATTCAGAGATGGTTATAACTGCCGCTCTAATTTTGTTAGCTAGAATCCTAATCTCTGCCAATTTAGGAAGAAGTGATCTTGCATTGACATGAATAAAGTGAAGGCCTGTTTTCATAAAACAATCATTATCATCAATATATGGCAATGGGTCATTTGTATTAAAATTAGGTAAATCAATGTCATCACTGCTAAAGGGTAACTGTGCCAAAGTGCATTTGTTACACACAAAATGAATTCTGGCACCGTTGCTATAATTGTACATACATCCATCATGCACCCACCCCTTACACATTTTACATAAGGTGCCTTTTCTGTTTTTCATGCGTGCTTTAGTACAGTGTATGCACCTGTTTGGTAGTGTTTGAGATAATAATGGCTGCATTGTCTCACACTGACCTATGTATGCATTACATATGGAGTTAAGGTTATCATTCCTAGCTACTAGACAGACATTATCGCTGTCATTTATCTGTCTGTTTTGCCTCTGCACAATAGTTTGAGGTCCTGGATTAATTTGGATATCACCACTTAAGAGCGCTACAATAAGAGCTGTGTGCCACTGTTTTTGTTTGGGTATGCGGTGTTGCCATACCTTGCGGCGATAGTGAAATTTACTTTTCTGGTAGGATGGCAACTGTTGGGCTTTTACTGTCCAGGGCGCTGTTACTCCATTCACCTTTTCCAACCCCCATGACTGATTTCTTTCTTCATGGAATTGAAGAAGAAAGATAAATATAATTATGGCAGCCAGTACCCCCCTAATGCCTGATATGATGGTGGGAGCACTGGAGAACTGCAGTGCTGATATGATGGTGGGAGCACTGGAGAACTGCAGTGCTGATATGATAGTGGGAGCACTGGAGAACTGCAGTGCTGATATGATGGTGGGAGCACTGGAGAACTGCAGTGCTGATATGATGGTGGGAGCACTGAAGAACTGCAGTGCTGATATGATGGTGGGAGCACTGGAGAACTGCAGTGCTGATATGATGGTGGGAGCACTGGAGAACTGCAGTGCTGATATGATAGTGGGAGCACTAGAGAACTGCAGTGCTGATATGATGGTGGGAGCACTGGAGAACTGCAGTGCTGATATGATGGTGGGAGCACTGGAGAACTGCAGTGCTGATATGATGGTGGGAGCACTGGAGAACTGCAGTGCTGATATGATGGTGGGAGCACGGGAGAACTGCAGTGCTGATATGATGGTGGGAGCACTGGAGAACTGCAGTGCTGATATGATGGTGGGAGCACTGGAGAACTGCAGTGCTGATATGATGGTGGGAGCACTGGAGAACTGCAGTGCTGAGATGATAGTGGGAGCACTGGAGAACTGCAGTGCTGATATGATGGTGGGAGCACTGGAGAACTGCAGTGCTGAAATGATGGTGGGAGCACTGGAGAACTGCAGTGCTGATATGATGGTGGAAGCACTGGATAACTGCAGTGCTGATATGATGGTGGGAGCACTGGAGAACTGCAGTGCTGATATGATGGTGGGAGCACTGGAGAACTGCAGTGTTGATATGATACTGGGAGCACTGGAGAACTGCAGTGCTGATATGATGGTGGGAGCACTGGAGAACTGCAGTGCTGATATGATGGTGGGAGCACTGGAGAACTGCAGTGCTGATATGATGGTGGGAGCACTGGAGAACTGCAGTGCTGATATGATGGTGGGAGCACTGGAGAACTGCAGTGCTGATATGATGGTGGGAGCACTGGAGAACTGCAGTGCTGATATGATGGTGGGAGCAATGGAGAACTGCAGTGCTGATATGATGGTGGGAGCACTGGAGAACTGCAGTGCTGATATGATAGTGGGAGCACTGGAGAACAGCAGTGCTGATATGATGGTGGGAGCACTGCAGAACTGCAGTGCTGATATGATGGTTGGAGCACTGGAGAACTGCAGTGCTGATATGATGGTGGGAGCACTGGAGAACTGCAGTGCTGATATGATAGTGGGAGCACTGGAGAACTGCAGTGCTGATATGATGGTGGGACCACTGGAGAACGGCAGTGCTGATATGATGGTGGGAGCACTAGAGAACTGCAGTGCTGATATGATGGTGGGAGCACTGGAGAACTGCAGTGCTGATATGATGGTGGGAGCACTGGAGAACTGCAGTGCTGATATGATGGTGGGAGCACTGGAGAACTGCAGTGCTGAGATGATAGTGGGAGCACTGGAGAACTGCAGTGCTGAGATGATGGTGGAAGCACTGGAGAACTGCAGTGCTAAGATGATAGTTGGAGCACTGGAGAACTGCAGTGCTGAGATGATAGTGGGAGCACTGGAGAACTGCAGTGCTGAGATGATGGTGGGAGCACTGGAGAACTGCAGTGCTGAGATGATAGTGTGAGCACTTGAGAACTGCAGTGCTGAGATGATGGTGGGAGCACTGGAGAACTGCAGTGCTGAGATGATGGTGGGAGCACTGGAGAACTGCAGTGCTGAGATGATAGTGGGAGCACTGGAGAACTGCAGTGCTGAGATGATGGTGGGAGCACTGGAGAACTGCAGTGCTAAGATGATAGTGTGAGCACTGGAGAACTGCAGTGCTAAGATGATAGTGTGAGCACTGGAGAACTGCAGTGCTGAGCTGATAGTGGGAGCACTGGAGAACTGCAGTGCTGAGCTGATAGTGGGAGCACTGGAGAACTGCAGTGCTGAGATGATAGTGGGAGCACTGGAGAACTGCAGTGCTGAGATGATAGTGGGAGCACTGGAGAACTGCAGTGCTGAGATGATAGTGTGAGCACTGGAGAACTGCAGTGCTGAGATGATGGTGGGAGCACTGTAGAACTGCAGTGCTGAGATGATAGTGGGAGCACTGGAGAACTGCAGTGCTGAGATGATAGTGGGAGCACTGGAGAACTGCAGTGCTGAGATGATAGTGTGAGCACTGGAGAACTGCAGTGGTGAGATGATGGTGGGAGCACTGGAGAACTGCAGTTCTGAGATGATGGTGGGAGCACTGGAGAAATGGTCATTGAAGGAACACTGAATACTCAGATATCTGGCTTGACAGGTTTAAGCTGAGTCAGGGGATCACTCACCATCGTGAGTGTGTTAGAAACTGCTGATCAAGCTGCCGCATCAGCTTACATGCAGGAGTTTGCAGATTTAGTGGCCAGGGGAAATATATTGCCGGAGCAATTCCATATTGCTGATGAAAGTGTTCGATATTGGAAATATATGTATGCCTCGGACTTGAGTCCTGGAGATGGGAAGTACAGTGCCTGCACTCTGAAGGAGGGGTGTTAATGTTGCAGTTTAAAAACTGTAGTGTAAAGCACCCTTCTGGCAAGACAGTGATGGAGTGAATGATGGTGAAAGTTTTTCTTTTTCGGGCCACCCTGCCTTGGTGGGAATCGGCCGGTGTGATAATAAAAAATAAATAAAATAATGTATGCCTCGTAAGACCTTAGCCAGGGATACCGATCCTTCGCCAGGGATACCGATCCTCAGCCAGGGATACCGATCCTTCGCCAGGGATACCGATCCTCCGCCAGGGATACCGATCCTCCGCCAGGGATACCGATCCTCCGCCAGGGATACCGAACCTCCGCCCTCTGGCAGGTACTCACAGATGTAAATTGATAGTGATAACCCACATGTCCCGCAAGGGAACCCAGATGACCCGCAAGGGAACCCAGATGACCCGCAAGGTAACCCAGATGACCCGCAAGGGAACCCAGATGACCCGCAAGGTAACCCAGATGACCCGTAAGGTAACCCAGATGACCCGCAAGGTAACCCAGATGACCCATAAGGTAACCCAGATGACCCGCAAGGTAACCCAGATGACCCGCAAGGCAACCCAGATGACCCGCAAGGCAACCCAGATGACCCGTAAGATAACCCATATAGAAATACATAGAATCATCATTATATTTCGGAAGTAACTTTACAGTAATACAGTATACATATTATTTTGCCATTTTTATTGATTCGGATTAGCGGGGTTCAGTCTGTGTGTGTGTGTGTGTGTGTGTGTGTGTGTGTGTGTGTGTATATATATATACATATATATATATATATATATATATATATATATATATATATATATATATATATATATATATATATATATATATATATATATATATATATATATATATATATATATATATATATATATATATATATATATATATATATATATATATATATATATATAAACAGTGATCTCTGGCTGAAGGAGACTCGAACCTACGAAGTACGCAGGTACGCAGTGCTTTACCAATCTACCTTGTCCTAAGGTTCGTAGGTTCGAGTCTCTAAATATTGTCTACTCACCCCCTACCCTTCCTCAAGCCTCCTAGTTCCTCTGCGGTCCTGTTCTCCGTCTTACTCTTATTTTTTTTTCCGTAATAATTCTACCATACACTTTACCAGATATACTCAAGAGGCATATTCCAATATAATTTTTACACTCTCTTTTGCCCTCTTTGCCTTTATACAAGGGAACTATGCATACTCTCTGCCAACCCCTAGGTACTTTACCCTCTTTTTACATTTATTAAATAAAAGCACTATCCACTCCAAAACTATATTCCCTCCTGCTTTTAACATTTCTGTCTTTATCCCATCAATCCCAGCTGCTTTACCCCCTTTCATTCTACCCACTGTCTCACGCACTTTCCCCACACTCACAACTGGTTCTTCCTCACTCCTACAAAATTTTATACCTCCCTGCCCAATACACGAAATCACAGTTTCCAAGTTTCATCAAAATTTATTAGTTCCTCAAAATATTCCCACAATCTTCCCAATACATCTAACTCTCCATCTAATAACTCTCCTCTCCTATTTTTAACTGTGAAATCCATTTGTTCTCTAGGCTTTCTCAACTTTTTAATCTCACCCCAAAACTTTTTCTTACACTCAGTAAAATTTGTTGATAGCATATCACCCACTGTCTCATTTGTTCTCCTTTTACATTCCTTCACCACTCTGTTAACCTCTCTTTTTCTTTCCATATATTCCTCCCTCCCTGTATCGCTTCTACTTTCTAAAAACTTCTCATTTGATAACTTTTTCTCTTACTACTCTCTTTACCTCATCATTCCACCAATCGCTCTTCTTCCGTCCCGCACCCACTTTCCTGTAACTATACACTTCTGCTGAACACTCTAACAGGACTTTCTTAAATCTGCCTCAAACCTCTTCAACCTCATTGCCAAACCTCCCGCCCGTCTTTCTTCCAACAGTTGTTTGTATCTTACCCTGTCTCCTTTAGTTTATAAATCTTCATTTCTCTCTTGTTGATTCTATTCTTGCGTTCCCATCCCATATGGTACGGTGTGGTACGGTGGGAGAGTAGTACGTACCTTGTTCCAAGGTGCATAGGCTCGACTCTCCTTCGATCTGAAACTAGTGTTTGTGAATATTTCGCCCGTTCTGCGAATTCTAAATATGTGTGTGTATATATATATATATATATATATATATATATATATATATATATATATATATATATATATATATATATATATATATATATTTATATATATATATATATATATATATATATATATATATATATATATATATATATATATATATTATATATATATATATATATATATATATATATATATATATATATATATATATATATATATATATATATATATATATATATATATATATATATATATATATATATATATATATATATATATATATATATATATATATATATATATATATATATATATTATTATTATTATCTCACTGGCCGATTCCCACCAAGGCAGGGTGGCCCGAAAAAGAAAAACTTTCACCATCATTCACTCCATCACTGTCTTGCCAGAAGGGTCCTTTACAGTACAGTTTTTAAACTGCAACATTAACACCCCTCCTTCAGAGTGCAGGCACTGTACTTCCCATCTCCAGGACTCAAGTCCGGCCTGCCGGTTTCCCTGAACCCCTTCATAAATGTTACTTTGCTCACACTCCAACAGCACGTCAAGTATTAAAAACCATTTGTCTCCATTCACTCCTATCAAACACGCTCACGCATGCCTGCTGGAAGTCCCAGCCCCTCGCACACAAAACCTCCTTTACCCCCTCCCTCCAACCTTTTCTAGGCCGACCCCTACCCCGCCTTCCTTCCACTACAGACTGATACACTCTTGAAGTTATTCTGTTTCGCTCCATTCTCTCCACATGTCCGAACCACCTCAACAACCCTTCCTCAGCCCTCTGGACAACAGTTTTTGGTAATCCCACACCTCCTCCTAACTTCCAAACTACGAATTCTCTGCATTATATTCACACCACACATTGCTCTCAGACATGACATCTCCACTGCCTCCAGCCTTCTCCTCGCTGCAACATTCATCACCCACGCTTCACACCCATATAAGAGCGTTGGTAAAACTATACTCTCATACATTCCCCTCTTTGCCTCCAAGGACAAAGTTCTTTGTCTCCACAGACTCCTAAGTGCACCACTCACCCTTTTCCCCTCATCAATTCTATGAATCACCTCATCTTTCATAGACCCATCCGCTGACACGTCCACTCCCAAATATCTGAATACATTCACTTCCTCCATTCTCTCTCCCTCCAATCTGATATCCAATCTTTCATTACCTAATCTTTTTGTTATCTTCATAACCTTACTCTTTCCTGTATTCACTTTCAATTTTCTTCTTTTGCACACCCTACCAAATTCATCCACCAATCTCTGCAACTTCTCTTCAGAATCTCCCAAGAGCACAGTGTCATCAGCAAAGAGCAACTGTGACAACTCCCACTTTATGTGTGATTCTTTATCTTTTAACTCCACGCCTCTTGCCAAGACCCTCGCATTTACTTCTCTTACAACCCCATCTATAAATATATTAAACAACCACGGTGACATCACACATCCTTGTCTAAGGCCTACTTTTACTGGGAAATAATTTCCCTCTTTCCTGCATACTCTAACTTGAGCCTCACTATCCTCGTAAAAACTCTTCACTGCTTTCAGTAACCTACCTCCTATACCATACACCGGCAACATCTGCCACATTGCCCCCCTATCCACCCTGTCATACGCCTTTACCAAATCCATAAATGCCACAAAGACCTCTTCAGCCTTATCTAAATACTGTTCACTTATATATTTCACTGCAAGCACCTGGTCCACACACCCCCTACCTTTCCTAAAGCCTCCTTGTTCATCTGCTATCCTATTCTCCGTCTTACACACACACACACACACACACACATATATATATATATATATATATATATATATATATATATATATATATATATATATATATATGCATATATATATACATCTATCTATATATATATGCATCTATATATATATATATATGTATATATGTATGTCGTGCCGAATATGTAAAACTGGTCAATTAGCAAGAACTCATTTAAAATTAAGTCCTTTCTAAAATTTTCTCTTATATGTTTAAAGATATATTTTTTCATTAATGTTGATGTAAAAATTTATAATTTTGCACCAAAAGGAACTTAGAAAACTTACCTAACCTTATTATAACAAGAACAATTTATTTTAGCCTAACCCAGCTAAACATATTTTAGATTTGTTTACAATAATTTAATACTAAACAAACACAGTGAAATATATTTTTTTAGTTAGGTTCAGAATGATTTTGGCGAAATTATTTCATACACAAATTTTCACTTGTCTTATATGGCAAGATGAGCGTTGCTATTTAAGCCATGATCGCAAGTTCTGCCTATTCGGCACGACATATATATATATATATATATATATATATATATCTATATATATATATATATATATATATATATATATATATATATATATATATATATGCAAAACAATCTTAGGGGGAGTAGAACGATAGCTCTAGGCCTTTCGTGTTGCAATCAACACATCCCAGAGGACCGCGTCTCTGGAGTGAGAGAGGGAGAGAGAAGGTACCGGAAGTGCCCACAGGCACAACTACCAGAAGTCGAACGCGATTTTCAACCATATTAGAGACTGTAATAACCCTGCAAATTGGCTGGAAGCAAGAGTCATCTTCCCTTGTTCCTCCTGGCTTGAAAGGAATACTGTAGAATCGGCAATTATTAAGCATGATAGGCAGTAATTATAAAATGTCAGTGATGGGCTGTTCAAATTAGATGCATTTTTAGTTGAGGCAATAGTACACAGATTAAAACTGGGCTCTTATACGAGGAATTAGGGCGTTTTTTCCTGCAGTTTCTGAAGGTTGAACCAGAGGTTGCCTCAGGATTGTGTTGGAAGAATATCGGTGGCCATCTTGTCACTGCAGATGCCTCCCCTCCCTTTAAACGAGTTTATGTTAATGAGCGAAACCATACCACGGACGGGGATAGAACCCGCGATCAGAGTCTTAAAACAGGCGCGGATATAAGGGGGGGGCCCAGGGGGCCCGGGCCCCCCCCCCCCTTTGGCCCTCTTTGGGCTTTGGCCCAGTGTCGTAGCTGGGTTTTCATTTTGGGGCGAGGGGAAGGAGGGGCCAATCCTTTACATGGCGGGGGCATGTCCTCCCGAATTATTTGAGATTTTAAAGCCGATATATATATATATATATATATATATATATATATATATATATATATATATATATATATATATATATATATATATATATATATATATATATATATATATATATTCTACATTTAAGTTAAGGTCTAATGTAAAAGTCTCTAGCTATTAAATTCTTACTTTCAATAAAGTTTTAATAAGATACAAAATTCCTCACATTGTAAGGTCAGTGTTTTTTTTTTTCTCAGAAAAATCGGCCCTCTCATTTGGATCCGAAGAGAAACACTGGCACCTAGAGCAGATGGTTATGCCCATTCATTTAGGTCAGTCCGCCAGTAATTAACAAATAAGAATCCCGTTAGTGGAGAAACGGTAATGCTAATGCTCTTTAAACAACCGAAAATTCTGCCGTCGGGCCCCCCCCCAAACTTTGTTCCTAGATCCGCGCCTGTCTTAAAACTCCAGACCGTCGCGTTAGCCACTGGACCAGCTAGACTCAATAAGATTCGTCCAACTAGGTATATTTCTACACCATAGGAAGAGTAGCATAGGTGCCTATGCTAACCTTCCTGTGGTGTAGAAATATACCAAGTTGAATGAATCTTATTGAGTCTAGCTGGTCCAGTGGCTAACGCTACGGTCTGGAGTTTTAAGACTGATCGCGGGTTCTATCCCCGCCCGTGGTATGGTTTGTTTGCAATCGTGTCATTAAGATTTCGTGAGTTATGTTAATGAGCCCTGTTTCCTTTACATAACTATTGGAAGTCTCCCCTGTATTAGTTAGGGTTTTCTCTCGTCATTTAAAGGCATAATATAATTGCCAGTGACTCCTATGTCACAGACAATATTTATATACGCATTTAAAGTTATCGTTGTCATAGCGTAATATGACTGAATTTATAATTATTGCTACGTTAATTTCGTTTAGGTTACAATATCAATGCTTGTGGGATTTTTCTAATGCTATAATATTCATCCTTCTGGCTGTTGTGCCTGTGGGCACTTCCGGTAAAGTCTCCTCTCTCTCTCTGGGAACGTATTCGCGTGTAAACCCTATTCTTTTCAGCAATTTTGCAAGCTCCTGATGATGTGTTGATTGCAAAACGAAAGGCCTAGAGTTATAATTCTACTCCTCCTGTGGTTGTTTTGCATCTTGTATCGCTTGGTTTGCGATATTTGCTTATAATATATATATATATATATATATATATATATATATATATATATATATATATATATATATATATATATATATATATATATATATATATATATATATATATATATATATATATATATATATATATATATATATATATAGAAGGAATTCGCAAGAGCATGCGAAATATACACAAACACTGATCTCTGGCTAAAGGAGGCTCGAACCTACGAACCTTGGAACAAGGTACGCAGTGCTTTACCAACGCTGTAAGCCTTCTCCTTGAAAGCTGGCTGCCTTGGATCAAAGTCTAGCGTAAGCTGGACTCCAAGGTATTGGTCCAGTGTGGGTAGATTGGTAAAGCACTGCGTACCTTGTTCCAAGGTTCGTAGGTTCGAGTCTCCTTCAGCCAGAGATAAGTGTTTGTGTATATTTCGCCTGCTCTTGCGAATTCCTTGCATTGTTAATATCTCTAGTAAGGCTAATGCATGCAGGGGATGAGATGAAAAGCTGTAAGCCTTCTCCCTGAAAGCTGGCTGCCTTGGATCAAAGTCTAGCGCAAGCTGGACTCCAAGGTATTGGTCCAGTGTGGGTAGATTGGTAAAGCACTACGTACCTTGTTCCAAGGTTCGTAGGTTCGAGTCTCCTTCAGCCAGAGATCAGTGTATATATATATATATATATATATATATATATATATATATATATATATATATATATATATATATATATATATATATATATATATATATATGTGTGTGTGTGTGTGTGTGTGTGTGCAAAACAACCACTCTGAAAGAATAGAGAAATACCAAGCGCTTTCGTGACTACTCACATTATCACATTAGTTCCTTGATAATGTGAGTAGTCACGAAAGCGCTTGGAATTTCTCTATTCTTTCAGAGTGGTTGTTTTGCATATTCTGAAATCACCTGTTTATTGTGATCTTATTGCATATATATATATATATATATATATATATATATATATATATATATGTCGTGCCGAATAGGCAGAACTTGCGATCTTGGCTTAAATAGCAACGCTCATCTTGCCATATAGGACAAGTGAAAATTTGTGTATGCAATAATTTAGCCAAAATCATTCTGAACCTAACGAAGAAAATATATTTCACTGTGTTTGTTTAGTATTAAATTACTGTAAACAAATCTAAAATATATTTAGTTGGGTTAGGCTAAAATAAATTGTCCTTGTTATAATAAGGTTAGGTAAGTTTTCTAAGATTCTTTTGGAGCAAAATTATAAATTTTTACATTAACATTAATGAAAAAAATATATCTTTAAACGTATAAGAGAAAATTTTAAAAAGGACTTAATTTTAAATGAGTTCTTGCTAATTGACCAGTTTTACATATTCGGCACGACATATATATATATATATATATATATATATATATATATATATATATATATATATATATATATATATATATATATATATATATATATATATATATATATATATATATATATATATATATATATATATATATATATATATATATATATATATATATATATATATATGCGACCAGCTGAGATTAGATCTTGCGACACATTCTCCCGCCTCAAGAGACAGAAGAACGTTCACATTGCTTTATCCACTTAACCACCGAAATTTTGAGTATGCAATAATTTCACAAAAACCATTCTAAACCTAAATTATTGTAAACTTATATAAAATATATTTAGTTGCATTGGCTAAATTAAATTACGCTTGTTATAATAAGGTTAGGTAAGTTTCCTAAGGTTCTTTTGGTACAAAATTATTTATTTTTATAATAGCACAAATGAAAAAAATATATCTTGAAATTTAAAAGAGCAAATTTTAGAACGGCCTTAATTTTAAATGAGTTCTTGGTAATTGACCAGTTTTACCTATTCGGCAAGAAGTACATTACTATTTAAGCCAAAATCGCAAGTTTTACGTATCACGCAGAAATAAGCTGGGGAATATACATAGAAAGATCTCGACCAGCAGGATTCAAACCCATGCTTGTTGTTGTTCACGAGGATGGGGTGGCTTAATTAAGTCCTACCATGATGCCTTAATAGAGAGAGAGAGAGAGAGAGAGAGAGAGAGAGAGAGAGAGATGGATTGGGAGAGGGGGGGGGTTAGACATGATTAAGCCTGCCTACAATAACCTAAAATTAAAAGCAGACAGAAAATTAGAGAATGTAACGTTAACGCCAAATTTTGGTGCGAGGAACGGCTTCAGAGCCGAGGCTTCAGTTAATCAGTTGACTGATTTATCGAGTACCTGTATTGTGAGCCCACGTTCCAGAAATCAGTCATTCCTTCAATGAATGATCACTGATGGTGTGATGGCCTTGAAGAGGCCACAGCAGGAGTTGTTATCCTGCTTCACCTGTATTTAAAATCATACTGTACTTAAGACATGTTATCACCCCCACCCCCCATCCTCCCTCCTGGGAGGCGACTCACGGCACTCAGCTAACACCTGTTACATTTATTGCTAGGTGAACAGGGGCCGCAGGTGTAATAATCTACCTCCACTGATATGTGGGTCACATCAATAAGTCTCGCCCAGAGATCGACACCGAGTCTTTGGTCGTAATCAAAGAGCAGTAAATTACCACCCAGCTACAAGTGTTGGATGATTTACCGAAACAATAGTTCGACCAGAATACGACTGGCTATCACTCCTGTAACACACATCTGTAAATGAATGACACGAATGTGTAGAGTGAAAAACACAGATTGTGGTGGGAACTGCATGTTTCGGTCTGCAACTGAGGCTCTGTTCAGCTCTAACTTTATCATGTGATTCACACTGTCTTCAAATGGGTTTATGTGTTATGGTTTATGTGTTATACAGAGAAGTGTTTCATTGCCTTACTGTCATCGTAACTGTACATATATATACCGGCCTCTCACTTCTTCCTTACTCCATGATGACGCACATAGGGACGAATTATTCTAGCAATATGTGGTTGTGGTTCTTGCGTGTGCACCTCGGTCACCTGTTAAGTGGAACACCTGTGATCTTACACCTGCAGCACAACCTCGTGACTGACTGCATGTATATACTAATATCGCTGTGAAAGAATACCAATATTGAAATTTATGAAGCATTTTGCGTGTATTGTAATACACACACACACACACACACACATACATACACACACACACACACACACACACACACACACACATACACACACACACACACACACACACACACACACACACACACACACACACACACACACACACAAACATACACACGCACACACACACACACACACACACACACACACACACACACACACTCGGGGCCAGGAGCTGAGTCTCGACCCATGCAACCACAATTAGGTGAGTACACACACGCACACACACACGCACACACTCGTGCGTGCGTGTGTGCGAGCCTATGCGGTTTGAGCTCGTGTTTTGGTGGTAATTTCTGACTGTGCCATAAGGAATAGAGTGTGGGATAAAGGCGTGTGCACGCATAAGAGTGCATATAATCACTTAAGCCCCGAAAAAAGGAAATATAAGTGATCACAGAAAAGAAAACAAAGGAAATAGTGACTAAGTGTTTAGTAAGGGCCGTTGGAAGGGTGAACGGTTGTGTCAGGCCTAAATAGTGTTGCCATAATAACGCAGTGGGGTATTTGAAGAATAAGTGCGACCAGGGAGATAAGAGATATGTATAGATGTGTCAGTAAATACAGTGAGTGAGTGAAAAAATTAGAAGAGCTAGAGACTATAGTGCATACAGGAAGTTAGTGGAAAAATTACCGAAGCCTAGTGTATTTATTTTTGAACGTAATTTTAAAGGCATAAGATAGTACAGTGGGAACCAAGAGATCGGGTACATATGTAATACATATGTAGTACATACGTGGGAAATAAGGACTGTTTACATAAACATGCACACACACTAGGTGAGAACAGGCTCTGCTGTTAGGCACTTCAATAGCTGTAGCATGCACACACACACACACACACACACACACACACACACACACACACACACACACACACACACACGTGCACACACACACACACACACACACATACAGACACACACACACACATATACAGGATTTCACGCCTTCCTGTGAAGTGACCCTCTAACCCTTCCTTTCCCCCCCGTCTCTCTCCCTCTCCTCTCCTCCTCTCTCTTCCTCTCTCTCTCTCTCTCTCTCTCTCTCTCTCTCTCTCTCTCTCTCTCTCTCTCTCTCTCTCTCTCTCTCTCTCTCTCTCTCTCTCTCTCTCTCTCTCTCTCTCTCTCTCCCCCTTTCATCCTCTCTCTCTTCTTCTCTCTCTTCCTCTCTCTCTTCCTCTCTCTCTTCCTCTCACTCTTTCTCTCTCTCTTCCTCTCTCTCTCTTCCTCTCTCTCTCCCTCTCCCTCTCTCTCTCTCTTCCTCTCTTCCTCTCTTACTCTCTCTCTCTTCCTCTCTCTTCCTCTTCTTTTTTTTTTCTCTCTCTCTCTCTCTCTCTCTCTCTCTCTCTCTCTCTCTCTCTCTCTCTCTCTCTCTCTCTCTCTCTCTCTCTCTCTCTCTCTCTCTCTCTCTCTCACTCTCTCTCTCTCTCTCTCTCTCTCTCTCTCTCTCTCTCTCTCTCTCTCTCTCTCTCTCTCTCTCTCTCTCTCTCTCTCTCTCTCTCTTCCCTTGTCACTCCCCCCTCTCTCTCTCTCTTACCTTTTCCCTCTCTCTCACTTTCTCCCCCCTTTTCCCTTATTTTCCCCTCTCTCCTTCTACCCTCCCCTTCTCTTTCTCCCTCTCTCTCACTCTCTTCCCCTTTTTCTTTTTCCCTTTCTCTCTCTTTTTCACTAAAAAACAAAAACAAAAAAAAATGGTTGGGACTCGCAGGAATCAGTGATCAGATGACAATGGTACTGGTAGGGAGGAATGGATGGAGGAGCAGTGGAAAAGGATAGAGCAAGAATGGGAGAGAAAATTAGGAGAGCTTTCTGAAAAAATGGAGAAAGAGCTCTCTGTGAAATGGGAAAAGAGGTTGGAGAAGGAGACGAAGAATTGGGAGGCACAAATCGAAACTGCAGTAGCCAGGGTAAAGGTCCTAGAATTTGAGGTAAACAGGCTGAAGCAAGTCTCAGGGGTAGTGACCAGAGAAGACACACCATATGAAGCTGAGAGGCTGAACAGGAAGGAAGGAGATATGAATTATGCTAAGGTCATATCAGCCTGCAAAGAAGGGCCAGGGAGTGGAAGGGAAGAGCAGATGGGTGCAGATGGAGAGGGATATAGGTCGAATGCTGAGGCACAACCATGCTACCAAGAGCCACTGGAAAAATCAAGGGAGAAAATGACCACATACAGACAGGAACCAGAGTCACAGAGGGAGAGGCAACGGGAGGAGGAAAGGGCAAAATCAGTGTTTATCCATGGGCTTCAGGAGAGAGAGGAAAGGACACACACTGAAAGACGGCAGGAAGAAAGAAAGGAGATTGAGAAAATCATCACGGAAATAGGGGGAGAAGACATGGACGAGATTGTAAATTTTCAGAGAATAGGGGGGTACTTGAAGGGGAGAAACCGACCAATCAAGCTGATTCTCAGGACAGAAACAGTGCGGAACAGGATCCTCCAAGAGAAACCAAGGTTGAAAAACTCGGAAGAGCACAAGAAGGTGTTCCTAGACAGAGACAGAACACAAACAGAGTGACAGCAGCTGAGGGAGAGGACAAAAAAGCGAAAGGAGCTAGGAAAGGAGACAAGGATGGAACCAGCAGAGGTCAGTCAGAGCAGAACAGAGCAGCAAGGGCAAGCACACACACAACTATCCTCAGAACCCCACAACCTATCACACCATTCCAACACACAATACAATCCATACCCACAGCTTCCACCCAACTCCCAACCACAGAATCCCACAGTATGCTACCAGGTCTCCCACCCCCACAGGCCCCCCAAACCACAGTGTTGGAAAGGAAGCTGATGGAATAACAAACAAGTGGGAGGAATGGAACGAAAGAGTCAAAGAGGCATCACCAGACATCATAGTGATCACAGAAACCAAGCTTACAGGTATGATAACACATGCCATTTTTCCAACGGAATACCAGATCCTAAGGAAAGACAGAGGGAACAGGGGGGTGGAAGAGTGGCACTGCTGATCAAACACTGATGGAATTTTGATGAGCTGGAGAGAGGAGACAGCGGAGAAGAAAGTGATTGCATAGCGGGAACGCTTCACTCTGGAGGTCCCAAGGTGATAATTGCAGTGATGTATAACCCACCACAGAACAGCAGGAGGCCAAGGCAAGAGTATGACGAGAGCAATAGAGCGATGGTTGACACACTGTCTGCAGTGGCCAGAAGAGCTCATGCATGCAGGGCAAAGCTTCTGATCATGGGCGACTTTAACCACAAGGAGATCGAATGGGAGAACTTGGAGCCACATGGGGGCCAAGATACATGG
>NC_091326.1:30311144-30386144 GCF_038502225.1 Cherax quadricarinatus
GTGCTTCTGTGTTTCTTTCTTATTGTTTCAGTTTACAGATTTTAATTTCAACGTCATGAAAAGCAGTTATTCTTAATTTAAGGTCGGGAAAGTGGTCAGATTTCTTTGTTGTCAAATATCTTTGAAAAAGCTGTATTTTATTCTGGAAACTGATTGTGAAAGTTCTGTAATAACTTTGTACGTTCCTTGAAGTGTCAATAAATATTGGAGGTGATGTATTACATCTGTATAGAACATCAGATCTTGTACACATTCGTGATCTTCTAGTTATGGGTATTCATTTTCTTTCACGAAATCAATGTTTGGTTACAAAAGATCAACAAACTTATTCAAAAGATTGGTAGTTGATATTCATCCTACAATACAGTAGAGTGGAAGCTCACTTGCTTTCTCTTTTCTTCAAGCTCCAGCTCCTCAATAAAATTTCTAAATTCACTGAATGTTTTTGTACTTGTTTGAAAAACATTCACAGCTTTTAAAACGCAGTTTATGACGTTGTTGAGCTTGAAGTGTTTGTTTACTAAATACTCAAGGTGGATAATACAGTGGGTAAAGGGACATTCAGGATAGTTGAGATCATGTGTCAGTATTTTGACCTACCATAGCTGGTGCTCCGTCTGTTGCAATGCTAACAAGTTTATGAAATGGTAGTTGAGCATTTAATTAAACTTTGTTAAGAGCATTTTTGATGTCAATACCTTTCGTGGCTTGCTTTAAGCTTATAAGGTCTAAGAATTCTTATTGTACATTTCCATCGTTTGCAACATAGTGAACAAATATAGCTAACTGAGGCATATGTTGAATGTTTGTAGATTTATCCAATGTTAAGCTGAGAGCAACACAGCTTGTCAGACCACTCTGCAGTGAACATATGAATGTGGAACTAATTTCAGAAATGCGTCTCTCAGTAGTGCGGCGGGTGATAGGAATTTCTTCTATTACCTGTTTAAGTTTTGAGTTCTCTGGAGCGAGAATTGAATCACATCACTAACATTTATTTTTACAAATACTCCATGACTGTAAGGTGGTTTTCTTCGAGCAATATTCCAAGCTATAACAAAACTAACTTCAGTAGCCAAATAACTTTGCTTACATTAGGAAAATCAGCTATTTTGTTAGGTGACTAAATTAGACTTCAGAAATTTTATCTTATTTTCTCGCAGTTCTGATTCAGGACGAAATTCAGATGCAATTTTTTAATGGTATGCTCGTGGTGATGCTGTAAATTATTCGTTATAAAGTGACTGATAAGCCACAGGTCCTTGTCACCCTTAACAGTAAAAACAAAATCGTCCTCCCATCGTTGGTTTAACACACTAATATCTTTTGTTAGTCCATCATTTTAAACGAAGGTTTTACAACTTTAGCTAAAATCACTCTTAATCTTTTATTATTCAGAAAAGTACTTATCTACACAGCACTGCACTACTTATGTTCCGCTACCGCCATAAGTACGTAACCTATGTGTACTGCATGAAGACTGATGGTGCAGAGTCCAGTTGCATCATCCGTACATGTTTAAAACATGTTTTGATTATGTTCAGCGAGTTCGAACAGCAGTTTGACACATGATACACATGGATGTTTGAAAAGACAATGTAAATTACCCGTATATTCTAATATTGGTACATTCTGTACTACTGTAGATTATTAATATGAAATTTTAGGAAAAATGGCACTGAAAGTCAATATTGCCTCGAGAGCCGCACAGAGTAGCTTCGGGAGCGGCACTGAGTAGCTTCGGGAACCGCACAGAGTAGCTTCGGGAGCCGCACAGAGTAGCTTCGGGAGCCGCACAGAGTAGCTTCGGGAGCCGCACAGAGTAGCTTCGGGAGCCGCACACAGCAGCTTCGGGAGCCACACATAATAGCTTTGGGAGCCGCATAGAGTAGCTTAGGGAGCCGCAAAGAGTAGCTTCAGGAGCCGCAAAGAGTAGCTTCAGGAGCCGCACAGAGTGGCTTCGGGAACCACACAGAGTAGCATTGGGAGCCGCGCAGAGTAGCTTCGGGAGCCGCATATAGTAGCTTCGGGAGCCGAACAAAGTAACTTCGGGAGCCAAAAAGAGTAGCTTCAGAAGCCACACAGAGTAGCTTCGGGAGCCACACAGAGTAGGTTCGGGAGCCACACAGAGTAGCTTCGGGAGCCGCACAGAGTAGTGTCGGGAGCAGCACAGAGTAGCGTCGGGAGCCGCACAGAGTTGCTTTGGGAGCCGCACAGAGTAGCTTCGGGAGCTGCACAGAGTAGCTTCGGGAGCCACACAGAGTAACTTCAGGAGCCGCACAGAGGAGCTTCGGGAGCTGCACAGAGTACATTTCAGAGCCGCACAGAGTAGCTTCGGGAGCTGCAAAGAGTAGCTTCGAGAGCCGCACAAAGTAGCTTCGGGAGCCTCATGCGACTCCCGAAATTGTCAGAAGTCTGGAAAACACTGAATGTAGTTAGTATATTTAATAAAAGAGACAGGCAGGAAGTGATGAACTATGGACCAGCAACATGCATACCGTGCAAGGTGAGGGAGAAAATAATCAAAACGAAAGGGCAGAACACTTGGAGAGAAGGAAATCAGATATGACAATGTAACAAAAGTAAGGACAGAAACTGAAAGAGAAATGGGGTGGATTGCGTTTTCTTAGACTGCAACTCGAACGAGATCGGGCCAAAAATTTGAGGAGAAAGCAGAAATAATAGGGAACGTATTCCAGTGAATGCAAGAGTACCTTAGGGAAACGAAACAACGACTGATTGAACAGGAATCGGGGAGCGATGATTTAATAGTGAAGAACAACAAGCGGGGCTCCACAAGGACTGGTATTAGGAACAGTATTGGCCCTTTATTGTATGAACAATATACAGAATGGGATTGAGTTATATATATTCCTGCTTGTTGGTGTAAGGCTTGACCATCATGGAAGGCTTGACCATCATGGAAGGCTTGACCATCATGGAAGGCTTGACCATCATGGAAGGCTTGACCATCATGGAAGGCTTGACCTTCATGGAAGGCTTGACCATCATGGAAGGCTTGACCATCATGGAAGGCTTGACCATCATGGAAGGCTTGACCATCATGGAAGGCTTGACCATCATGGAAGGCTTGACCATCATGGAAGGCTTGACCATCATGGAAGGCTTGACCATCATGGAAGGCTTGACCATCATGGAAGGCTTGACCATCATGGAAGGCTTGACCATCATGGAAGGCTTGACCATCATGGAAGGCTTGACCATCATGGAAGGCTTGACCATCATGGAAGGCTTGACCATCATGGAAAGCTTGACCAGTATGGAAGGCTTGACCATCATAGAAGGCTTGACCAGTATGGAAGGCTTGACCATCATGGAAGGCTTGACCAACATGGAAGGCTTGACCATCATGGAAGGCTTGACCTTCATGGAAGGCTTGATCAGTATGGAAGGCTTGACCATCATGGAAGGCTTGACCAGTATGGAAGGCTTGACCATCATGGAAGGCTTGACCAGTATGGAAGGCTTGACCATCATAGAAGGCTTGACCAGTATGGAAGGCTTGACCATCATGGAAGGCTTGACCAACATGGAAGGCTTGACCATCATGGAAGGCTTGACCTTCATGGAAGGCTTGATCAGTATGGAAGGCTTGACCATCATGGAAGGCTTGACCAGTATGGAAGGCTTGACCATCATAGAAGGCTTGACCAGTATGGAAGGCTTGACCATCATGGAAGGCTTGACCAACATGGAAGGCTTGACCATCATGGAAGGCTTGACCAACATGGAAGGCTTGACCAACATGGAAGGCTTGACCAACATGGAAGTCTTGACCAACATGGAAGGCTTGACCAACATGGAAGGCTTGACCAACATGGAAGGCTTGACCAACATGGAAGGCTTAACCAACATGGAAGGCTTGACCAACATGGAAGGCTTGGTCAACATGGAAGTCTTGACCAACATGGAAGGCTTAACCAACAAGGAAGGTTGACTAACATGGAAAGCTTGACCAACATGGAAGGCTTGATCAACATGGAAATCTTGACCAACATGGAAGGCTTGGCCAGCATGGAAGGCTTGACCAACATGGAAGGCTTGACCAACATGGAAGGCTTGACCAACATGGAAGGCTTGACCAACATGGAAGTCTTGACCAACTTGGAAGGCTTGACCAACATGGAAGGCTTGACCAACATGGAAGGCTTGACCAACATGGAAAGCTTGACCAACATGGAAGGCTTGACCAACATGGAAGGCTTGACCAACACGGAAGGCTTGACCAACATGGAAGTTTTGACCAACATTGAAGGCTTGACCAGTATGGAAGACGTGACCAACATTGAAGGCTTGACCAGTATGGAAGGCTTGACCAGCATTGAAGGCTTGACCAGTATGGAAGGCTTGACCAACATTGAAGGCTTGACCAACATGGAAGGCTTGACCAACATTGAAGGCTTGACCAACATGGAAGGCTTGACCAACATTGAAAGCTTGACCAGTATAGAAGGCTTGACCAACATTGAAGGCTTGACCAGCATGGAATGCTTGACCAACATTGAAGGCTTGACCAGTATGGAAGGCTTGACCAACATTGAAGGACTGACCAACATGGAAGGCTTGACCAACATTGAAGGCTTGACCAGCATGGAAGGCTTGACCAGCATGGAAGGCTTGACCAGCATGGAAGGCTTGACCAGCATGGACGGCTTGACCAGTATGGAAGGCTTGACCAGCGTGGAAGGCTTGACCAGCATGGAAGGCTTGACCAGTATGGAAGGCTAGACCAGCATGGAAGGCTTGACCAACATGGAAGGCTTGACCAGCATGGAAGGCTTGACCAGTATGGAAGGCTTGACCAACATGGAAGGCTTGACCAGCATGGAAAGCTTGACCAGCATGGAAAACTTGACCAGTATGGAAGGCTTGACCAGTATGGAAGGCTTGGCCAGCATGGAAGGCTTGACCAGTATGGAAGGCTTGACCAGCATGGAAGGCTTGACCAGCATGAAAGGCTTGACCAGCATGGAAGGCTTGACCAGCATGGAAGGCTTGACCAGCATGGAAGGCTTGACCAGCATGGAAGGCTTGACCAGCATGGAAGGCTTGACCAGCATGGAAGGCTTGACCAGCATGGAAGGCTTGACCAGCATGGAAGGCTTGACCAACATGGAAGGCTTGACCAGTATGGAAGGCTTGACCAACATGGAAGGCTTGACCAGCATGGAAGCTTGACCAGCATGGAAGGCTTGACCAGTATGGAAGGCTTGACCAACATGGAAGGCTTGAGCAGCATAGAAGGCTTGATCAGCATGGAAGGCTTGACCAGCATGGAAGGCTTGACCAGTATGGAAGGCTTGACCAACATTGAAGGCTTGACCAACATGGAAGGCTTGACCAACATGGAAGGCTTGACCAGCATGAAAGCTTGACCATCATGGAAGGCTTGACCAGTATGGAAGGCTTGACCAACATGGAAGGCTTGACCAGCATAGAAGGCTTGACCAGCATGGAAGGCTTGACCAGCATGGAAGGCTTGACCAGTATGGAAGGCTTGACCAACATTGAAGGCTTGACCAACATGGAAGGCTTGACCAACATTGAAGGCTTGACCAGTATGGAAGGCTTGACCAACATTGAAGGCTTGACCAGCATGGAATGCTTGACCAACATTGAAGGCTTGACCAGTATGGAAGGCTTGACCAACATTGAAGGCTTGACCAACATGGAAGGCTTGACCAACATTGAAGGCTTGACCAGCATGGAAGGCTTGACCAGCATGAAAGGCTTGACCAGCATGGAAGGCTTGACCAGCATGGAAGGCTTGACCAGTATGGAAGGCTTGACCAGCATGGAAGGCTTGACCAGCATGGAAGGCTTGACCAGTATGGAAGGCTTGACCAGCATGGAAGGCTTGACCAACATGGAAGGCTTGACCAGCATGGAAGGCTTGACCAGCATGGAAGGCTTGACCAACATGGAAGGCTTGACCAGCATGGAAAGCTTGACCAGCATGGAAGGCTTGACCAGCATGGAAGGCTTGACCAGCATGGAAGGCTTGACCAGCATGGAAGGCTTCACCAACACGGAAGGCTTGACCAACATGGAACGCTTGACCAACATGGAAGGCTTGACCAACATGGAAGGCTTGACCAGCATGGAAGGCTTGACCAGCATGGAAGGCTTGACCAGCATTGAAGGCTTGACCAACATGGAACGCTTGACCAACATGGAACGCTTGACCAACATGGAAGGCTTGACCAACGTGGAAGGCTTGACCAGCATGGAAGGCTTGACCAGCATGGAAGGCTTGACCAGCATGGAAGGCTTGACCAACATGGAACGCTTGACCAACATGGAAGGCTTGACCAACATGGAAGGCTTGACCAGTATGGAAGGCTTGACCAGCATGAAAGGCTTGACCAGCATGAAAGGCTTGACCAGCATGAAAGGCTTGACCAGCATGAAAGGCTTGACCAGTATGAAAGGCTTGACCCGCATGAAAGGCTTGACCAACATGGAAGGCTTGACTAGTATGGAAGGCTTGACCAACATGGAAGGCTTGACCAACATGGAAGGCTTGACCAGTATGGAAGGCTTGACCAGCATGGAAGGCTTGACCAGCATGAAAGGCTTGACCAGCATGGAAGGCTTGACCAGTATGGAAGGCTTGACCAGCGTGGAAGGCTTGACCAGCATGGAAGGCTTGACCAGTATGGAAGGCTTGACCAGCATGGAAGGCTTGACCAACATGGAAGGCTTGACCAGCATGGAAGGCTTGACCAGTATGGAAGGCTTGACCAACATGGAAGGCTTGACCAGCATGGAAAGCTTGACCAGCATGGAAGACTTGACCAGTATGGAAGGCTTGACCAGTATGGAAGGCTTGGCCAGCATGGAAGGCTTGACCAGTATGGAAGGCTTGACCAGCATGGAAGGCTTGACCAGCATGAAAGGCTTGACCAGCATGGAAGGCTTGACCAGCATGGAAGGCTTGACCAGCATGGAAGGCTTGACCAGCATGGAAGGCTTGACCAGCATGGAAGGCTTGACCAGCATGGAAGGCTTGACCAGCATGGAAGGCTTGACCAGCATGGAAGGCTTGACCAACATGGAAGGCTTGACCAGTATGGAAGGCTTGACCAACATGGAAGGCTTGACCAGCATGGAATCTTGACCAACATGGAAGGCTTGACCAGTATGGAAGGCTTGACCAACATGGAAGGCTTGAGCAGCATAGAAGGCTTGACCAGCATGGAAGGCTTGACCAGCATGGAAGGCTTGACCAGTATGGAAGGCTTGACCAACATTGAAGGCTTGACCAACATGGAAGGCTTGACCAACATGGAAGGCTTGACCAGCATGAAAGCTTGACCAGCATGGAAGGCTTGACCAGTATGGAAGGCTTGACCAACATGGAAGGCTTGACCAGCATAGAAGGCTTGACCAGCATGGAAGGCTTGACCAGCATGGAAGGCTTGACCAGTATGGAAGGCTTGACCAACATTGAAGGCTTGACCAACATGGAAGGCTTGACCAACATTGAAGGCTTGACCAGTATGGAAGGCTTGACCAACATTGAAGGCTTGACCAGCATGGAATGCTTGACCAACATTGAAGGCTTGACCAGTATGGAAGGCTTGACCAACATTGAAGGCTTGACCAACATGGAAGGCTTGACCAACATTGAAGGCTTGACCAGCATGGAAGGCTTGACCAGCATGAAAGGCTTGACCAGCATGGAAGGCTTGACCAGCATGGAAGGCTTGACCAGTATGGAAGGCTTGACCAGCATGGAAGGCTTGACCAGCATGGAAGGCTTGACCAGTATGGAAGGCTTGACCAGCATGGAAGGCTTGACCAACATGGAAGGCTTGACCAGCATGGAAGGCTTGACCAGCATGGAAGGCTTGACCAACATGGAAGGCTTGACCAGCATGGAAAGCTTGACCAGCATGGAAGGCTTGACCAGCATGGAAGGCTTGACCAGCATGGAAGGCTTGACCAGCATGGAAGGCTTCACCAACATGGAAGGCTTGACCAACATGGAACGCTTGACCAACATGGAAGGCTTGACCAACATGGAAGGCTTGACCAGCATGGAAGGCTTGACCAGCATGGAAGGCTTGACCAGCATGGAAGGCTTGACCAACATGGAACGCTTGACCAACATGGAACGCTTGACCAACATGGAAGGCTTGACCAACGTGGAAGGCTTGACCAGCATGGAAGGCTTGACCAGCATGGAAGGCTTGACCAGCATGGAAGGCTTGACCAACATGGAACGCTTGACCAACATGGAAGGCTTGACCAACATGGAAGGCTTGACCAGTATGGAAGGCTTGACCAGCATGAAAGGCTTGACCAGCATGAAAGGCTTGACCAGCATGAAAGGCTTGACCAGCATGAAAGGCTTGACCAGTATGAAAGGCTTGACCAGCATGGAAGGCTTGACCAACATGGAAGGCTTGACCAACATGGAAGGCTTGACCAACATGGAAGGCTTGACCAACATGGAAGGCTTGACCAACATGGAAGGCTTGACCAACATGGAAGGCTTGACCAACATGGAAGGCTTGACCAACATGGAAGGCTTGACCAACATGGAAGGCTTGACCAACATGGAAGGCTTGACCAACATGGAAGGCTTGACCAACATGGAAGGCTTGGTCAACATGGAAGGCTTGACCAACATGGAAGGCTTGACCAACATGGAAGGCTTGACCAACATGGAAGGCTTGACCAACATGGAAGGCTTGACCAACATGGAAGGCTTGACCAACATGGAAGGCTTGACCAACATGGAAGGCTTGACCAACATGGAAGGCTTGACCAACATGGAAGGCTTGACCAACATGGAAGGCTTGACCAACATGGAAGGCTTGGTCAACATGGAAGGCTTGACCAACATGGAAGGCTTGACCAACATGGAAGGCTTGACCAACATGGAAGGCTTGACCAACATGGAAGGCTTGACCAACATGGAAGGCTTGACCAGCATGGAAGGCTTGACCAGCATGGAAGGCTTGACCAACATGGAAGGCTTGACCAGCATGGAAGGCTTGACCAGCATGGAAGGCTTGACCAACATGGAAGGCTTGACCAACATGGAAGGCTTGACCAGCATGGAAGGCTTGACCAACATGGAAGGCTTGACCAACATGGAAGGCTTGACCAGCATGGAAGGCTTGACCAGCATGGAAGGCTTGACCAACATGGAAGGCTTGACCAACATGGAAGGCTTGACCAACATGGAAGGCTTGACCAACATGGAAGGCTTGACTGGGCTCGGTATTGATGACAGGCGGCCAGCGCTCACAGTAAAGACTATTACATCATTACTTGATAACACTCACTCTGACTACCAAATTGAACAGCGTCTCCTACCCCCGTACCCTCCACACCCCGTTCCTCCCCACCTTCCCCTTCCAGCGGTACAGTGATAGCTCTTGGCCCACAAACACACGTTACCTACAACAGAGATTGAGTGTTAACGATGATTTTCTCTAAATTATTGTTTACGTTTCAAAAGGTAATTGATACACCTTCTGAGTTACTAAGTTGTACGCTTATTTCAGTTAGGAATTACCTTCAGAAGTCCTTGTGCTCCCTTTAGCTACCCATGTGCTCCCTTCAGCTGCCCACGAGCTCCCTTTAGGTGCCCAGAGCTCCCTTTAGGTGCCCAGAGCTCCCTTTAGGTGCCCAAAGCTCCCTTTAGGTGCCCAGAGCTCTCTTTAGGTGCCCAGAGCTCCCTTTAGGTGCCTATGAAAACGTTTAAGCTGCCGTCTGCCACCTACCCATTTTTCTTACGTTTACATTCACGAACGTTCTTGGCATTACGTTCCTCTCTCTGTTATTATTATTATTATTAAAGATTCGCCGGTATTCTCCCGGCCTGGGCCTTTTCCAAGTGGTGGCCCGGCCTTGGCTCCCTCTTTAGGGAGTGTCTGAGACCTAAGTCTCCCATGGGAGGAGGCACAAGTACCTCCTCATCTTTGGGACCAACTGTCCCCAGGCCTAGCCACAAGCTAGGCCTCTCTGGTCTGCCATCCCCGCCCCAAGGGGGCTAATAGAAATGACAGTCTTATGAGCTAAAGGCTCGGGCTCAGGCACCTACCCTACCCTAGAAGGGTTAGGCATGGTATCGATCTCCTCTCTCTGATTTACATTATTGTCTCTTGTTCGTTTGTCATCCTCGTTTTTATTAATTACTGTTTTTATGTTATAAATTTGTTGTATATGTTCTGATCTCTTGTTAATTACGTGCTTTACAGTCATTTATTTTTATATACATCGTCATTATGATCTTATATGAGTTCGGGAAAAGCGCATTTCCTAATATTTCAGAATCTAGTTTGCGCTCTAGAAATATACGGTTGTTAGCATGCTAGTCTCTGGCTGGTAATCTAGTCGTTAGGCGACCTTCTACTTGCTTATGTTACGATCACTGTTTCTTCGTACAAATATGGTTAAGCTAATTACTCTCAGCTTTATGTTAGCGATGCAGGTGAGAACTAAGAACTGAGAAATACGTAACGCACTGTGGTTTAAACCTAGGTGATAGATACCGATAAATTGGTTTAAAAATACACCTGGGCAAACACTAGGACATATTAGAAAACGTTTCGGTCCTGAGACCTTCATTACTTCTAACATACACAGGTATATTTTCTCATTGTAACCTCTGTAAGTTAGAAGTGATCAAGGTCCCAGGACCAAAACGTTTTCTATTAAATATTACCTAGTGTTCGTCCACCTGTCTGTCTAAACCACGTAACTCATTGTAAATTGTGAAATAAAAAAATATTTTAATTTATCAGCTGTCTCTGTCTCCCCAGAAGGATTATTATTATTATTATAATCAAGGGGGAAGCGCTAAACCCGGAGGATTATACAGCGCCTGTGGGGGGGGGGATGTGGAAGGCATTCAGGCTTAATTCGGGGAACTGGAGCACAGATCCAATTCCCTAAATCAAGAGCCCCTCACCAACATCAAGGAACCTTGGAAATATAAACACATATGCAGTATAATGTGATCCTTTATTGACTACGTTTCGCCCACACAGTGGGCTTTTTCAAGTCACAAACAGTTCTGTTTGTGACTTGAAAAAGCCCACTGTGTGGGCGAAACGTAGTCAATAAAGGATCACATTATACTGCATATGTGTTTATATTTCCATTGTGTCGGTATTTTATACCATTTATTTCCATCAAGGAACCTTCCTTGAGGGGCTCCCCAGAAGGAAGTAACACAGAGCACACATCTTTACCAGCATTTATTGACGGTGGTCTTGCCAGGAATGCACCGACATCCCAGACTGCAACTTCCCCACCTACATTTTTAAATGCAGACAGTGTACTCCCCAACTGCAGGACTCAAGCCCATTTTACCGATTTTCCAAAATTCTTTAAAATATATTACATTGATCACACTCCAACAGCAGGCGAAATCTCTATATTCATCTGCCTTCACACTACGACCTTGGTAATGTGCTTCTCTGATACGACTCTAACTCCTCCTGTCATCCACTCTAGACTTGAGAATATGAGGAACACTGCGGGTCTACTGGCCCATAATAGGCAGGTTTTTCTCTAAACCAACCATTCTCGCCCACCCACTTGGTCAACCTTTGCTGTTTCCTTCTTATTAAATAAACAAATCAGCTAAACACAAATCATCTGATTTATAAAGTATGCCTTTTCGTACGTCAACACCGTCTTCATAATCTGTACGTTTCTAGTCTCTGCATCATATTAACATGACATCACCGCCTTCACTCCTGGATTGATCGGAACGAAAGTATTCGGGTTCCGTTGGAGAAAAGTTATCGTGAAACCACAACAGTAAAGGTAATTACAGAGCCTTAAGAGCAATGGTATCCGGGTGCCACTGAAACGAAGGAATCCAGGGTCTAGCCCACCAAAAGTACAGAGCAACCAGGAAAAGATATCCGGGTTCTGTTGAAGCAAAGGTTCATGCTAGGCAGGTTCTAGGCAGGTCCTAGGCAGGTCCTAGGCAGGTCCTAAGCACACTCAACTATTTCCACTTATTTAAGCAATTTTTTTTAAGGTACCCAAAACGCTCACCTCAACTGCTCCATTTAGCAGTTTGTTCCACTCGTCATCACCTCAACTATTCTATTTGACAGTTTGTTCCACTCGTCACCACCTCAACTACTCTACTTGACAGTTTGTTCCACTCGTCATCACCTCAACTACTCTACTTGACAGTTTGTTCCACTCGTCATCACCTCAGCTACTCTACTTGACAGTTTGTTCCACTCGTCATCACCTCAACTACTCTTCTTGACAGTTTGTTCCACTCGTCATCACCTCAGCTACTCTACTTGACAGTTTGTTCCACTCGTCATCACATCAGCTACTCTGCTTGACAGTTTGTTCCACTCATCATCACCTCAGCTACTCTACTTGACAGTTTGTTCCACTCGTCATCGCCTCAACTACTCTTCTTGACAGTTTGTTCCACTCGTCATCACTTCAGCTACTCTACTTTACAGTTTGTTCCACTCGTCATCACTTCAACTACTCTACTTGACAGTTTGTTCCACTCGTCATTACCTCAACTACTCTACTTGACAGTTTGTTCCACTCGTCATCACCTCAACTACTCTACTTGACAGTTTGTTCCACTCGTCATCACCTCAACTACTCTACTTGTCAGTTTGTTCCACTCGTCATCACCTCAGCTACTCTACTTGACAGTTTGTTCCACTCGTCATCACCTCAACTACTCTACTTGACAGTTTGTTCCACTCGTCATCACCTCAACTACTCTACTTGACAGTTTGTTCCACTCGTCATCACCTCAACTACTCTACTTGACAGTTTGTTCCACTCGTCATCACCTCAACTACTCTACTTGACAGTTTGTTCCACTCGCCATCACCTCAACTACTATACTTGACAGTTTGTTCCACTCGTCATCACCTCAACTACTCTACTTGACAGTTTGTTCCACTCGTCATCACCTCAACTACTCTACTTGACAGTTTGTTCCACTCGTCATCACCTCAACTACTCTACTTGACAGTTTGTTCCACTCGTCATCACGTCAACTACTCTACTTGACAGTTTGTTCCACTCGTCATCACCTCAACTACTCTACTTGACAGTTTGTTCCACTCGTCATCACCTCAACTACTCTACTTGACAGTTTGTTCCACTCGTCATCACCTCAACTACTCTACTTGACAGTTTGTTCCACTCGTCATCACCTCAACTACTCTACTTGACAGTTTGTTCCACTCGTCATCACCTCAACTACTCTACTTGACAGTTTGTTCCACTCGTCATCACCTCAACTACTCTACTTGACAGTTTGTTCCACTCGTCATCACCTCAACTACTCTACTTGACAGTTTGTTCCACTCGTCATCACCTCAACTACTCTACTTGACAGTTTGTTCCACTCGTCATCACCTCAGCTACTCTACTTGACAGTTTGTTCCACTCGTCACCACCTCAACTACTCTACTTGACAGTTTGTTCCACTCGTCATCACCTCAACTACTCTACTTGACAGTTTGTTCCACTCGTCATCACCTCAACTACTCTACTTGACAGTTTGTTCCACTCGTCATCACCTCAACTACTCTACTTGACAGTTTGTTCCACTCGCCATCACCTCAACTACTATTCTTGACAGTTTGTTCCACTCGTCATCACCTCAACTACTCTACTTGACAGTTTGTTCCACTCGCCATCACCTCAACTACTATTCTTGACAGTTTGTTCCACTCGCCATCACCTCAACTACTATTCTTGACAGTTTGTTCCACTCGTCATCACCTCAACTACTCTACTTGACAGTTTGTTCCACTCGTCATCACCTCAACTACTATACTTGACAGTTTGTTCCACTCGTCATCACCTCAACTACTCTACTTGACAGTTTGTTCCACTCGTCATCACGTCAACTACTCAACTTGACAGTTTGTTCCACTCGTCATCACCTCAACTACTCAACTTGACAGTTTGTTCCACTCGTCATCACCTCAACTACTCTACTTGACAGTTTTCCGTTCATCATCAACTCTACGAAATCAATATTATCGTTTCTGGAACTGAATTTAACCGGAAAACATCGCTGGTCTGGAGTGTATATATCTTATTTATTCTTCGCTTTTCTTTAGAGAGTGCAAACTCGGAAGCTAGAATTAAAAATTAGAGACAGTTTCAATAGCACTCACTGTATTTTGTGAAAATATATTAGTGTCTTTTTCGGTATTTTGGTGACGAGAATTAAGTTACACATTGTGGAAGAGTTCTCACCACTGATGTTTAATAATGTGCAGTAAATACTCGGCATTTATTAGAATTATTCTTCAGAAGCCAGGAATTCTGTAAGCTTTATTGCCAATTATTTTTCTTTATAATTCAAGAAGCTTCAGATTTCTGCTAACTTGAGCTTCTAAGATTTTTTCGAAATAGGTGTGAATAAATTCTGTATTATTTAGTTTAAAAATACTGATGCTGTTTTCTGTAAGAAATATAGAATTCCAATTTTTGTTCCTATTTATGCACAATCTATCTTGTCTATCAGTCACCAGAGCTTAATACATCAGAAATGTTTTCACCACTATCGTGTACAGATTTATCCTTAAATTTTAAAGTAGTGGACGGGTAAGCCAGTGACTAAGACCCGCGTTAGGACACACTCGTAGGTTAGGTTAGGTTAGGTTATTTTAGGCTAGCTTATGTTAGGTTAGGTTAGGCTATGTTATGTTAGGTTAGGTTAGGTTATTTTAGGCTAGCTTATGTTAGGTTAGGTTAGGTTAGGCTATGTTATGTTAGGTTAGGTTAGGTTAGGTTAGGTTAGGTTAGGTTAGGTTAGGTTAGGTTAGGTTAGGTTAGGTTAGACTATGTTATGTTATGTTATGTTAAGTTAAGTTAGGTTAGGTTACATTACGTTAGGTTACGTTAGGTTAGACTAGGTTATGTTAGGTTAGGTTAGGCTAGGTTAGATTAGGTTAAGTTAGGTTAAGTTAGGTTATGATAGGTTAGGTTACGTTAGAATAGGTTAGATTAGGTTAGGCTAGGTTAGGTTATGTTAGGTTAGGTTATGTTAGGTTAGGTTAGGTTAGGTTAGGCTAGGTTATGTTATGTTAGGTTAAGTTAGGCTAGGCTAGGTTATGTTATGTTACGTTAGGTTAGGTTAGGCTAGGCTAGGTTATGTTAGGTTAGGTTAGGTTAAGTTAGGTTGGGTTAGGTTATGTTAGGTTACGTTAGGTTAGGTTAGGTTAGGTTACGTTAGGTTAGGTTAGGCTAGGTTAGGTTAGGTTAGGTTAGGTTATGTTAGGTTAGGTTAGGCTAGGTTATGTTAGGTTAGGCTTGGTTAGGTTAGGTTAGTTTAGGTTAGGTTAGGTTAGGTTTGGTTAGGTTAGGCTTGGCTAGGTTATGATAGGTTATGTTAGGTTAGGTTATGTTAGGGTAGGTTAGGCTAGGTTATGTTAGGTTAGGTTAGGCTAGGTTAGGTTAGGTTATGTTAGGTTAGGCTAGGTTAAGTTAGGTTAGGTTAAGGTAGGTTAGGCTAGGTTATGTTAGGTTAGGTTAGGCTAGGTTAGGTTATGTTATGTTAGGTTAGGTTAGGTTAGGTTAGGTTAGGTTAGGTTAGGTTAGGTTAGGTTATGTTAGGTTATGTTAGGTTATGTTAGGTTAGGTTATGTTATGTTAGGTTAGGTTAGGTTAGGTTAGGTTAGGTTAGGTTAGGCTAGGTTAGGTTAGGTTAGGTTAGGTTAGGTTAGGTTAGGTTGGGTTAGGTTAGGTTAAGTTAGGTTAGGTTAGGTTAGGCTAGGTTAGGTTAGGTTAGGTTAGGTTAGGTTAGGTTAGGTTAGGTTAGGTTAGGTTAGGTTAGGTTAGGTTAGGTTAAGTTAAGTTAGGTTAGGTTAGGTTAGGTTAGGTTAGGCTAGGTTAGGTTAGGTTAGGTTAGGTTAGGTTAGGTTAGGTTAGGTTAAGTTAGGTTAGGTTAGGTTAGGCTAGGTTAGGTTAGGTTAGGTTAGGTTAGGTTAGGTTAGCTTAGGTTAGGTTAGGTTAGGTTAGGTTAGACTATGTTATGTTATGTTATGTTATGTTAAGTTAGGTTAGGTTACATTACGTTAGGTTACGTTAGGTTAGACTAGGTTATGTTAGGTTAGGTTAGGCTAGGTTAGATTAGGTTAAGTTAGGTTAAGTTAGGTTATGATAGGTTAGGTTACGTTAGGATAGGTTAGATTAGGTTAGGCTAGGTTAGGTTATGTTAGGTTAGGTTATGTTAGGTTAGGTTAGGTTAGGTTAGGCTAGGTTATGTTATGTTAGGTTAAGTTAGGCTAGGCTAGGTTATGTTATGTTACGTTAGGTTAGGTTAGGCTAGGCTAGGTTATGTTAGGTTAGGTTAGGTTAAGTTAGGTTGGGTTAGGTTATGTTAGGTTACGTTAGGTTAGGTTAGGTTAGGTTACGTTAGGTTAGGTTAGGCTAGGTTAGGTTAGGTTAGGTTAGGTTAGGTTAGGTTATGTTAGGTTAGGTTAGGCTAGGTTATGTTAGGTTAGGCTTGGTTAGGTTAGGTTAGTTTAGGTTAGGTTAGGTTAGGTTTGGTTAGGTTAGGCTTGGCTAGGTTATGATAGGTTATGTTAGGTTAGGTTATGTTAGGGTAGGTTAGGCTAGGTTATGTTAGGTTAGGTTAGGCTAGGTTAGGTTAGGTTATGTTAGGTTAGGCTAGGTTAAGTTAGGTTAGGTTAAGGTAGGTTAGGCTAGGTTATGTTAGGTTAGGTTAGGCTAGGTTAGGTTATGTTATGTTAGGTTAGGTTAGGTTAGGTTAGGTTAGGTTATGTTAGGTTAGGTTATGTTAGGTTATGTTAGGTTATGTTAGGTTAGGTTATGTTATGTTAGGTTAGGTTAGGTTAGGTTAGGTTAGGTTAGGTTAGGCTAGGTTAGGTTAGGTTAGGTTAGGTTAGGTTAGGTTAGGTTGGGTTAGGTTAGGTTAAGTTAGGTTAGGTTAGGTTAGGCTAGGTTAGGTTAGGTTAGGTTAGGTTAGGTTAGGTTAGGTTAGCTTAGGTTAGGTTAGGTTAGGTTAGGTTAGGTTAGGTTAGGTTAAGTTAAGTTAGGTTAGGTTAGGTTAGGTTAGGTTAGGCTAGGTTAGGTTAGGTTAGGTTAGGTTAGGTTAGGTTAGGTTAGGTTAGGCTAGGTTAGGTTAGGTTAGGTTAGGTTAGGTTAGGTTAGCTTAGGTTAGGTTAGGTTAGGTTAGGTTAGGTTAGGTTAGGTTAGGTTAGGTTAAGGTAGGTTAGGTTAGGTTAGGTTAGGTTAGGTTAGGTTAGGTTAGGTTAGGTTAGGCTAGGTTAGGTTAGGTTAGGTTAGGTTAGGTTAGGTTAGGCTAGGTTAGGTTAGGTTAGGTTAGGTTAGGTTAGGTTAGGTTAGGTTAAGTTAGGTTAGGTTAGGTTAGGTTAGGCTAGGTTAGGTTAGGTTAGGTTAGGTTAGGTTAGGTTAGGTTAGGTTAGGTTAGGTTAGGTTAGGTTAGGCTAGGTTAGGTTAGGTTAGGTTAGGTTAGGTTAAGTTAGGTTAGGTTAGGTTAGGTTAGGTTAGGTTAGGCTAGGCTAGGCTAGGCTAGGCTAGGTTAGGTTATGTTAGGTTAGGTTAGGTTAGGCTAGGCTAGGCTAGGCTAGGTTAGGTTAGGTTAGGTTAGGTTAGGTTAGGTTAGGTTATGTTAGGTTAAGTTAGGTTAGGTTAGGTTAGGTTAGGTTAGGTTAGGTTAGGCTAGGTTAGGTTAGGTTAGGTTTGGTTAGGTTAAGTTAGGTTAGGTTAGTTTAGGTTAGGCTAGGTTAGGTTAGGTTAGGTTAGGTTAGGTTAGGTTAGGTTAAGTTAGGTTAGGTTAGGTTAGGTTAGGTTAGGTTTGGTTTGGTTATGTTAGGCTAGGTTAGGTTAGGTTAGGTTAGGCTAGGCTAGGTTAGGTTAGGTTAGGTTAGGTTAGGTTAGGTTAGGTTAGGTTAGGTTAGGTTAGGTTAGGTAAGGCTCATCAGGAAACATGACAAGTAATTCTTGAAGCGGGTTTTAGTCACATCATCACCCACCACACGAACTTTTGGTCGCCTGATAGACGTCTTAGCTGACTTACCCGTCCACCCCTTTAAAAATTGATTATTATATTTGTAATCTTCCATTTCGTATCCAAGAGTCATATTTCATATCTCTGGCACTTGATTCGTTTTGTAATGATTTATTGGTATACTGTATTCCTTTTTGTATTGCTTAAGAACCTGGAAGTGGTTAAAACCAAACAAGTCACGGTCCGGTGACTAGTTTGGCTAGTGACTGTGTTCTTGTATAAGTCAGCTTCACGCTACCTTGTACGTATAATTAATGAATTTTGAGGTTTCAGGTGTGTCTTGAGTAGAAAGTAAGAGGAAATGTGTGTTAAAAGTTGAGCACATTCGTGTTACATTATGAATAACCTATTCTTAGCTATAATTAACTAGGTATATCTTTTTTTCTAAACATACTCCAGTATACACGAAAGAAACCTTCTGGGTTAGATTTCAAAAAAAAAAAAGTCCTCACGAAATCGCAATAATACGACTGCAAAGAAATCACAGAACTAACTGACCTGTGAGTTTTAAGTCTGACTCGCCATGGGTTCAACCCCCACCTGTTCCCTGATTTATTTCGATCCATTTGAAACGTTATCGTCAAATTCTGTTTTGGCTCTCTCTTTATCGTAATAACTTCAACATGTTAGTGAGGAATATATGATGCTTGGGCAGCCTATACAAAACAATAGTGGCAATCATTACCAATACCGTTATTCAGCCTCACTCTCGCTGTTCCCTTTTTACTTATCACAAGCTACTGGGTGGAGTAATGTACTATGTAATTCTCGAACCTTAAATGTGCAGTTATCACAGGAAAGAGAACAAGTGTTTCCTGACGCAGGTCTTAGTCATATAATTAACCGCCACTGCAGTTGGTCACTTGTCAAAGACCTTTCACTGGCTTACCTGTCCAACCCTTTTGTTAATGTCAGTGTTTTTAACGCGATGACCTAGATTAAAAAACTTGTATATAAAGAAATATTTTCTAACAATACACAGAAATATATTCTAAATAATAATAATAATAATAATAATAATAATAATAATAATAATAATAATAATAATAATAATAATAATAATAATAATAATAATAACAATAATAATAATAACAATAATAATAATATTAATAATAATAATAATAATAATAATAATTATTATTATTATTATTATTATTATTATTATTATTATTATTATTATTATTATTATTATTATTATTATTATTATTATTATTATTATCATCATTATTATTGGATTTAGGGAAAATACTTAACACCTAAGGGTCATGCATTTAGACAGCAATTACAAAATAGAAGGAAATCAATTTCGATACAGTACTTTTGATTAATAGCCTCTCAGCGGAAGTCCCATGAGGGGATTTACACGGCAGACTGGCAACTACTCACTGAATATTAAATAATGACATATAAATCCCTCCCTCACAACACAAATAAGAAAGGTTTTTTTTTTTTGCTGAATACACAATGGAACTCAGCATACCTCTGGGTAGGTTCTTCAATATATAATTACTCACGGGAATTACCTTGGCGTAGAGGAAGATAACTAACGTAATACCATTGACAAATCAGGACAAATGTCGTTAGCTTCCAATTACCGTCATGTCTGTCAGTCTGTCGTCAATCATGGTAACATACTGGAGTATATTATTGGATATACTGCACGAGGCCATCTTGATAAACAGGTATACAACACAGGTATGCAACATGTCTGTTTGTTTACAAAGAAATTGTTAAAACACTACTGCAACCACGTAACGAGAGGGACTTGAACCAGTGGCAGGTGAGTCCCTTGCCATGAGTTTACTCCCCACCTGTTCCCTGATATATTTGTAGTAATAAACAGTGATATTTTGTCTGAACTTCAGTAATTGGGTTATTTACAAGAGACTGGTAAAAATGTTGAGATTAAATAATTTTAGAGGAAAAGATCTGTCTGTGGTCGAGACATGTATCATGAACAGCAACAGACAACATTAATGGGGTAGGTAAATGGACACAGATGCAACTAATTTGGCCTTTTATTGTGGCAACGTTTCGCTCTCCAGGAGCTTCGTCAAGCCCTGACTGCTTGACAAAGTTCCTGGAGAGCGAAACGTTGCCACAACAAAATGTCACATTAGTTGCATTTGTGTCCTTTTACTTGACAAAACTTAAATTAACGAATAAATTGAATGTAGATGGATCGATACTGAAAACATCAGCAAGACCCAGAGAGATTTTGGGAACTTTGTTCATGTGGTTGGACATCTGACACTTGCAGATCAACACTGATAAATGTAAATTCTTCAATTTATATGTAGTAATGTATGTTAATGGTTCTGGATATCATCGCCCCCGCGGTCCGGTCTCAGATCTGGCCTTATCTATTGGTAAGGAACTATCACTTGTAGAATCACTGCTATTAAACCAAAGTAAATGGGAAATAAACAAAAGTTTTGGTTAGTTTTGACGCTCCTATTATCTCAGTGTTATGAAGTTAACATAAACGTTTGTAAAACACACGGAGAAATATATAGCGACTCGTCTATTTAAGAAATCCGTCTTACGAAAGAAGACTACCTGTCTACGAGCTCTCAACTGTCCTTGCTTCAGTCTCACGCGGAACACTGTCATTATCCTTGCTTCAGTCTGGCGTGGAACACTGTCATTGTCCTTGCTTCAGTCTCACGCGGAACACTGTCACTGTCCTTGCTTCAGTCTCACGCAGAACACTGTCATTGTCCTTGCTTCAGTCTCACGCGGAACACTGTCATTGTCCTTGCTTCAGTCTCACGCAAAGCACTGTCATTGTCCTTGCTTCAGTATCGCGTGAAACACTGTCATTGTCCTTGCTTCAGTCTCACGCGGAACACTGTCATTGTCTTTGCTTCAGTATCGCGTGGAACACTGTCATTGTTCTTCCTTTCGTATCGCGTGGAATAGTGTCATTGTCCTTGCTTCAGTCTCACGCGGAACACTGTCATTGTCCTTGCTTCAGTATCGCGTGGAACACTGTCATTGTCCTTGCTTTCGTATCGCGTGGAACAGTGTCATTGTCCATTCTTCAGTCTCACGCGGAACACTGTTATTGTCCTTGCTTCAGTCTCACGCAGAACACTGTCATTGTCCTTGCTTCAGTCTCACGCGGAACACTGTCATTGTCCTTGCTTCAGTCTCACGCGGAACACTGTCATTGTCCTTGTTTCAGTCTCACGCGAAACACTGTCATTGTCCTTGTTTCAGTCTCACGCGGAACACTGTTATTGTCCTTGCTTCAGTCTCACGCAGAACACTGTCATTGTCCTTGCTTCAGTCTCACGCGGAACACTGTCATTGTCCTTGCTTCAGTCTCACGCGGAACACTGTCATTGTCCTTGCTTCAGTCTCGCGTGGAACACTGTCATTGAACTTGCTTCAGTCTCACGCGGAACACAGTCATTGTCCTTGCTTCAGTATCGTATGGAACACTGTCATTGTCCTTGCTTCAGTCTCACGTGGAACACTGTCATTGTCCTTGCTTAAGTATCGCCTGGAACACTGTCATTGTGCTTGCTTCAGTCTCACGCATAACACTGTCATTGTCCTTGCTTCAATCTCGCGTGGAACACTGTCATTGAACTTGCTTCAGTCTCACACGGAACACAGTCATTGTCCTTGCTTCAGTATCGTGTGGAACACTGCCATTGTCCTTGCTTCAGTCTCACGTGGAACACTGTCATTGTCCTTGCTTAAGTATCGCCTGGAACACTGTCATTGTCCTTGCTTCAGTCTCACGCAGAACACTGTCATTGTCCTTGCTTCAATCTCGCGTGGAACACTGTCATTGAACTTACTTCAGTCTCACGCGGAACACTGTCATTGTCCTTGTTTCAGTCTCACGCGGAACACAGTCATTGTCCCTGCTTCAGTATCGTGTGGAACACTGTCATTGTCCTTGCTTCAGTCTCACGCGGAACACTGTCATTGTCCTTGCTTCAGTCTCGCGTGGAACACTGTCATTGAACTTGCTTCAGTCTCACGCGGAACACAGTCATTGTCCTTGCTTCAGTATCGTGTGGAACACTGTCATTGTCCTTGCTTGAGTCTCACGTGGAACACTGTCATTGTCCTTGCTTCAGTATCGCGTGGAACACTGTCATTGTCCTTGCTTCAGTCTCACGCGGAACACTGTCATTATCCTTGCTTCAGTCTCACGCGGAACACTGTCATTGTCCTTGCTTCAGTCTCACGCGGAACACTGTCATTATCCTTGCTTCAGTCTCGCTTGGAACACTGTCATTGTCCTTGCTTCAGTCTCACGCAGAACACTGTTATTGTCCTTGCTTCAGTCTCACGCGGAACACTGTCATTGTCCTTGCTTCAGTCTCACGCAGAACACTGTCATTGTCCTTGCTTCAGTCTCGCGTGGAACACTGTCATTGAACTTGCTTCAGTCTCACGCGGAACACTGTCATTGTCCTTGCTTCAGTCTCACGCAGAACACTGTCATTGTCCTTGCTTCAGTATCGTGTGGAACACTGTCATTGTCCTTGCTTCAGTCTCACGCGGAACACTCATTGTCCTTGCTTCAGTATCGCGTGGAACACTGTCATTGTCCTTGCTTCAGTCTCACGCGGAACACTGTCATTGTCCTTGCTTCAGTACCGCGTGGAACACTGTCATTGTTTTTGCTTCAGTCTCGCGTGGAACACTGTCATTGTCCTTGCTTCAGTCTCACGCGGGACACTGTCATAGTCTTTTCTTCAGTACCGCGTGGAACACTGTCATTGTCCTTGCTTCATTCTCACGCAGAACACTGTCATTGTCCTTGCTTCAGTCTCACGCGGAACACTGTCATTGTCCTTGCTTCAGTATCGCGTGGAACACTGTCATTGTCCTTGCTTCAGTCTCGCGTGGAACACTGTCATTGTCCTTGCTTCAGTCTCACGCGGAACACTGTCATTGTCCTTGCTTCAGTATCGCGTGGAACACTGTCATTGTCCTTGCTTTCGTATCGCGTGGAACACTGTCATTGTCCTTGCTTTCGTATCGCGTGGAACAGTGTCATTGTCCTTGCTTCAGTCTCACGCGGAACACTGTCATTGTCCTTGCTTCAGTCTCACGCGGAACACTGTCATTGTCCTTGCTTCAGTCTCACGCGGAACACTATCATTGTCCTTGCTTCAGTATCGCGGGGGGAAACTGTCATTGTCATTGCTTCAGTCTCGAGTGGAACACTGTCATTGTCCTTGCTTCAGTCTCACGCGGAACACTGTCATTGTCCTTGCTTCATTCTCACGCAGAACACTGTCATTGTCCTTGCTTCAGTATCGCGGGGGGAAACTGTCATTGTCATTGCTTCAGTCTCGCGTGGAACACTGTCATTGTCCTTGCTTCAGTCTCACGCGGAACAATGTCATTATCCTTGCTTCAGTATCGCGTGGAACACTGTCATTGTCCTTGCTTCAGTCTCACGCGGAACACTGTCATTGTCCTTGCTTCAGTACTGCGTGGAACACTGTCATTGTCCTTGCTTCAGTCTCGCGTGGAACACTGTCATTGTCCTTGCTTCAGTCTCACGCGGAACACTGTCATTGTCCTTGCTTCAGTATCGCGTGGAACACTGTCATTGTCCTTGCTTTCGTATCGCGTGGAACAGTGTCATTGTCCTTGCTTCAGTCTCACGCGGAACACTGTCATTGTCCTTGCTTCAGTCTCACGCGGAACACTGTCATTGTCCTTGCTTCAGTCTCACGCGGAACACTGTCATTGTCCTTGCTTCAGTATCGCGGGGGGAAACTGTCATTGTCATTGCTTCAGTCTCGAGTGGAACACTGTCATTGTCCTTGCTTCAGTATCGCGTGGAACACTGTTGCCCTTGCTTCCGTATCGCGTGGAACACTGCCTTTGTCCTTGCTTCAGTCTCACGCGGAACACTGTCATTGTCCTTGCTTCAGTATCACGTGGAACACTGTCATTGTCCTTGCTTCAGTCTCACGCGGAACACTGTCATTGTCCTTGCTTCAGTCTGGCGTGGAACACTGTCATTGTCCTTGCTTCAGTATCGCGTGGAACACTGTCATTGCCCTTGCTTCAGTCTCACGCGGAGCACTGTCATTGTCCTTGCTTCAGTCTGGCGTGGAACACTGTCATTGTCCTTGCTTCAGTATCGCGTGGAACACTGTCATTGTCCTTGCTTCAGTCTCACGCGGAACACTGTCATTGTCCTTGCTTCAGTCTGGCGTGGAACACTCTCATTGTCCTTGCTTCAGTCTCACGCGGAACACTGTCATTGTCCTTGCTCCACTCTCACGCGGAACACTGTCATTGTCTTTTCTTCAGTCTCGCGTGGAACACTGTCATTGTCCTTGCTTCAGTCTCACGCGGAACACTGTCATTGTCCTTGCTTCAGTATCGCGTGGAACACTGTCATTGTCCTTGCTTTCGTATCGCGTGGAACAGTGTCGTTGTCCTTGCTTCAGTCTCACGCAGAACAATGTCATTGTCCTTGCTTCAGTCTCACGCGGAACACTGTCATTGTCCTTGCTTCAGTCTCACGCGGAACACTGTCATTATCCTTGCTTCAGTCTCGCGTGGAACACTGTCATTGTCCTTGCTTCAGTCTCACGCGGAACACTGTCACTGTCCTTGCTTCAGTCTCACGCAGAACACTGTTATTGTCCTTGCTTCAGTCTCACGCGGAACACTGTCACTGTCCTTGCTTCAGTCTCACGCAGAACACTGTCATTGTCCTTGCTTCAGTCTCGCGTGGAACACTGTCATTGAACTTGCTTCAGTCTCACGCGGAACACTGTCATTGTCCTTGCTTCAGTCTCACGCGGAACACAGTCATTGTCCTTGCTTCAGTATCGTGTGGAACACTGTCATTGTCCTTGCTTCAGTCTCACGCGGAACCCTGTCATTGTCCTTGCTTCAGTATCGCGTGGAACACTGTCATTGTCCTTGCTTCAGTCTCACGCGGAACACTGTCATTATCCTTGCTTCAGTCTCGCGTGGAACACTGTCATTGTCCTTGCTTCAGTCTCACGCGGAACACTGTCACTGTCCTTGCTTCAGTATCGCGTGGAACACTGCCATTGTCCTTGCTTCAGTCTCGCGCGGAACACTGTCATTGTCCTTGCTTCAGTCTCACGCGGAACACTGTCATTGTCCTTGCTTCAGTATCGCGTGGAACACTGTCATTGCCCTTGCTTCAGTCTCACGCGGAACGCTGTCATTGTCCTTTCTTCAGTCTCTCGTGGAACACTGTCATTGTCCTTGTTTCAGTCTCGCTTGGAACACTGTCATTATCCTTGCTTCAGTCTCGCTTCTAATACTGTCAATGTCCTTGCTTTAGTCTCGAGTGGAACACTGTCATTGTCCTTGCTTCAGTCTCGCGTGGAACACTGTCATTGTCCTTACTTCAGTCTCGCTTGGAACACTGTCATTATCCTTGCTTCAGTCTCGCGTCTAATACTGTCATTGTCCTCGCTTTAGTCTCGAGTGGAACACTGTCATTGTCCTTGCTTCAGTCTCGCGTCTAACACTGTCATTGTCCTTGCTTCAGTCTCGCGTCTTACACTGTCATTGTCCTTGCTTCAGTCTCGCGTCTTACACTGTCATTGTCCTTGCTTCAGTCTCGCGTCTTACACTGTCATTGTCCTTGCTTCAGTCGTAGAATTTAACAATTTAAAATTTATGAAGAATGAGACATTTGTGAAACAAGAAGCCTGTGACTTCATCAGTCCACTTTTCTCAAGATTGATTAACATGTTGACTCCCGGCTGAGGGACTGATAATCTGAAGCTTCACCTCATCTTCCACCTTTCTTCTCAGCAAAGGGTTGTTAAGGTCGCTGTCGCGTTCGTAACCATTTGCATCATAATTTCTGCCATTTTCTTCTGCTTTTCTTAGGTTTATTGTCATCTATAGCTTACCCACTAATCCGGAAATTGGAGATGAAATTTTACGACGTTTCGGTTCTTTGTGGACCATTATCATGTTTGGTTGTATAGCCATAATCTGCTAGCTGGTACTTTATTACAGAGTGTACTAATGAAGCCCTGGATAATATCACACCCTAAATATTCCATCTGATTATGAAAAATGAGAGATACAGACACATTTCCTTTTTCAACGTATACAATAGTCTCCCCGTGAATATTGATGTCTGATTATGGAGTAAATTATAATGTCATTCAGCTTGCTGAAGAATCTTTTATTCACGAGAACTGTGTCTTTGTGAATTCTAGCATGTTACCATTTACTTCAGTTCTCCGCATTTGTTTACATGACCATCTGCTCTAGGATACTGCTTCAGTTATTACATAATGTTTACAGTTCTAGTTCTGGATTTCCATGTTTCGTGAGGAAGGCTGTGGGGAGTATGTGGAAGCTGAGAACGGAGATGCTTATGGGTACAGAAATGAGTAGGCCAGGAGGTTAACAGTAAGGACATTTAGAGGTAGGAATATACGATGTGAGAGGGAGGAGATGTACTGGTAGAGTGGTTTATTGAAGAGTAGTGAGAAACAGACGCAAATATCTCAGTCTGGGGTGAGCAAGGTGTGAGAATAACAAAAAAAGGCACAATACCGTGACTGAAAATGTATGGGGAAGTAGTGGGTAACAGATCAGTAGGAGTATGTGGGTGGGATGCTGGGAGACATCAGTTAGAGATGCTACGGAGTGGTGTTTGGTGAGTAGAGAAGTTGAAGATGGATATGTTGGAGGTGAGCATGGTTATGGTGTTAATGGTGAGTTAAGGAGTTATAAGAAAAGATATGGCAGTAAGTAGAGGTGTAAAGAGGGAAAGAAATCGTTAAGGAAGGAAAGGGAAAGGAAGGGTTCACTTGATGCTGAAGAGTAAGAGGGGAGAGAGAGGCACAATTATTGGATAAACAGTTGTGGTGAGTAGTGTGAGAACGGGTTAGCATTTTTAAGATACAGTGTCTTCTCTGGGGAGGAGGAGGATGATTGCCTCATTTACATTTCTCATTGTTCCAACTGTGGTCTTTACATTAGTTCCACACTTGATACAACTTATTTTCGTGTTGTTTTCTCGTCTCTTATTCAGTAAATGTCTTTGTAAGACTTAACTCTTCCCATATAGTATGCAGTCAAGGAAAATTTACTAGGATATTTTTTTAAATACGTCTCCCGTGACTTCTTCCATTTGAATATTATTTTAACCAGACGATATCGCTTCCCGACCCTTTTTCCACTTCATTAATAATGTGACGCATCACTTACTTTCTCCCCCGCACTGATCAAGAATCTTCGAATAAGACCTTAAAGTGATTGCCTCCCCCTTTTCTCTCTCTCTCTCTCTCTCTCTCTCTCTCTCTTTTCTCTCTCTCTCTCTCTCTCTCTTTTCTCTCTCTCTCTCTCTCTCTCTCTCTCTCTCTCTCTCTCTCTCTCTCTCTCTCTCTCTCTCTCTCTCTCTCTCTCTCTCTCTCTCTCTCTCCCCCTCTCTCCTCTCCTCTCTCTCTCTCTCTCTCCCCTAATCTCTCTCTCTCTCTCTCTCTCTCTCTCTCTCTCTCTCTCTCTCTCTCTCTCTCTCTCTCTCTCTCTCTCTCTCTCTCTCTTCTTCCTCCTGCTCTTCGCTTTTGTTTCGTTCCAAATACGGGAAAACCTCAAGCGGCAGGTTTGAAATATTCAACGATTCCGTTTGGTAACTAGAGAAATATTCACGTAACTATTGGTACATGCAGGTGCACAATGACCACAGTTGTAGAACACATTCCATGATAGGCATCTGTTCTACAACTAGTAGGAACACTAGTAGTTCCAGGTCACCTGTGACCACATCTACAAGCTGCTACACCTCACTTCCTGTATATAGTCTCTGGCTAACTGCTTTTACTTCAGGGTAATAGATTGGTCATCTTGCACCGAGGGTGATGTACTGATTACATCAAACTATCTCTCCACTTCGTCTACTTCGACTTCCACCAACACTGATGACTCCAGGAGTGTAGTTTATCTTTGTATTCGACTGATGAAGTCTGCAGCGCAGGCGAAGCGTTTCGTCAGAAAAAAATCCTAGGGTACAAGTGTTTTATCAAGTACACGAGATTGCGCTGATGAGTGGTAATTCTAAGTTCCTGCATCTCTGGTTGTCTTCCTCCTTGGCGACGAGTGGTTCCTGCATCTCTGGTTGTCTTCCTCCCTGGCGACGAGTGGTTCTTGCATCTCTTGTTGTCGTCCTCCCTGGCGACGAGTGGTTCCTGCATCTCTGGCTGCATCACCTCTTTGGTGACGAGTGGTTCTTGCATTTCTGGTTGTCTTCCTCCCTGGCGACGAGTGGTTCCTGCATCTCTGGCTGCCTTCCTCCCTGGCGACGAGTGCCGCCTCCTTATAATTACGCAAGTGGTTGTCAGGTTACGGTGTAAAATACAAACGTTCTTCAAGTTGTCCCTTCTGCTGGCCTATTGGTGTTCAGAAACGTGCGTATGGAGGTTTCTGGATGTTTCGCCAATATGTATTTTATCATAATCTTCTCAAGAGATTATTCACTTGCAATGAACTGAGGTTCTTGGTTGTGTCCCTTAGTGGTGATGTCTTATACTGTAGTGGAGGCGAGGCAGTGGTAGCTACACGGAATACACTGAAATGTTGGACACGTATTTAACACTGGAGTTGTTACTCAGGTTTATGTATCTTTCAGTGGTGGACGACATCTACAATTTCTGAAAAAATAACGATAGCCTTCTTCAAGTAATTCCCCGCTGCAAATAGGAGGGCATATATGAAGAAGCCAATACAGCTGACAGAGTAAAACATCGATAAAAGGAAGATTGCAGTCGACTTATTCTAGAATGAATTGGACTGAGAGTTCGACCTGGCTGAGCTTCTGCTGGAGTGCAGGGACGCCGAAACGTCTGAAGGGAAGTATGTCAAGACAACGGATCCAGGTGACCGGGGAGGGAACTGGATCAATGTATTCAGTTACTGGGCGATCAGAGGAAGGTATTCCAGTATTCCATAACCCAAGTCTCATTCCAGAGCGCGACGTAAGTTGATAACGCAGTTAAATATTACAACTGAAGTACTGAAGGAGAATCAAAAGAGTCATTCATAAATTATTGTATTACCTGGAGTTTACCTGGAGAGAGTTCCGGGGGTCAACGCCCCCGCGGCCCGGTCTGAGACCAGGCCTCCTGGTGGATCAGAGCCTGATCAACCAGGCTGTTGCTGCTGGCTGCACGCAAACCAACATACGAGCCACAGCCCGGCTGATCCGGAACTGATAAGATTTCGTTCGGATTTTTAACCCCGGAGGGTTAGCCACCCAGGATAACCCAAGAAAGTCAGTGCGTCATCGAGGACTTTCTAACTTATTTCCATTGGGGTCCTTAATCTTGTCCCCCAGGATGCGACCCACACCAGTCGACTAACACCCAGGTACCTATTTGCTGCTAGGTGAACAGAACAACAGGTGTAAGGAAACGTGTCGAAATGTTTCCATCCGCCGGGAATCGAACCCGGGCCCTCCGTGTGTGAAGCGGGAGCTTTAGCCACCAGGCCACCGGAAATAATATTCAAATTTCTTCATTAGAAATAATAAATGAGGACATATACTGCCCAAATCTAATTCAAAAATTTCAAAGAGATCAAAAACACCAACAACCTAAAATACACAAACAGAAATTATCGAATCAAAAGCATTATTTTAATTTCTATAATTTCTTCCGACGAAAAAAACTTGGACATAGACCAAAATTAATACAAACTTATCTCAAAGGTTAATGAGCTCTCAAAAAAGTACAGTAAGTAATTAAGTTCAGTGTAAGCTTAGAAAACATATATAAATTTTTGACCGTAGTTCTGAGGGCACAAAAAAGAATACTGATTTCACTAGGAAAAAAAATAAATTCAAACACTGGGAAGTATATCTGATCAGAAGAAACATTCTCCAGTTATTTAACAGAAACCAATTTATTCAGTGAAATTATCACGTGATAACTTACGCGACCTCACGTTGAAATTTCCAGTTAATACACATAATGAAACAAAATTAGTGCCAGCACAGCCTCAACCCATGACAAGTTTCATACCAGATTATCCTAGGCTATCCCAGCCAATCCTAGCCTATCCCACACTAGCCTAGGCTATCCTAGCCTATCCCACAATATCCTAGGCTATCCTAGCTTATACCACACTATCCTAGGCTATCCTAGCCTATCCCACAATATTCTAAGCTATCCTAGCCTATCCCACACTATCCTAGGCTATCCTAGCCTATCCAACACTATCCTAGGCTATCTTAGCCTATGCCACACTATCCTAGGATATCCTAGCCTATCCCACACTATCCTAGGCTATCCTTGCCTATCCCACAATATTCTAAGCTATCCTAGCCTATCCCACACTATCCTAGGCTATCCTTGCCTATCCCACAATATTCTAAGCTATCCTAGCCTATCCCACACTATCCTAGCCTATCCTAGCTTATCTCACACTATCCTAGGGTATCCCACACTATCCTAGGCTATCCAAGCCTATCGTAGGCTATCCTAGCTTATCCTAGCCTATCCCACATTATCCTCGGCTATCCTAGCCTACCTTACCTTATCCCACACTATCCTAGGCTATCATAGCCTATTCCACAGTCCTAAGCTATCCCGGCCTATCCCACACTATCCTAGGTTATCCCAGCCTATCCCACACTATCCTAGGCTAACCTAGTCTGTCCCACACTATCCTAGCCTATCCCACACAATCCTAGGCTATCCTTGCTTATCCCACACTATCCTAGGCTATCCAAGCCTATCCCACAATATTCTAGGCTATCCTTGCTTAGCCCACACTACACTAGGCTATCCTTGCCTATCCCACACCATCCTAGGCTATTCTAGCCTATCCCAGACTATCCTAGGCAATCCTAGCCTATCCCACACTATCCTTGGCTATCCTAGCCTATCCCACACAATCCTAGGCTATCCTAGCATATCCCACACTATCCTAGGCTATCCTAGCCTATCTCACACTATCCTAGGCTATCCTAGCATAATCCATACTATCCTAGGCTATACTAGCCTCTTCCTCACTATCATAGGCTATCCTAGCCTATCCTACACTATACTAGGCTATCCTAGCCTATCCCACACTATCCTAGGCTATCCTAGCCTATCCCACACGATCCAAGGCTATCCTAGCCTATCCAACACTATCCTAAACTATCCTAGCTTATCCCACACTATCCTAGGCTATCCTAGCCTATTCCAGACTATCCTAGGCAATCCTAGCCTATCCCACACTATCCTTGGCTATCCTAGCCTATCCCACACTATCCTTGGCTATCCTAACCTATCCCACACTATCCAAGGCTATCGTAGCCTATCCCACACTATCCTAGGCTATCCTAACCTATTCTACACTATCCTAGGGTATCCTAGCCTATCCCACACTATCCTAGGCTATCCTAGAATATCCCACACTATCCTAGGCTATCCTAGCCTATCCCACACGATCCTAGGTTATCCTAGCCTATCCCACACTATCCTAAGCTATCCTAGCTTATCCCACACTATCCTAGGCTATCCTAGCCTATCCCACACTATCCTAGGCTATCCTAGTCTATCCCACACTATCCTAGGCTATCCTAGCCTATTCTACACTATCCTAGGGTATCCTAGCCTATCCCACACTATCCTAGGCTATCCTAGCCTATCCCACACTATCCTAGGCTATCCTAGCCTATCCCACACTATCCTAGGCTATCCTAGCCTATCCCACACTATCCTAAGCTATCCTAGCTTATCCCACACTATCCTAGGCTATCCTATCCTATCCCACACTATCCTAGGGTATCCTAGCCTATTCCAAACTATCCTAAAGTATCCTGGCTTATCCCACACTATCCTAGGCTATCCTAGCCTATCTCACACTATCCTAGGCTATCCTAGCATAATCCAGACTATCCTAGGCTATCCTAGCCTATTTCACACTATCCTAGGCTATCCTAGCATATCCCACACTATCCTAATCTATCCTAGCCTATCCCACACTATCCTAGGCTATCCTAGCCTCTTCCTCACTATCATAGGCTATCCTAGCCTATCCTACACTATCCTAGGCTATCCTAGCATATCCTACTCAATCCTAGGCTGTCCTAGCCTATCCCACACTATCCTAGGCTGTCCTAGCTCATCCCACGCCACACTATCCAAAGGTAGCCTAGCCTATCCTACACTTGCCTAGGGTATCCTAGCCTGTCCCCACACTATCCTAGGCTATCCTAACCTATACCACACTATCCTAGGCTATCCTAGTCTATCCCACACTATCCTAGGCTATCCTAGCCTATCCCACACTATTCTAGGATATCCTCGCCTATCTCACACTATCCTAGGGTATCCTAGCCTATCCCACATTATCCTAGGCTCTCTTAGCCTATTCCACACTATTCTAGGGTATCCTAGCCTATCCTACACTATCCTAGGGTATCCTAGCCTATGCCACACTATTCTAGGCTATGCTAGCCTATCCCACACTATCCTAGGCTATCCTAGCCTATCCCACACTATCCTAGGGTATGCTAGCTTATCCAACGCTATCCAAGGGTATCCTAGCCTATCCCACACTATCCTAGGGTATCCTGGCCTATTCCACACTATCCTAGGCTATCCTAGCCATTCCCACACTATCCTAGGCTATCCTAGCCTATCCCACACTATCCTAGGCTATGCCAGCATAATCCACACTATCCTAGGCTATCCTAGCATAATCCACACTATCCTAGGCTATCCTAGCCTATCCCACACTATCCTAGGCTATCCTAGCATATCCCACACTACCATAGGCTATCCTAGCCTATCCCACACTATCCTAGGCTATCCTAGCCTATCCCACATTATCATAGGCTATCCTAGCTTATCCCACACTATCCTAGGCTATCCTAGCCTATCCCACACTATCTTAGGCTATCCTAGCCTATCCCACACTATTCTAGGATATCCTCGCCTATCTCACACTATCCTATGGTATCCTAGCCTATCCCACACTATCCTAGGCTCTCCTAGCCTATTCCACACTATCCTAGGCAATCCTAGCTTATCCCACACTATCCTAGGGTATCCTAGCCTATGTTACTCTATTCTAGGGTATCCTAGCCTATCTCACACTATCCTAGGCTATCCTAGCCTATCCCACACTATCCTAGGCTATGCTAGCCTATACAACACTATCCTAGGGTATCCTAGCCTATCCCACACTATTCTAGGCTATCCTACCATAATCCACACTACCCTAGGCTATCCTAGCATAATCCACACTATCCTAGGCTATCCTAGCCTATCCCACACTATCCTAGGCTATCCTAGCATATCCCACACTATCATAGGCTATCCTAGCCTATCCCACACTATCCTAGGCTATTCTAGCCTATCCCACAATATCATAGGCTATCCTAGCCTAATCCACACTATCCTAGGCTATCCTAGCATATCCCACACTATCCTAGGCTATCCTAGCGTATCCCACACTATTCTAGGCTGTCCTAGCTTATCCCACACCACACTATCCAAGGGTATCCTATCCTATCCCACACTAGCCTAGGGTATCCTAGCCTGTTCCACACTATCCTAGGCTCTCCTAGCCTATCCCACACTAAGAAATATGAAATAAGACAGATGAGCTAAGATTACGTGCAAGTGTAGGTAATATAGATATTATTGGTATAACAGAGACCTGGTTCAACCTGAAAGATAGAGAAATGCCTTCTGAATGCAACATACAGGGTTATAAATTATTCCACACTAATAGGGTCAACAGGAAGGGTGGTGGAGTGGCGATGTATGTCAGAGAAAATTTAAACTGTTGTTTAGAGATTATATAAGATTAGCAACATAGAACACAGAATCTGTTTGGCTACAGTTTCTCGAGGGACGTGACAAATTAATTTTGGGTGTGATTTATAGGCCCCCAAACCTTGATAGGGAGTGCAGTAAGCTGTTATGGGACGAAGTAGGGAAATTAGATCTAACAAAAACGATCCCAAATGGATGAACAATAGATCAAAACTTCTCACTGGTCAAAAGAGAGGCATATATAAGTGTATCAAAAGAGAGGATGGGCAGTTAAGGAATCAATATATTCAATTAAAGAGAGAAATAAAGAAAGCAATAAGAAAATCAAAAAGGGATTATGAGGCTAAGGTCGCAAGGGATTCAAAGACTAACCCAAAAGAGTTCTTTCAGGTATACTGAAGTAAGATTAGGGACAAGATTGGCCCACTTAAGAGTAACTCTGGTCAGATCACTGACAGTGATAAGAATATGTGTGAAATTCTCAATACCTACTTCCTCTCAGTTTTCACCCAGGAAAATACTAGTGATATTCTTGAAATAATAGATTATGTAGAACAGGATGATAATAAACTATGCACAATTGTGGTAACTAGTGACATGGTCCTCAGACAAATAGAGAAACTAAAACCTAACAAATCCCCAGGTCCTGATGAACTGTTTCCAAGGGTGTTAAAGGAATGTAAAGAGGAACTTAGCATACCTTTGGCTAATATTTTTAACATATCACTGCAAACTGGCATAGTGCCTGATAAGTGGAAAATGGCAAATGTAATACCTATTCACAAGGCAGGTGACAGGTACTTGGCTTCGAATTATAGACCAATAAGCCTTACCTCCATAGTGGGAAAATTTATGGAATCAATAATTGCCGAAGCAATTCGTAGCCATCTTGATAGGCATAGATTGATTATTGAATCTCAACACGGTTTTACAAAGGGGCGTTCCTGTCTTACGAATTTACTAACTTTTTTCACTAAGTTGTTTGAGGAGGTAGATCATGGTAATGAATAGGATATTGTGTATATGGACTTCAGTAAGGCTTTCGATAGAGTTCCACACCAGAGGCTATTGAGGAAACTTAAGGCACACGGAGGAGGAGAAATTTTTTCATGGATAGAGGCATGGCTGACAAATAGGTAGCAGAGAGTTTCCATAATTGGGGAGAAATCAGAATGGGGGCACGTCACAAGTGGTGTTCCTCAGGGGTCAGTGTTGGACCCGTTGTTGTTCACAATTTACATAAACGACATAGATAAGGGAATAAATAGCGACATAAGCAAATTTGCTGATGACACCAAAATAGGCCGTCCATTTCATTCTAATGAGGACACTAGAGCACTCCAGGATGATTTGAATAGACTGATGCAATGGTCGGAGAAGTGGCAGATGCAGCTTAATATTGGCAAAAGCAAAGTTCTAAATTTTGGACAGGTAAATAACTATGCCACATGTAAACTAAATAATGTAAATCTTAACACTACTGATTGCGGAAAGGATTTAGGAGTTCTTGTTAGCAGTAATCTAAAACCAAGACAACAGTGCATTATTGTTCGCAATAAAGCTAACAGAATTCTTGGCTTCATATCAAGAAGTATAAATGATAGAAGTCCTCAGGTTGTTCTTCAACTCTATATATCCTTGGTTAGGCCTCATTTAGGCTATGCTACTCAGTTCTGGTCACCGTATTACAGAATGGATATAAATGCTGTGGAAAACGTACAGAGGAGGATGACAAAGATGATCCCATGTATCAGAAATCTTCCCTATGAGGATAGACTGAGGCCCTGAATCTACACTCTCTTGAAAGGCGTAGAATTAGCAGGGATATAATCGAGGTGTATAAATGGAAAACAAGAATAAATAAAGAGGATGTAAATAGCGTGCTGAAAATTTTCAGCCAAGACAGGACTCGCAGCAATGGTTTCAAGTTGGAAAATTCAGATTCAGGAAGGATGTAGGAAAGCACTGGTTTGGTAATAGAGTTGTGGATGAGTGGAACAAACTCCCGAGTACAGTTATTGAGGCTAAAACGTTGTGTAGTTTTAAAAATAAGTTAGATAAATACATGAGTGGGTGTGGGTGGGTGTGAGTTGAACCTGACTAGCTTGTGCTGCTGGGTATGGTGCCGTGCTCCTTCCTTGAGTGGAGGTGACCAGATTGGCTGGGTCATTTGGCTAATCCGGGGGGTAACATGGACCTGCTCCGCATGGGTCAGTAGGCCTGTTGCAGTGTTCCTTCTTTCCTATGTTCTTATGTTCTTCTGAGTAATACGACAGACGGGTGTCTTCACCTAGCACACGGAAGCTGAATTTGGGAATGGCCTTTGTAGCATCGTACACGAAGCAGCTACGTGTGTAAATTGTTCCGTGAATCTTGCCCAACATACATTACACAAGCGATGAGAATTTGTGAGAGAGGTAATGAGAATGTTGCTAAGAATGTTGCCAAGAATGTTGCTAAGAATGTTGCTAAAAATGTTGCTAGGAATGTTGTTAAAAATGTTGCCAGGAATGTTGCTAAGAATGTTGCCAAGAATGTTGCTAAGAATGTTGCTAAGAATGTTGCTAAGAATGTTGTTAAGAATGTTGCTGAGAATGTTGCTAAGAATGCTGCTAACAATGTTGCTAACAATGTTGCCAAGAATGTTATTAAGAATGTTGCCAAGAATGTGGTTAAGAATGTTGCTAAGAGTGTTGCTAACAATGTTGCTAAGAAAGTTGCTAAGAATGTTGCTAAGAATGTTGCAAAGAATGTTGCTGAGAATGTTGCTAAGAATGTTGCAAAGAATGTTGCTAAGAATGTTACTAAGAATGTTGCCAAGAATGTTGCCAAGAATGTTACTAAGAATGTTGCTGAGGATGTTGCCATGAATGTTGGCAAGAATGTTGCTAAGAATGTTGCTAAGAATGCTGCTAAGAATGTTGCCAAGAATGTTGCAAAGAATGTTGCTAAGAATGTTGCCAAGAAAGTTTCTAAGAATGTTGCCAAGGATGTTGCTAAGAATGCTGCTAAGAATGTTTCTAAGAATGTTGCCGAGAATGTTGCTAAAAATGTTGCCAAGAATGTTGCTAAGAATGTTGCTAAGAATGTTGTTAAAATGTTGCTTAGAATGTTGCTAAGAATGTTGCTAGGAATTTTGCTAAGAATGTTGCCAAGAATGTTGATAAGAATGTTGCTAAGAATGTTGTTAAAAATGTTGCCAAGAATGTTGCTAAGAATATTTATAAGAATATTGGAAAGAATGGTGCTAAGAATGTTGTTAAAATGTTGCCAAGAATGTAGCTAAGAATGTTACTAAGAATGTTGCTGGGAATATTGCAAAGAATGTTGCCAAGAATGCTGCCAAGAATGTTGCAAAGAAAGTTGCTAAGAGGGAAGCTAAGAATTTTGCCAAAAATATTGCTAAGAATGTTGCTAAGAATGTTGCCAAGAAAGTTGCTAAAATGTTGCCAAGAATGTTGCTAAGAATGCTAGTAAGAATGTTGCTAACACTGTTGGTAACAATGATGCTAAGAATGTTGCAAAGAATGTTGCTAAGAATGTTAAAAATGTTGCCAAGAATATTGCAAAGAATGTCTCTAAGAATGTTGCCAAGAATTTTGCTGATAATGGTAAAAATGTTTCCAAGAATGTTGCTAAGAATGTTGCTAAGAATGTTGCCAAGAATGTTGCTAAGAATGTTGTTAAAATGATGCTTATAATGTTGCTAAGAATGTCGTTAAAAATGTTGCCAAGAATGTTGCTAAGAATACAGCTAAGAATGTTGCTAAGAATGTTGCTGAGAATGTTGGTAATAAGGTTGCTAAGAACGCTGCTAAGAATGTTGTTAAAAATATTGCCAAGAATGTTGCCAACAACGTTGCCAAGAATGTTACTAAGAATGTTGCAGAGAATGTTGCTAAGAATGTTGCTAAGAATGCTGCTAAGAATGTTGTTAAAAATATTGCCAAGAATGTTGCCAACAACGTTGCCAAGAATGTTACTAAGAATGTTGCAGAGAATGTTGCTAAGAATGTTGCTAAGAATGCTGCTAAGAATGTTGCTAAGAATGCTGCTAAGAATGTTGCTAAGAATGCTGCTAAGAATGTTGCTAAGAATGTTGCCAAGAATGTTGCTAAGAATGCCTCTAAGAATATCGCCAAGAATGTTGCTAAGAATGTTGTTAAAATGTTGCCAAGAATGTTGCTAAGAATGTTGCTAAGAATATTGCAAAAAATGTTGTAAAGAATGTTGCCAAGAATGTTGCAAAGAAAGTTGCTAAGAATGATGCTAAGAATGTTGCCAAGAATGTTGCTAAGAATGTTGCTAATAATGTTGCCAAGAATGTTGCAAAGAATGTTGCAAAAAATGTTGCCGAGAATGTTGCTAAGAATGTTGCCAAGACTGTTGCTAAGAATGTTACTAAGATTGTTGCCAAAATGTTGCTAAGAATGTTGCTAAGAATGCTGCTAAGAATGTTGCTAATAATGTTGCTAACACTGTTGGTAACAATGATGCTAAGAATGTTGCCAAGGATGTTGCCAAGAATGTTGGTAAGAATGTTGCCAAGAATGTTGCTAATAATGTTATAAATGTTGCCAAGAATGTTGCTAAGAATGTTGCTAAGAATGTTGCTAAGAATGTTGCCAAGAATGTTGCTAAGAATGTTGCTAAGAATGTTGCCAAGAATGTTGATAAGAATGTTGCCAACAATGTTGCTAAGAATGCTGCTAGGAATGTTGCTAAGAATTTAGCTATGAATGTTGCTGAAAATGTTGCCAAGAATGTAGCTAAAAATGCTGCTAAGACTGTTGCTAAGAATGTTGCTAACACTGTTGCTAAGAATGTTGCTAAGAATGTTGCCAAGAATGTTGCTAAGAATGTTGCTAAGAATGTTGTTGAAAATGTTGCCAAGAATGTTGTTAAGAATGTTACTAAGAATGTTGCTAAGAACGTTGCTAAGAATGTTGCAAAGAATGTTGCTAAGAATGTTTCTAAGAATGTTGCCAAGAATGTTGATAAGAATGTTGCCAACAATGTTGCTAAGAATGCTGCTAAGAATGTTCCTAAGAATTTAGCTATGAATGTTGCTGAAAATGATGCTAAAAATGTTGCTAAGAATGTTGCTAAGAATACTGCCAAAAATGTTGAGAAGAATGTTACTAAGAATGTTGCTGAGAATGTTGCTAAGAATGTTGCTAAGAGTGTTGATAAGAAGAAAGTTGCTAAGAATGATGCTAATAATGCTGCCAAGAATGTTGCTAAGGATGTTGCAAAGAATGTTTGCTAATGTTTCCAAGAATGTCGCTAAAAATGTTGCCAAGAATGTAGCTAAAAATGCTGCTAAGAATGTTGCTAAGAATGTTGCTAACACTGTTGCTAAGAATGTTGCTAAGAATGTTGCCAAGAATGTTGCTAAGAATGTTGCTAAGAATGTTGCTAAGAATGTTGTTAAAAATGTTGCCAAGAATGTTGCTAACACTGTTGCTAAGAATGTTGCTAAGAATGTTGCCAAGAATGTTGTCAAGAATGTTACTAAGAATGTTGCTAAGAACGTTGCTAAGAATGTTGCAAAGAATGTTGCTGAGAATGTTGCTAGAAATGTTGATAAGAATGTTGCTAAGAATGTTGCTAAGAATGTTGCTGAGAATTTTGCTAAGAATGTTGTTAAGAATGTTGCTAAGAAAGTTGCTAAGAATGTTGCTAAGAGTGTTGCTAAGAATGTTGCCAAGAATGTTGCTAAGAAAGTTGTTATGAATGATGCTAAGAATCTTGCCCAGAATGTTGCTAAGAATGTTGCCAAAATGTTGCCAAGAATGTTGCTAAGAATATTGCCAAGGATGTTGCTAAAAATGCTGCTAAGAATGTTGCTAAGAATATTGCTAGCAATGTTGCTGAGGATGTTGCCAAGAATGTTGCTGAGAATGTTGCTAAGAATGTTGCTAACAATGTTGCTAAGAACGTTGCTAAAAATGTTGCCAAGAATGTTGCTTAGAATATTGCTGAGAATGTTGCTAAGAATGTTGTTCAGAATGTTTCTAAGAATGCTGCCAAGAATGTTGCTAAGAATGTTGCTAAGTATGTTGCCATGATTGTTGCTCAGAATGTTGCTAAGGATGTTGCTAAGAATGTTGCTAAGGATGTTGCCAAGAATGTTGCTAAGATTGCTGCTAAGAATGTTGCCAAGGATGTTGCCAAGAATGCTGCTAAGAATGTTGCCAAGAATGTTGCCAAGAATGTTCCTAAGAATGTTGCTAAGAATGCTGCTAAGAATGCTCGTGAGAATTTAACCAAGAATGTTGCTTAGAATGTTGTTAAGAATGTTGCTAAGAATGTTGCTAAGCATGTTACTGAGAATGTTTCTAAGAATGTTAATAAAATTGTTGCCAAGAATTTTGCTAAGAATGGTGCTAAGAATGTTGCCGAGAATGTTGGTAAGAATTTTGCCTAGAATGTTGCAAAGACTGTTTCTAAGAATATTGCTGAGAATGTTGCTAAGTTGCCGGGAATGTTGCTAAGAATGTTGCTAAGATTGTTGCCAAAAATGTTGCCAATAATGTTGCTAAGAATATTGGTAAGAATGTTGCCAAGAATGTTGCTAAGAATGTTGCTGAGAATGTTGCTAAGAATGTTGCTAAGAATGTTGCTAAGAATGTTGTTAAAAATATTGCCAAGAATGTTGCTAAGAATGTTTCTAAGAATGATGCTAACAATGTTGCTAAGAATGAAGCCAAGAATGTTGCTAAGAATGTTGCCAAAAGTGTTGCCAAGAATGTTGTCTAGAATGTTACTAAGAATGTTGCTGAGAATGTTGCTAAGAATGTTTCTAAGAATGTTGCTAAGAATGTTGCTAAGAAGGTTGCTAAGAATGTAGCAGAGAATGTTGTTGGGAATGTTGCTAAGAATGTTGCCAAAAATGTGGCTAATAATGTTGCTACGAATGTTGCTAAGAATGTTGATAAAATTGATGCCAGGAATGTTGCTAAAAATGTTTCTAAGAATGTTGCTAAGAATGTTGCTAAGCATGTTACTGAGAATGTTACTAAGAATGTTAAAATGTTGCCAAGAATGTTGCTAAGAATGTTGCTAACAATGTTGCTAAGAATGTTGCCAAGAATGTTGCTAAGAATGTTGCTAACAGTGTTGCTAAGAATGTTGCCAAGAATGTTGCTAAGAATGCTGGTAAGAATGTTGCTAAGAATGTTGTTAACATTGTTGCTAACAATGTTGCTAACAATGTTGCTAAGAATGATGCCAAGAATGTTGCTAAGAATATTGCCAAGAATGTTGCTAAGGATGTTGCCAAGAATGTTGCTCAGAATGTTGCAAATAATGTTGCTAAGAATGTTGCTAAGGATGTTGCCAAGAATGTTGCTAAGATTGTTGCTAAGAATGTTGCCAAGAATGTTGCCAAGAATGTTTCCAAGAATGTTCCTAAGAATGTTGCTAAGAATGCTGCTAAGAATGTTGCTAAGAATGTTGCTAAGAATGTTGATTAGAATTTTGCCAAGAATGTTTGCCAAGAAGAAAGTTGCTAAGAATGATGCTAATAATGCTGCCAAGAATGTTGCTAAGGATGTTGCAAAGAATGTTTGCTAATGTTTCCAAGAATGTCGCTAAAAATGTTGCCAAGAATGTAGCTAAAAATGCTGCTAAGAATGTTGCTAACACTGTTGCTAAGAATGTTGCTAAGAATGTTGCCAAGAATGTTGCTAAGAATGTTGCTAAGAATGTTGCTAAGAATGTTGTTAAAAATGTTGCCAAGAATGTTGCTAACACTGTTGCTAAGATTGTTGCTAAGAATGTTGCCAAGAATGTTGCCAAGAATGTTTCCAAGAATGTTCCTAAGAATGTTGCTAAGAATGCTGCTAAGAATGTTGCTAAGAATGTTGCTAAGAATGTTGATTAGAATTTTGCCAAGAATGTTTGCCAAGAAGAAAGTTGCTAAGAATGATGCTAATAATGCTGCCAAGAATGTTGCTAAGGATGTTGCAAAGAATGTTTGCTAATGTTTCCAAGAATGTCGCTAAAAATGTTGCCAAGAATGTAGCTAAAAATGCTGCTAAGAATGTTGCTAACACTGTTGCTAAGAATGTTGCTAAGAATGTTGCCAAGAATGTTGCTAAGAATGTTGCTAAGAATGTTGCTAAGAATGTTGTTAAAAATGTTGCCAAGAATGTTGCTAACACTGTTGCTAAGAATGTTGCTAAGAATGTTGCCAAGAATGTTGTCAAGAATGTTACTAAGAATGTTGCTAAGAACGTTGCTAAGAATGTTGCAAAGAATGTTGCTGAGAATGTTGCTAGAAATGTTGATAAGAATGTTGCTAAGAATGTTGCTAAGAATGTTGCTGAGAATTTTGCCAAGAATGTTGCAAAGAATGTTGTTGGAATATTGCCAAGAATGTTCCTAAGAATGTTGCTAAGAATGTTGCTAAGAATGTTGCTGAGAATGTTGCTAAAAATGTTGTTAAGAATGTTGCTAAGAAAGTTGCTAAGAATGTTGCTAAGAGTGTTGCTAAGAATGTTGCCAAGAATGTTGCTAAGAAAGTTGTTATGAATGATGCTAAGAATCTTGCCCAGAATGTTGCTAAGAATGTTGCCAAAATGTTGCCAAGAATGTTGCTAAGAATATTGCCAAGGATGTTGCTAAAAATGCTGCTAAGAATGTTGCTAAGAATATTGCTAGCAATGTTGCTGAGGATGTTGCCAAGAATGTTGCTGAGAATGTTGCTAAGAATGTTGCTAACAATGTTGCTAAGAACGTTGCTAAAAATGTTGCCAAGAATGTTGCTTAGAATATTGCTGAGAATGTTGCTAAGAATGTTGTTCAGAATGTTTCTAAGAATGCTGCCAAGAATGTTGCTAAGAATGTTGCTAAGAATGTTGCTAAGTATGTTGCCATGATTGTTGCTCAGAATGTTGCTAAGGATGTTGCTAAGAATGTTGCTAAGGATGTTGCCAAGAATGTTGCTAAGATTGCTGCTAAGAATGTTGCCAAGGATGTTGCCAAGAATGCTACTAAGAATGTTGCCAAGAATGTTGCCAAGAATGTTCCTAAGAATGTTGCTAAGAATGCTGCTAAGATTGCTCGTGAGAATTTAACCAAGAATGTTGCTTAGAATGTTGTTAAGAATGTTGCTAAGAATGTTGCTAAGCATGTTACTGAGAATGTTTCTAAGAATGTTAATAAAATTGTTGCCAAGAATTTTGCTAAGAATGGTGCTAAGAATGTTGCCGAGAATGTTGGTAAGAATTTTGCCTAGAATGTTGCAAAGACTGTTTCTAAGAATATTGCTGAGAATGTTGCTAAGTTGCCGGGAATGTTGCTAAGAATGTTGCTAAGATTGTTGCCAAAAATGTTGCCAATAATGTTGCTAAGAATATTGGTAAGAATGTTGCCAAGAATGTTGCTAAGAATGTTGCTGAGAATGTTGCTAAGAATGTTGCTAAGAATGTTGCTAAGAATGTTGTTAAAAATATTGCCAAGAATGTTGCTAAGAATGTTTCTAAGAATGATGCTGACAATGTTGCTAAGAATGAAGCCAAGAATGTTGCTAAGAATGTTGCCAAAAGTGTTGCCAAGAATGTTGTCTAGAATGTTACTAAGAATGTTGCTGAGAATGTTGCTAAGAATGTTTCTAAGAATGTTGCTAAGAATGTTGCTAAGAAGGTTGCTAAGAATGTAGAAGAGAATGTTGTTGGGAATGTTGCTAAGAATGTTGCCAAAAATGTTGCTAATAATGTTGCTACGAATGTTGCTAAGAATGTTGATAAAATTGATGCCAGGAATGTTGCTAAAAATGTTTCTAAGAATGTTGCTAAGAATGTTGCTAAGCATGTTACTGAGAATGTTACTAAGAATGTTAAAATGTTGCCAAGAATGTTGCTAAGAATGTTGCTAACAATGTTGCTAAGAATGTTGCCAAGAATGTTGCTAAGAATGTTGCTAACAGTGTTGCTAAGAATGTTGCCAAGAATGTTGCTAAGAATGCTGGTAAGAATGTTGCTAAGAATGTTGTTAACATTGTTGCTAACAATGTTGCTAACAATGTTGCTAAGAATGATGCCAAGAATGTTGCTAAGAATATTGCCAAGAATGTTGCTAAGGATGTTGCCAAGAATGTTGCTCAGAATGTTGCTAATAATGTTGCTAAGAATGTTGCTAAGGATGTTGCCAAGAATGTTGCTAAGATTGTTGCTAAGAATGTTGCCAATGATGTTGCAAAGAATGCTGCTAAGAATGTTGCCAAGAATGTTGCCAAGAATATTTCAAAGAATGTTCCTAAGAATGTTGCTAAGAATGCTGCTAAGAATGTTGCTAAGAATGTTGCTAAGAATGTTGATTAGAATTTTGCCAAGAATGTTGCTAAAAAAGATGCTAGGAATGTTCCTTAGAATGTTGCTGTGAATAATGCCAAGAATGTTCCTAAGAAGGTTGACAAGAATGTTGCCAAGAATGTTGCCAAGGATGTTGCTAAGAATGTTGCCAAGAATGTTGCCAAGAATGCTGCTCCGAATTTTGCCTAGAATGTTCCTAAAAATGTTGTTAAGAATGTTGCCAAGAAAATTGCGAAGAATGTTGCTTAGAATGTTGCTAAGAATGTTGCCAAGAATGTTGCCAAGAACGTTGGTAAGAATGTTGCCAAGAATGTTGCTAAGAATGTTGCTAAGAATGTTGCTAAGAATGTTGCTAAGAATGTTGTTAAGAATGTTGCCAAGAAAGTTGCTAACACTGTTGCTAAGAATGTTGCTAAGAATGTTGCCAAGAATGTTGTCAAGAATGTTACTAAGAATGTTGCTAAGAACGTTGCTAAGAATGTTGCAAAGAATGTTGCTGAGAATGTTGCTAGAAATGTTGATAAGAATGTTGCTAAGAATGTTGCTAAGAATATTGCAAAAAATGTTGCAAAGAATGTTGCCAAGAATGTTGCAAAGAAAGTTGCTAAGAATGATGCTAAGAATGTTGCCAAGAATGTTGCTAAGAATGTTGCTAATAATGTTGCCAAGAATGTTGCAAAGAATGTTGCAAAGAATGTTGCAAAAAATGTTGCCGAGAATGTTGCTAAGAATGTTGCCAAGAATGTTGCTAAGAATGTTACTAAGATTGTTGCCAAAATGTTGCTAAGAATGTTGCTAAGAATGCTGCTAAGAATGTTGCTAATAATGTTGCTAACACTGTTGGTAACAATGATGCTAAGAATGTTGCCAAGGATGTTGCCAAGAATGTTAGTAAGAATGTTGCCAAGAATGTTGCTAATAATGTTATAAATGTTGCCAAGAATGTTGCTAAGAATGTTGCTAAGAATGTTGCTAAGAATGTTGCCAAGAATGTTGCTAAGAATGTTGCTAAGAATGTTGCCAAGAATGTTGATAAGAATGTTGCCAACAATGTTGCTAAGAATGCTGCTAGGAATGTTGCTAAGAATTTAGCTATGAATGTTGCTGAAAATGTTGCCAAGAATGTAGCTAAAAATGCTGCTAAGACTGTTGCTAAGAATGTTGCTAACACTGTTGCTAAGAATGTTGCTAAGAATGTTGCCAAGAATGTTGCTAAGAATGTTGCTAAGAATGTTGTTGAAAATGTTGCCAAGAATGTTGTTAAGAATGTTACTAAGAATGTTGCTAAGAACGTTGCTAAGAATGTTGCAAAGAATGTTGCTAAGAATGTTTCTAAGAATGTTGCCAAGAATGTTGATAAGAATGTTGCCAACAATGTTGCTAAAAATGCTGCTAAGAATGTTGCTAAGAATTTAGCTATGAATGTTGCTGAAAATGATGCTAAAAATGTTGCTAAGAATGTTGCTAAGAATACTGCCAAAAATGTTGAGAAGAATGTTACTAAGAATGTTGCTGAGAATGTTGCTAAGAATGTTGCTAAGAGTGTTGATAAGAAGAAAGTTGCTAAGAATGATGCTAATAATGCTGCCAAGAATGTTGCTAAGGATGTTGCAAAGAATGTTTGCTAATGTTTCCAAGAATGTCGCTAAAAATGTTGCCAAGAATGTAGCTAAAAATGCTGCTAAGAATGTTGCTAAGAATGTTGCTAACACTGTTGCTAAGAATGTTGCTAAGAATGTTGCCAAGAATGTTGCTAAGAATGTTGCTAAGAATGTTGCTAAGAATGTTGTTAAAAATGTTGCCAAGAATGTTGCTAACACTGTTGCTAAGAATGTTGCTAAGAATGTTGCCAAGAATGTTGTCAAGAATGTTACTAAGAATGTTGCTAAGAACGTTGCTAAGAATGTTGCAAAGAATGTTGCTGAGAATGTTGCTAGAAATGTTGATAAGAATGTTGCTAAGAATGTTGCTAAGAATGTTGCTGAGAATTTTGCTAAGAATGTTGTTAAGAATGTTGCTAAGAAAGTTGCTAAGAATGTTGCTAAGAGTGTTGCTAAGAATGTTGCCAAGAATGTTGCTAAGAAAGTTGTTATGAATGATGCTAAGAATCTTGCCCAGAATGTTGCTAAGAATGTTGCCAAAATGTTGCCAAGAATGTTGCTAAGAATATTGCCAAGGATGTTGCTAAAAATGCTGCTAAGAATGTTGCTAAGAATATTGCTAGCAATGTTGCTGAGGATGTTGCCAAGAATGTTGCTGAGAATGTTGCTAAGAATGTTGCTAACAATGTTGCTAAGAACGTTGCTAAAAATGTTGCCAAGAATGTTGCTTAGAATATTGCTGAGAATGTTGCTAAGAATGTTGTTCAGAATGTTTCTAAGAATGCTGCCAAGAATGTTGCTAAGAATGTTGCTAAGTATGTTGCCATGATTGTTGCTCAGAATGTTGCTAAGGATGTTGCTAAGAATGTTGCTAAGGATGTTGCCAAGAATGTTGCTAAGATTGCTGCTAAGAATGTTGCCAAGGATGTTGCCAAGAATGCTGCTAAGAATGTTGCCAAGAATGTTGCCAAGAATGTTCCTAAGAATGTTGCTAAGAATGCTGCTAAGAATGCTCGTGAGAATTTAACCAAGAATGTTACTTAGAATGTTGTTAAGAATGTTGCTAAGAATGTTGCTAAGCATGTTACTGAGAATGTTTCTAAGAATGTTAATAAAATTGTTGCCAAGAATTTTGCTAAGAATGGTGCTAAGAATGTTGCCGAGAATGTTGGTAAGAATTTTGCCTAGAATGTTGCAAAGACTGTTTCTAAGAATATTGCTGAGAATGTTGCTAAGTTGCCGGGAATGTTGCTAAGAATGTTGCTAAGATTGTTGCCAAAAATGTTGCCAATAATGTTGCTAAGAATATTGGTAAGAATGTTGCCAAGAATGTTGCTAAGAATGTTGCTGAGAATGTTGCTAAGAATGTTGCTAAGAATGTTGCTAAGAATGTTGTTAAAAATATTGCCAAGAATGTTGCTAAGAATGTTTCTAAGAATGATGCTGACAATGTTGCTAAGAATGAAGCCAAGAATGTTGCTAAGAATGTTGCCAAAAGTGTTGCCAAGAATGTTGTCTAGAATGTTACTAAGAATGTTGCTGAGAATGTTGCTAAGAATGTTTCTAAGAATGTTGCTAAGAATGTTGCTAAGAATGTTGCTAAGAAGGTTGCTAAGAATGTAGCAAAGAATGTTGTTGGGAATGTTGCTAAGAATGTTGCCAAAAATGTTGGTAATAATGTTGCTACGAATGTTGCTAAGAATATTGATAAAATTGATGCCAGGAATGTTGCTAAAAATGTTTCTAAGAATGTTGCTAAGAATGTTGCTAAGCATGTTACTGAGAATGTTACTAAGAATGTTAAAATGTTGCCAAGAATGTTGCTAAGAATGTTGCTAACAATGTTGCTAAGAATGTTGCCAAGAATGTTGCTAAGAATGCTGGTAAGAATGTTGCTAAGAATGTTGTTAACATTATTGCTAACAATGTTGCTAACAATGTTGCTAAGAATGATGCCAAGAATGTTGCTAAGAATATTGCCAAGAATGTTGCTAAGGATGTTGCCAAGAATGTTGCTCAGAATGTTGCTAATAATGTTGCTAAGAATGTTGCTAAGGATGTTGCCAAGAATGTTGCTAAGATTGTTGCTAAGAATGTTGCCAATGATGTTGCAAAGAATGCTGCTAAGAATGTTGCCAAGAATGTTGCCAAGAATGTTTCCAAGAATGTTCCTAAGAATGTTGCTAAGAATGCTGCTAAGAATGTTGCTAAGAATGTTGCTAAGAATGTTGATTAGAATTTTGCCAAGAATGTTGCTAAAAAAGATGCTAGGAATGTTCCTTAGAATGTTGCTGTGAATATTGCCAAGAATGTTCCTAAGAAGGTTGACATGAATGTTGCCAAGAATGTTGCCAAGGATGTTGCTAAAAATGTTGCCAAGAATGTTGCCAAGAATGCTGCTCCGAATTTTGCCTAGAATGTTCCTAAAAATGTTGTTAAGAATGTTGCCAAGAAAATTGCGAAGAATGTTGCTTAGAATATTGCTAAGAATGTTGCCAAGAATGTTGCCAAGAACGTTGGTAAGAATGTTTCCAAGAATGTTGCTAAGAATGTTGCTAAGAATGTTGCTAAGAATGTTGCCAAGAAAGTTGCTAAGAATTTTGCCTAGAATGTTGCTAAGAATGTTGCTAACAATGTTGCCAAGAATGTTGCTGAGAATGTTGCTAAGAATGCTGCCTAGAATGTTGCTAAGAATGTTGCCAAGAATGTCGCTAAGAATGTTGCTAAGAATGTTGCCAAGAATGTTGCTAAGAATATTGGTAAGAATGTTGCCAAGAATGTTCCTAAGAATGTTGCTGAGAATGTTGCTAAGAATGTTGTTAAAAATGCTGCCAAGAATGTTGTTAAGAATGTTTCTAAGAATGTTTCCAAGAATGTTACAAAGAATGTTGGTTAGAATTTTGCCAAGAATGTTGCTAAGGATGTTGCTAAGAAAGTTGCTAAGAATGTTGCCAAGAATGTTGGTAAGAATGTTGGTAAGAATGTTGCTAAGAATGCTGTTAAGAATGTTGCTAAGAATGTTTCTAAGAATGATGCTAAAAATGTTGCTAAGAATGTTGCTAAGAATATTCCTAAGAACGCTGCTAAGAATGCTGCTAAGAATGTTGATAAGAATGTTGCTAAGAATGTTGGTTAGAATTTTGCCAAGAATATTGCTAAAATGTTGCTAAGAAAGTTGGTAAGAATGTTCCCAAGAATGTTATTAAGAATGTTTCCAAAAATGTTGATAAGAATGCTGCTAAGAATGTTGCTAAGAATGCTGCTAAGAATGTTGCTAAGAATGTTGTTAAGAATGTTGCTAAGAATGTTGGTAAGAATTTTGCCAACAATGTTGCTAAGAATGTTGCTAGAAATGTTGCTAAGAATGTTGTCAAGAATGTTGCTAAGAATGTTGCCAAGAATGTTGCTAAGAATGTTAGTAAGAATGTTGAGAAAAATGTTGCCAAGAATGTTGCTAAGAATGTTAGTAAGAATGTTGCCAAGAATGTTGCCAAGAATGTTGGTAAGAATGTTGCTAAGAATGTTGCCAAGAATGTTGTTACGAATGTTGCCAAGAACGTTGCTAAGAATGTTGCTAAGAATGTTAGCAAGAATGTTGCCAAGAATGTTGCTAAGAATGTTGCCAAGAATGTTGCTAAGAATGTTGCCAAGAATGTTGCTAAGAATGTTATTGAGTATGTTGCAAAGAATGTTGCTAAGAATGTTGCCAAGAATGTTGGTAAGAATTTTTCAAGAATGTTGGTAAGAATGTTGCTAAGAATGTTGCTAAGAATGTTAGTAAGAATGTTGCCAAAAATGCTGCTAAAAATATTGCTAAGAATGTTGCCAAGAATGTTGCTAAGTATGTTAGTAAGAATGTTGCTGAGAATGTTGCCAAGAATGTTGGTAAGAATTTTGCCAAGAATGTTGGTAAGAATGTTGCTAAGAATGTTTCTAAGAATGTTTGTAAGAATGTTGCCAAGAATGTTGCTAATATGTTGCTAAGAATGTTGCCAAGAATGTTGCTAAGTATGTTAGTAAGAATGTTGCTAGGAATGTTGTCAAGAATGTTAGTAAGAATGTTGCCAAGAACGTTGCTAAGAATATTTCTAAGAATGTTGCTAATAACATTGCCAAGAATGCTGCTACGAATTTTGCCTAGAATGTTGCTAAAAATATTAAGAATGTTGCCAAGAATGTTGCTAAGAATGTTGCCAAGAATGTTGCCAAGAATGTTGGTAAGAATGTTGCCAAGAATGTTGCTAATAATGTTGCTAAGAATGTTGCTTACAATGTTGCTAACAATGTTGCTAAGAATGTTGCCAAGAATGTATGGTGAGAATTTTGCCCAGAATGTTGCTAAGAATGTTGCTAAGAATGTTGGCAAGAATGTTGCAAAGAATGTTGCTAAGAATGTTGCTAAGAATGTTGCCAAGAATGTTGCTATGAATGTTGCTAAGAATGTTGCTAAGAATATTGCCATGAATGTTGCTAAGAATGTTGCCAAGAATGTTGCTAAGAATATTGGTAAGAATGTTGCCAATAATGTTGCTAAGAATGTTGCTGAGAATGTTGCTAAGAATGTTGTTATGAATGTTGCTAAGAATGTTGTTAAAAATGTTGCCAAGAATGTTGCTAAGAATGTTTCTAAGAATGTTGGTAAGAATGTTTCCAAGAATGTTTCTGAGAATGTTGGTTAGAATTTTGCCAAGAATGTTGCTAAGAATGTTGCTAAGAATGTTGCTAAGAAAGTTGCTAAGAATGTTGCCAAGAATGTTGGTAAGAATATCGGTAAGAATGTTGCTAAGAATGTTGCCAAGAATGTTGATAAGAATGTTGCTAAGAATGTTGGTTAGAATTTTGCCAAGAATGTTGCTAAGAATGTTGCTAAGAAAGTTGCTAAGAATGTTGCCAAGAATGTTATTAAGAATGTTTCCAAGAATGTTGCTAAGAATATTGCAAAAAATGTTGCAAAGAATGTTGCCAAGAATGTTGCAAAGAAAGTTGCTAAGAATGATGCTAAGAATGTTGCCAAGAATGTTGCTAAGAATGTTGCTAATAATGTTGCCAAGAATGTTGCAAAGAATGTTGCAAAGAATGTTGCAAAAAATGTTGCCGAGAATGTTGCTAAGAATGTTGCCAAGAATGTTGCTAAGAATGTTACTAAGATTGTTGCCAAAATGTTGCTAAGAATGTTGCTAAGAATGCTGCTAAGAATGTTGCTAATAATGTTGCTAACACTGTTGGTAACAATGATGCTAAGAATGTTGCCAAGGATGTTGCCAAGAATGTTAGTAAGAATGTTGCCAAGAATGTTGCTAATAATGTTATAAATGTTGCCAAGAATGTTGCTAAGAATGTTGCTAAGAATGTTGCTAAGAATGTTGCCAAGAATGTTGCTAAGAATGTTGCTAAGAATGTTGCCAAGAATGTTGATAAGAATGTTGCCAACAATGTTGCTAAGAATGCTGCTAGGAATGTTGCTAAGAATTTAGCTATGAATGTTGCTGAAAATGTTGCCAAGAATGTAGCTAAAAATGCTGCTAAGAATGTTGCTAAGAATATTGCCATGAATGTTGCTAAGAATGTTGCCAAGAATGTTGCTAAGAATATTGGTAAGAATGTTGCCAATAATGTTGCTAAGAATGTTGCTGAGAATGTTGCTAAGAATGTTGTTATGAATGTTGCTAAGAATGTTGTTAAAAATGTTGCCAAGAATGTTGCTAAGAATGTTTCTAAGAATGTTGGTAAGAATGTTTCCAAGAATGTTTCTGAGAATGTTGGTTAGAATTTTGCCAAGAATGTTGCTAAGAATGTTGCTAAGAATGTTGCTAAGAAAGTTGCTAAGAATGTTGCCAAGAATGTTGGTAAGAATATCGGTAAGAATGTTGCTAAGAATGTTGCCAAGAATGTTGATAAGAATGTTGCTAAGAATGTTGGTTAGAATTTTGCCAAGAATGTTGCTAAGAATGTTGCTAAGAAAGTTGCTAAGAATGTTGCCAAGAATGTTATTAAGAATGTTTCCAAGAATGTTGCTAAGAATATTGCAAAAAATGTTGCAAAGAATGTTGCCAAGAATGTTGCTATGAATGTTGCTAAGAATATTGGTAAGAATGTTGCCAATAATGTTGCTAAGAATGTTGCTGAGAATGTTGCTAAGAATGTTGTTATGAATGTTGCTAAGAATGTTGTTAAAAATGTTGCCAAGAATGTTGCTAAGAATGTTTCTAAGAATGTTGGTAAGAATGTTTCCAAGAATGTTTCTGAGAATGTTGGTTAGAATTTTGCCAAGAATGTTGCTAAGAATGTTGCTAAGAATGTTGCTAAGAAAGTTGCTAAGAATGTTGCCAAGAATGTTGGTAAGAATATCGGTAAGAATGTTGCTAAGAATGTTGCCAAGAATGTTGATAAGAATGTTGCTAAGAATGTTGGTTAGAATTTTGCCAAGAATGTTGCTAAGAATGTTGCTAAGAAAGTTGCTAAGAATGTTGCCAAGAATGTTATTAAGAATGTTTCCAAGAATGTTGCTAAGAATATTGCAAAAAATGTTGCAAAGAATGTTGCCAAGAATGTTGCAAAGAAAGTTGCTAAGAATGATGCTAAGAATGTTGCCAAGAATGTTGCTAAGAATGTTGCTAATAATGTTGCCAAGAATGTTGCAAAGAATGTTGCAAAGAATGTTGCAAAAAATGTTGCCGAGAATGTTGCTAAGAATGTTGCCAAGAATGTTGCTAAGAATGTTACTAAGATTGTTGCCAAAATGTTGCTAAGAATGTTGCTAAGAATGCTGCTAAGAATGTTGCTAATAATGTTGCTAACACTGTTGGTAACAATGATGCTAAGAATGTTGCCAAGGATGTTGCCAAGAATGTTAGTAAGAATGTTGCCAAGAATGTTGCTAATAATGTTATAAATGTTGCCAAGAATGTTGCTAAGAATGTTGCTAAGAATGTTGCTAAGAATGTTGCCAAGAATGTTGCTAAGAATGTTGCTAAGAATGTTGCCAAGAATGTTGATAAGAATGTTGCCAACAATGTTGCTAAGAATGCTGCTAGGAATGTTGCTAAGAATTTAGCTATGAATGTTGCTGAAAATGTTGCCAAGAATGTAGCTAAAAATGCTGCTAAGAATGTTGCTAAGAATATTGCCATGAATGTTGCTAAGAATGTTGCCAAGAATGTTGCTAAGAATATTGGTAAGAATGTTGCCAATAATGTTGCTAAGAATGTTGCTGAGAATGTTGCTAAGAATGTTGTTATGAATGTTGCTAAGAATGTTGTTAAAAATGTTGCCAAGAATGTTGCTAAGAATGTTTCTAAGAATGTTGGTAAGAATGTTTCCAAGAATGTTTCTGAGAATGTTGGTTAGAATTTTGCCAAGAATGTTGCTAAGAATGTTGCTAAGAATGTTGCTAAGAAAGTTGCTAAGAATGTTGCCAAGAATGTTGGTAAGAATATCGGTAAGAATGTTGCTAAGAATGTTGCCAAGAATGTTGATAAGAATGTTGCTAAGAATGTTGGTTAGAATTTTGCCAAGAATGTTGCTAAGAATGTTGCTAAGAAAGTTGCTAAGAATGTTGCCAAGAATGTTATTAAGAATGTTTCCAAGAATGTTGCTAAGAATATTGCAAAAAATGTTGCAAAGAATGTTGCCAAGAATGTTGCAAAGAAAGTTGCTAAGAATGATGCTAAGAATGTTGCCAAGAATGTTGCTAAGAATGTTGCTAATAATGTTGCCAAGAATGTTGCAAAGAATGTTGCAAAGAATGTTGCAAAAAATGTTGCCGAGAATGTTGCTAAGAATGTTGCCAAGAATGTTGCTAAGAATGTTACTAAGATTGTTGCCAAAATGTTGCTAAGAATGTTGCTAAGAATGCTGCTAAGAATGTTGCTAATAATGTTGCCAAGAATGTTGCAAAGAATGTTGCAAAGAATGTTGCAAAAAATGTTGCCGAGAATGTTGCTAAGAATGTTGCCAAGAATGTTGCTAAGAATGTTACTAAGATTGTTGCCAAAATGTTGCCAAGAATGTTGGTAAGAATGTTGCCAAGAATGTTGCTAATAATGTTGCTAAGAATGTTGCTTACAATGTTGCTAACAATGTTGCTAAGAATGTTGCCAAGAATGTATGGTGAGAATTTTGCCCAGAATGTTGCTAAGAATGTTGCTAAGAATGTTGGCAAGAATGTTGCAAAGAATGTTGCTAAGAATGTTGCTAAGAATGTTGCCAAGAATGTTGCTATGAATGTTGCTAAGAATGTTGCTAAGAATATTGCCATGAATGTTGCTAAGAATGTTGCCAAGAATGTTGCTAAGAATATTGGTAAGAATGTTGCCAATAATGTTGCTAAGAATGTTGCTGAGAATGTTGCTAAGAATGTTGTTATGAATGTTGCTAAGAATGTTGTTAAAAATGTTGCCAAGAATGTTGCTAAGAATGTTTCTAAGAATGTTGGTAAGAATGTTTCCAAGAATGTTTCTGAGAATGTTGGTTAGAATTTTGCCAAGAATGTTGCTAAGAATGTTGCTAAGAATGTTGCTAAGAAAGTTGCTAAGAATGTTGCCAAGAATGTTGGTAAGAATATCGGTAAGAATGTTGCTAAGAATGTTGCCAAGAATGTTGATAAGAATGTTGCTAAGAATGTTGGTTAGAATTTTGCCAAGAATGTTGCTAAGAATGTTGCTAAGAAAGTTGCTAAGAATGTTGCCAAGAATGTTATTAAGAATGTTTCCAAGAATGTTGCTAAGAATATTGCAAAAAATGTTGCAAAGAATGTTGCCAAGAATGTTGCAAAGAAAGTTGCTAAGAATGATGCTAAGAATGTTGCCAAGAATGTTGCTAAGAATGTTGCTAATAATGTTGCCAAGAATGTTGCAAAGAATGTTGCAAAGAATGTTGCAAAAAATGTTGCCGAGAATGTTGCTAAGAATGTTGCCAAGAATGTTGCTAAGAATGTTACTAAGATTGTTGCCAAAATGTTGCTAAGAATGTTGCTAAGAATGCTGCTAAGAATGTTGCTAATAATGTTGCTAACACTGTTGGTAACAATGATGCTAAGAATGTTGCCAAGGATGTTGCCAAGAATGTTAGTAAGAATGTTGCCAAGAATGTTGCTAATAATGTTATAAATGTTGCCAAGAATGTTGCTAAGAATGTTGCTAAGAATGTTGCTAAGAATGTTGCCAAGAATGTTGCTAAGAATGTTGCTAAGAATGTTGCCAAGAATGTTGATAAGAATGTTGCCAACAATGTTGCTAAGAATGCTGCTAGGAATGTTGCTAAGAATTTAGCTATGAATGTTGCTGAAAATGTTGCCAAGAATGTAGCTAAAAATGCTGCTAAGAATGTTGCTAAGAATATTGCCATGAATGTTGCTAAGAATGTTGCCAAGAATGTTGCTAAGAATATTGGTAAGAATGTTGCCAATAATGTTGCTAAGAATGTTGCTGAGAATGTTGCTAAGAATGTTGTTATGAATGTTGCTAAGAATGTTGTTAAAAATGTTGCCAAGAATGTTGCTAAGAATGTTTCTAAGAATGTTGGTAAGAATGTTTCCAAGAATGTTTCTGAGAATGTTGGTTAGAATTTTGCCAAGAATGTTGCTAAGAATGTTGCTAAGAATGTTGCTAAGAAAGTTGCTAAGAATGTTGCCAAGAATGTTGGTAAGAATATCGGTAAGAATGTTGCTAAGAATGTTGCCAAGAATGTTGATAAGAATGTTGCTAAGAATGTTGGTTAGAATTTTGCCAAGAATGTTGCTAAGAATGTTGCTAAGAAAGTTGCTAAGAATGTTGCCAAGAATGTTATTAAGAATGTTTCCAAGAATGTTGCTAAGAATATTGCAAAAAATGTTGCAAAGAATGTTGCCAAGAATGTTGCAAAGAAAGTTGCTAAGAATGATGCTAAGAATGTTGCCAAGAATGTTGCTAAGAATGTTGCTAATAATGTTGCCAAGAATGTTGCAAAGAATGTTGCAAAGAATGTTGCAAAAAATGTTGCCGAGAATGTTGCTAAGAATGTTGCCAAGAATGTTGCTAAGAATGTTACTAAGATTGTTGCCAAAATGTTGCTAAGAATGTTGCTAAGAATGCTGCTAAGAATGTTGCTAATAATGTTGCCAAGAATGTTGCAAAGAATGTTGCAAAGAATGTTGCAAAAAATGTTGCCGAGAATGTTGCTAAGAATGTTGCCAAGAATGTTGCTAAGAATGTTACTAAGATTGTTGCCAAAATGTTGCCAAGAATGTTGGTAAGAATGTTGCCAAGAATGTTGCTAATAATGTTGCTAAGAATGTTGCTTACAATGTTGCTAACAATGTTGCTAAGAATGTTGCCAAGAATGTATGGTGAGAATTTTGCCCAGAATGTTGCTAAGAATGTTGCTAAGAATGTTGGCAAGAATGTTGCAAAGAATGTTGCTAAGAATGTTGCTAAGAATGTTGCCAAGAATGTTGCTATGAATGTTGCTAAGAATGTTGCTAAGAATATTGCCATGAATGTTGCTAAGAATGTTGCCAAGAATGTTGCTAAGAATATTGGTAAGAATGTTGCCAATAATGTTGCTAAGAATGTTGCTGAGAATGTTGCTAAGAATGTTGTTATGAATGTTGCTAAGAATGTTGTTAAAAATGTTGCCAAGAATGTTGCTAAGAATGTTTCTAAGAATGTTGGTAAGAATGTTTCCAAGAATGTTTCTGAGAATGTTGGTTAGAATTTTGCCAAGAATGTTGCTAAGAATGTTGCTAAGAATGTTGCTAAGAAAGTTGCTAAGAATGTTGCCAAGAATGTTGGTAAGAATATCGGTAAGAATGTTGCTAAGAATGTTGCCAAGAATGTTGATAAGAATGTTGCTAAGAATGTTGGTTAGAATTTTGCCAAGAATGTTGCTAAGAATGTTGCTAAGAAAGTTGCTAAGAATGTTGCCAAGAATGTTATTAAGAATGTTTCCAAGAATGTTGCTAAGAATATTGCAAAAAATGTTGCAAAGAATGTTGCCAAGAATGTTGCAAAGAAAGTTGCTAAGAATGATGCTAAGAATGTTGCCAAGAATGTTGCTAAGAATGTTGCTAATAATGTTGCCAAGAATGTTGCAAAGAATGTTGCAAAGAATGTTGCAAAAAATGTTGCCGAGAATGTTGCTAAGAATGTTGCCAAGAATGTTGCTAAGAATGTTACTAAGATTGTTGCCAAAATGTTGCTAAGAATGTTGCTAAGAATGCTGCTAAGAATGTTGCTAATAATGTTGCTAACACTGTTGGTAACAATGATGCTAAGAATGTTGCCAAGGATGTTGCCAAGAATGTTAGTAAGAATGTTGCCAAGAATGTTGCTAATAATGTTATAAATGTTGCCAAGAATGTTGCTAAGAATGTTGCTAAGAATGTTGCTAAGAATGTTGCCAAGAATGTTGCTAAGAATGTTGCTAAGAATGTTGCCAAGAATGTTGATAAGAATGTTGCCAACAATGTTGCTAAGAATGCTGCTAGGAATGTTGCTAAGAATTTAGCTATGAATGTTGCTGAAAATGTTGCCAAGAATGTAGCTAAAAATGCTGCTAAGAATGTTGCTAAGAATATTGCCATGAATGTTGCTAAGAATGTTGCCAAGAATGTTGCTAAGAATATTGGTAAGAATGTTGCCAATAATGTTGCTAAGAATGTTGCTGAGAATGTTGCTAAGAATGTTGTTATGAATGTTGCTAAGAATGTTGTTAAAAATGTTGCCAAGAATGTTGCTAAGAATGTTTCTAAGAATGTTGGTAAGAATGTTTCCAAGAATGTTTCTGAGAATGTTGGTTAGAATTTTGCCAAGAATGTTGCTAAGAATGTTGCTAAGAATGTTGCTAAGAAAGTTGCTAAGAATGTTGCCAAGAATGTTGGTAAGAATATCGGTAAGAATGTTGCTAAGAATGTTGCCAAGAATGTTGATAAGAATGTTGCTAAGAATGTTGGTTAGAATTTTGCCAAGAATGTTGCTAAGAATGTTGCTAAGAAAGTTGCTAAGAATGTTGCCAAGAATGTTATTAAGAATGTTTCCAAGAATGTTGCTAAGAATATTGCAAAAAATGTTGCAAAGAATGTTGCCAAGAATGTTGCAAAGAAAGTTGCTAAGAATGATGCTAAGAATGTTGCCAAGAATGTTGCTAAGAATGTTGCTAATAATGTTGCCAAGAATGTTGCAAAGAATGTTGCAAAGAATGTTGCAAAAAATGTTGCCGAGAATGTTGCTAAGAATGTTGCCAAGAATGTTGCTAAGAATGTTACTAAGATTGTTGCCAAAATGTTGCTAAGAATGTTGCTAAGAATGCTGCTAAGAATGTTGCTAATAATGTTGCTAACACTGTTGGTAACAATGATGCTAAGAATGTTGCCAAGGATGTTGCCAAGAATGTTAGTAAGAATGTTGCCAAGAATGTTGCTAATAATGTTATAAATGTTGCCAAGAATGTTGCTAAGAATGTTGCTAAGAATGTTGCTAAGAATGTTGCCAAGAATGTTGCTAAGAATGTTGCTAAGAATGTTGCCAAGAATGTTGATAAGAATGTTGCCAACAATGTTGCTAAGAATGCTGCTAGGAATGTTGCTAAGAATTTAGCTATGAATGTTGCTGAAAATGTTGCCAAGAATGTAGCTAAAAATGCTGCTAAGAATGTTGCTAAGAATATTGCCATGAATGTTGCTAAGAATGTTGCCAAGAATGTTGCTAAGAATATTGGTAAGAATGTTGCCAATAATGTTGCTAAGAATGTTGCTGAGAATGTTGCTAAGAATGTTGTTATGAATGTTGCTAAGAATGTTGTTAAAAATGTTGCCAAGAATGTTGCTAAGAATGTTTCTAAGAATGTTGGTAAGAATGTTTCCAAGAATGTTTCTGAGAATGTTGGTTAGAATTTTGCCAAGAATGTTGCTAAGAATGTTGCTAAGAATGTTGCTAAGAAAGTTGCTAAGAATGTTGCCAAGAATGTTGGTAAGAATATCGGTAAGAATGTTGCTAAGAATGTTGCCAAGAATGTTGATAAGAATGTTGCTAAGAATGTTGGTTAGAATTTTGCCAAGAATGTTGCTAAGAATGTTGCTAAGAAAGTTGCTAAGAATGTTGCCAAGAATGTTATTAAGAATGTTTCCAAGAATGTTGCTAAGAATATTGCAAAAAATGTTGCAAAGAATGTTGCCAAGAATGTTGCAAAGAAAGTTGCTAAGAATGATGCTAAGAATGTTGCCAAGAATGTTGCTAAGAATGTTGCTAATAATGTTGCCAAGAATGTTGCAAAGAATGTTGCAAAGAATGTTGAGAAAAATGTTGCCAAGAATGTTGCTAAGAATGTTAGTAAGAATGTTGCCAAGAATGTTGCCAAGAATGTTGGTAAGAATGTTGCTAAGAATGTTGCCAAGAATGTTGTTACGAATGTTGCCAAGAACGTTGCTAAGAATGTTGCTAAGAATGTTAGCAAGAATGTTGCCAAGAATGTTGCTAAGAATGTTGCCAAGAATGTTGCTAAGAATGTTGCCAAGAATGTTGCTAAGAATGTTATTGAGTATGTTGCAAAGAATGTTGCTAAGAATGTTGCCAAGAATGTTGGTAAGAATTTTTCAAGAATGTTGGTAAGAATGTTGCTAAGAATGTTGCTAAGAATGTTAGTAAGAATGTTGCCAAAAATGCTGCTAAAAATATTGCTAAGAATGTTGCCAAGAATGTTGCTAAGTATGTTAGTAAGAATGTTGCTGAGAATGTTGCCAAGAATGTTGGTAAGAATTTTGCCAAGAATGTTGGTAAGAATGTTGCTAAGAATGTTTCTAAGAATGTTTGTAAGAATGTTGCCAAGAATGTTGCTAATATGTTGCTAAGAATGTTGCCAAGAATGTTGCTAAGTATGTTAGTAAGAATGTTGCTAGGAATGTTGTCAAGAATGTTAGTAAGAATGTTGCCAAGAACGTTGCTAAGAATATTTCTAAGAATGTTGCTAATAACATTGCCAAGAATGCTGCTACGAATTTTGCCTAGAATGTTGCTAAAAATATTAAGAATGTTGCCAAGAATGTTGCTAAGAATGTTGCCAAGAATGTTGCCAAGAATGTTGGTAAGAATGTTGCCAAGAATGTTGCTAATAATGTTGCTAAGAATGTTGCTTACAATGTTGCTAACAATGTTGCTAAGAATGTTGCCAAGAATGTATGGTGAGAATTTTGCCCAGAATGTTGCTAAGAATGTTGCTAAGAATGTTGGCAAGAATGTTGCAAAGAATGTTGCTAAGAATGTTGCTAAGAATGTTGCCAAGAATGTTGCTATGAATGTTGCTAAGAATGTTGCTAAGAATATTGCCATGAATGTTGCTAAGAATGTTGCCAAGAATGTTGCTAAGAATATTGGTAAGAATGTTGCCAATAATGTTGCTAAGAATGTTGCTGAGAATGTTGCTAAGAATGTTGTTATGAATGTTGCTAAGAATGTTGTTAAAAATGTTGCCAAGAATGTTGCTAAGAATGTTTCTAAGAATGTTGGTAAGAATGTTTCCAAGAATGTTTCTGAGAATGTTGGTTAGAATTTTGCCAAGAATGTTGCTAAGAATGTTGCTAAGAATGTTGCTAAGAAAGTTGCTAAGAATGTTGCCAAGAATGTTGGTAAGAATATCGGTAAGAATGTTGCTAAGAATGTTGCCAAGAATGTTGATAAGAATGTTGCTAAGAATGTTGGTTAGAATTTTGCCAAGAATGTTGCTAAGAATGTTGCTAAGAAAGTTGCTAAGAATGTTGCCAAGAATGTTATTAAGAATGTTTCCAAGAATGTTGCTAAGAATATTGCAAAAAATGTTGCAAAGAATGTTGCCAAGAATGTTGCAAAGAAAGTTGCTAAGAATGATGCTAAGAATGTTGCCAAGAATGTTGCTAAGAATGTTGCTAATAATGTTGCCAAGAATGTTGCAAAGAATGTTGCAAAGAATGTTGCAAAAAATGTTGCCGAGAATGTTGCTAAGAATGTTGCCAAGAATGTTGCTAAGAATGTTACTAAGATTGTTGCCAAAATGTTGCTAAGAATGTTGCTAAGAATGCTGCTAAGAATGTTGCTAATAATGTTGCTAACACTGTTGGTAACAATGATGCTAAGAATGTTGCCAAGGATGTTGCCAAGAATGTTAGTAAGAATGTTGCCAAGAATGTTGCTAATAATGTTATAAATGTTGCCAAGAATGTTGCTAAGAATGTTGCTAAGAATGTTGCTAAGAATGTTGCCAAGAATGTTGCTAAGAATGTTGCTAAGAATGTTGCCAAGAATGTTGATAAGAATGTTGCCAACAATGTTGCTAAGAATGCTGCTAGGAATGTTGCTAAGAATTTAGCTATGAATGTTGCTGAAAATGTTGCCAAGAATGTAGCTAAAAATGCTGCTAAGAATGTTGCTAAGAATATTGCCATGAATGTTGCTAAGAATGTTGCCAAGAATGTTGCTAAGAATATTGGTAAGAATGTTGCCAATAATGTTGCTAAGAATGTTGCTGAGAATGTTGCTAAGAATGTTGTTATGAATGTTGCTAAGAATGTTGTTAAAAATGTTGCCAAGAATGTTGCTAAGAATGTTTCTAAGAATGTTGGTAAGAATGTTTCCAAGAATGTTTCTGAGAATGTTGGTTAGAATTTTGCCAAGAATGTTGCTAAGAATGTTGCTAAGAATGTTGCTAAGAAAGTTGCTAAGAATGTTGCCAAGAATGTTGGTAAGAATATCGGTAAGAATGTTGCTAAGAATGTTGCTAAGAAAGTTGCTAAGAATGTTGCCAAGAATGTTGGTAAGAATATCGGTAAGAATGTTGCCAAGAATGTTGCTAAGTATGTTAGTAAGAATGTTGCTAGGAATGTTGTCAAGAATGTTAGTAAGAATGTTGCCAAGAACGTTGCTAAGAATATTTCTAAGAATGTTGCTAATAACATTGCCAAGAATGCTGCTACGAATTTTGCCTAGAATGTTGCTAAAAATATTAAGAATGTTGCCAAGAATGTTGCTAAGAATGTTGCCAAGAATGTTGCCAAGAATGTTGGTAAGAATGTTGCCAAGAATGTTGCTAATAATGTTGCTAAGAATGTTGCTTACAATGTTGCTAACAATGTTGCTAAGAATGTTGCCAAGAATGTATGGTGAGAATTTTGCCCAGAATGTTGCTAAGAATGTTGCTAAGAATGTTGGCAAGAATGTTGCAAAGAATGTTGCTAAGAATGTTGCTAAGAATGTTGCCAAGAATGTTGCTATGAATGTTGCTAAGAATGTTGCTAAGAATATTGCCATGAATGTTGCTAAGAATGTTGCCAAGAATGTTGCTAAGAATATTGGTAAGAATGTTGCCAATAATGTTGCTAAGAATGTTGCTGAGAATGTTGCTAAGAATGTTGTTATGAATGTTGCTAAGAATGTTGTTAAAAATGTTGCCAAGAATGTTGCTAAGAATGTTTCTAAGAATGTTGGTAAGAATGTTTCCAAGAATGTTTCTGAGAATGTTGGTTAGAATTTTGCCAAGAATGTTGCTAAGAATGTTGCTAAGAATGTTGCTAAGAAAGTTGCTAAGAATGTTGCCAAGAATGTTGGTAAGAATATCGGTAAGAATGTTGCTAAGAATGTTGCCAAGAATGTTGATAAGAATGTTGCTAAGAATGTTGGTTAGAATTTTGCCAAGAATGTTGCTAAGAATGTTGCTAAGAAAGTTGCTAAGAATGTTGCCAAGAATGTTATTAAGAATGTTTCCAAGAATGTTGCTAAGAATATTGCAAAAAATGTTGCAAAGAATGTTGCCAAGAATGTTGCAAAGAAAGTTGCTAAGAATGATGCTAAGAATGTTGCCAAGAATGTTGCTAAGAATGTTGCTAATAATGTTGCCAAGAATGTTGCAAAGAATGTTGCAAAGAATGTTGCAAAAAATGTTGCCGAGAATGTTGCTAAGAATGTTGCCAAGAATGTTGCTAAGAATGTTACTAAGATTGTTGCCAAAATGTTGCTAAGAATGTTGCTAAGAATGCTGCTAAGAATGTTGCTAATAATGTTGCTAACACTGTTGGTAACAATGATGCTAAGAATGTTGCCAAGGATGTTGCCAAGAATGTTAGTAAGAATGTTGCCAAGAATGTTGCTAATAATGTTATAAATGTTGCCAAGAATGTTGCTAAGAATGTTGCTAAGAATGTTGCTAAGAATGTTGCCAAGAATGTTGCTAAGAATGTTGCTAAGAATGTTGCCAAGAATGTTGATAAGAATGTTGCCAACAATGTTGCTAAGAATGCTGCTAGGAATGTTGCTAAGAATTTAGCTATGAATGTTGCTGAAAATGTTGCCAAGAATGTAGCTAAAAATGCTGCTAAGACTGTTGCTAAGAATGTTGCTAACACTGTTGCTAAGAATGTTGCTAAGAATGTTGCCAAGAATGTTGCTAAGAATGTTGCTAAGAATGTTGTTGAAAATGTTGCCAAGAATGTTGTTAAGAATGTTACTAAGAATGTTGCTAAGAACGTTGCTAAGAATGTTGCAAAGAATGTTGCTAAGAATGTTTCTAAGAATGTTGCCAAGAATGTTGATAAGAATGTTGCCAACAATGTTGCTTAAAATGCTGCTAAGAATGTTGCTAAGAATTTAGCTATGAATGTTGCTGAAAATGATGCTAAAAATGTTGCTAAGAATGTTGCTAAGAATACTGCCAAAAATGTTGAGAAGAATGTTACTAAGAATGTTGCTGAGAATGTTGCTAAGAATGTTGCTAAGAGTGTTGATAAGAAGAAAGTTGCTAAGAATGATGCTAATAATGCTGCCAAGAATGTTGCTAAGGATGTTGCAAAGAATGTTTGCTAATGTTTCCAAGAATGTCGCTAAAAATGTTGCCAAGAATGTAGCTAAAAATGCTGCTAAGAATGTTGCTAAGAATGTTGCTAACACTGTTGCTAAGAATGTTGCTAAGAATGTTGCCAAGAATGTTGCTAAGAATGTTGCTAAGAATGTTGCTAAGAATGTTGTTAAAAATGTTGCCAAGAATGTTGCTAACACTGTTGCTAAGAATGTTGCTAAGAATGTTGCCAAGAATGTTGTCAAGAATGTTACTAAGAATGTTGCTAAGAACGTTGCTAAGAATGTTGCAAAGAATGTTGCTGAGAATGTTGCTAGAAATGTTGATAAGAATGTTGCTAAGAATGTTGCTAAGAATGTTGCTGAGAATTTTGCTAAGAATGTTGTTAAGAATGTTGCTAAGAAAGTTGCTAAGAATGTTGCTAAGAGTGTTGCTAAGAATGTTGCCAAGAATGTTGCTAAGAAAGTTGTTATGAATGATGCTAAGAATCTTGCCCAGAATGTTGCTAAGAATGTTGCCAAAATGTTGCCAAGAATGTTGCTAAGAATATTGCCAAGGATGTTGCTAAAAATGCTGCTAAGAATGTTGCTAAGAATATTGCTAGCAATGTTGCTGAGGATGTTGCCAAGAATGTTGCTGAGAATGTTGCTAAGAATGTTGCTAACAATGTTGCTAAGAACGTTGCTAAAAATGTTGCCAAGAATGTTGCTTAGAATATTGCTGAGAATGTTGCTAAGAATGTTGTTCAGAATGTTTCTAAGAATGCTGCCAAGAATGTTGCTAAGAATGTTGCTAAGTATGTTGCCATGATTGTTGCTCAGAATGTTGCTAAGGATGTTGCTAAGAATGTTGCTAAGGATGTTGCCAAGAATGTTGCTAAGATTGCTGCTAAGAATGTTGCCAAGGATGTTGCCAAGAATGCTGCTAAGAATGTTGCCAAGAATGTTGCCAAGAATGTTCCTAAGAATGTTGCTAAGAATGCTGCTAAGAATGCTCGTGAGAATTTAACCAAGAATGTTGCTTAGAATGTTGTTAAGAATGTTGCTAAGAATGTTGCTAAGCATGTTACTGAGAATGTTTCTAAGAATGTTAATAAAATTGTTGCCAAGAATTTTGCTAAGAATGGTGCTAAGAATGTTGCCGAGAATGTTGGTAAGAATTTTGCCTAGAATGTTGCAAAGACTGTTTCTAAGAATATTGCTGAGAATGTTGCTAAGTTGCCGGGAATGTTGCTAAGAATGTTGCTAAGATTGTTGCCAAAAATGTTGCCAATAATGTTGCTAAGAATATTGGTAAGAATGTTGCCAAGAATGTTGCTAAGAATGTTGCTGAGAATGTTGCTAAGAATGTTGCTAAGAATGTTGCTAAGAATGTTGTTAAAAATATTGCCAAGAATATTGCTAAGAATGTTTCTAAGAATGATGCTGACAATGTTGCTAAGAATGAAGCCAAGAATGTTGCTAAGAATGTTGCCAAAAGTGTTGCCAAGAATGTTGTCTAGAATGTTACTAAGAATGTTGCTGAGAATGTTGCTAAGAATGTTTCTAAGAATGTTGCTAAGAATGTTGCTAAGAATGTTGCTAAGAAGGTTGCTAAGAATGTAGCAAAGAATGTTGTTGGGAATGTTGCTAAGAATGTTGCCAAAAATGTTGGTAATAATGTTGCTACGAATGTTGCTAAGAATGTTGATAAAATTGATGCCAGGAATGTTGCTAAAAATGTTTCTAAGAATGTTGCTAAGAATGTTGCTAAGCATGTTACTGAGAATGTTACTAAGAATGTTAAAATGTTGCCAAGAATGTTGCTAAGAATGTTGCTAACAATGTTGCTAAGAATGTTGCCAAGAATGTTGCTAAGAATGCTGGTAAGAATGTTGCTAAGAATGTTGTTAACATTATTGCTAACAATGTTGCTAACAATGTTGCTAAGAATGATGCCAAGAATGTTGCTAAGAATATTGCCAAGAATGTTGCTAAGGATGTTGCCAAGAATGTTGCTCAGAATGTTGCTAATAATGTTGCTAAGAATGTTGCTAAGGATGTTGCCAAGAATGTTGCTAAGATTGTTGCTAAGAATGTTGCCAATGATGTTGCAAAGAATGCTGCTAAGAATGTTGCCAAGAATGTTGCCAAGAATGTTTCCAAGAATGTTCCTAAGAATGTTGCTAAGAATGCTGCTAAGAATGTTGCTAAGAATGTTGCTAAGAATGTTGATTAGAATTTTGCCAAGAATGTTGCTAAAAAAGATGCTAGGAATGTTCCTTAGAATGTTGCTGTGAATATTGCCAAGAATGTTCCTAAGAAGGTTGACATGAATGTTGCCAAGAATGTTGCCAAGGATGTTGCTAAAAATGTTGCCAAGAATGTTGCCAAGAATGCTGCTCCGAATTTTGCCTAGAATGTTCCTAAAAATGTTGTTAAGAATGTTGCCAAGAAAATTGCGAAGAATGTTGCTTAGAATATTGCTAAGAATGTTGCCAAGAATGTTGCCAAGAACGTTGGTAAGAATGTTTCCAAGAATGTTGCTAAGAATGTTGCTAAGAATGTTGCTAAGAATGTTGCCAAGAAAGTTGCTAAGAATTTTGCCTAGAATGTTGCTAAGAATGTTGCTAACAATGTTGCCAAGAATGTTGCTGAGAATGTTGCTAAGAATGCTGCCTAGAATGTTGCTAAGAATGTTGCCAAGAATGTCGCTAAGAATGTTGCTAAGAATGTTGCCAAGAATGTTGCTAAGAATATTGGTAAGAATGTTGCCAAGAATGTTCCTAAGAATGTTGCTGAGAATGTTGCTAAGAATGTTGTTAAAAATGCTGCCAAGAATGTTGTTAAGAATGTTTCTAAGAATGTTTCCAAGAATGTTACAAAGAATGTTGGTTAGAATTTTGCCAAGAATGTTGCTAAGGATGTTGCTAAGAAAGTTGCTAAGAATGTTGCCAAGAATGTTGGTAAGAATGTTGGTAAGAATGTTGCTAAGAATGCTGTTAAGAATGTTGCTAAGAATGTTTCTAAGAATGATGCTAAGAATGTTGCTAAGAATGTTGCTAAGAATATTCCTAAGAACGCTGCTAAGAATGCTGCTAAGAATGTTGATAAGAATGTTGCTAAGAATGTTGGTTAGAATTTTGCCAAGAATATTGCTAAAATGTTGCTAAGAAAGTTGGTAAGAATGTTCCCAAGAATGTTATTAAGAATGTTTCCAAAAATGTTGATAAGAATGCTGCTAAGAATGTTGCTAAGAATGCTGCTAAGAATGTTGCTAAGAATGTTGTTAAGAATGTTGCTAAGAATGTTGGTAAGAATTTTGCCAACAATGTTGCTAAGAATGTTGCTAGAAATGTTGCTAAGAATGTTGTCAAGAATGTTGCTAAGAATGTTGCCAAGAATGTTGCTAAGAATGTTAGTAAGAATGTTGAGAAAAATGTTGCCAAGAATGTTGCTAAGAATGTTAGTAAGAATGTTGCCAAGAATGTTGCCAAGAATGTTGGTAAGAATGTTGCTAAGAATGTTGCCAAGAATGTTGTTACGAATGTTGCCAAGAACGTTGCTAAGAATGTTGCTAAGAATGTTAGCAAGAATGTTGCCAAGAATGTTGCTAAGAATGTTGCCAAGAATGTTGCTAAGAATGTTGCCAAGAATGTTGCTAAGAATGTTATTGAGTATGTTGCAAAGAATGTTGCTAAGAATGTTGCCAAGAATGTTGGTAAGAATTTTTCAAGAATGTTGGTAAGAATGTTGCTAAGAATGTTGCTAAGAATGTTAGTAAGAATGTTGCCAAAAATGCTGCTAAAAATATTGCTAAGAATGTTGCCAAGAATGTTGCTAAGTATGTTAGTAAGAATGTTGCTGAGAATGTTGCCAAGAATGTTGGTAAGAATTTTGCCAAGAATGTTGGTAAGAATGTTGCTAAGAATGTTTCTAAGAATGTTTGTAAGAATGTTGCCAAGAATGTTGCTAATATGTTGCTAAGAATGTTGCCAAGAATGTTGCTAAGTATGTTAGTAAGAATGTTGCTAGGAATGTTGTCAAGAATGTTAGTAAGAATGTTGCCAAGAACGTTGCTAAGAATATTTCTAAGAATGTTGCTAATAACATTGCCAAGAATGCTGCTACGAATTTTGCCTAGAATGTTGCTAAAAATATTAAGAATGTTGCCAAGAATGTTGCTAAGAATGTTGCCAAGAATGTTGCCAAGAATGTTGGTAAGAATGTTGCCAAGAATGTTGCTAATAATGTTGCTAAGAATGTTGCTTACAATGTTGCTAACAATGTTGCTAAGAATGTTGCCAAGAATGTATGGTGAGAATTTTGCCCAGAATGTTGCTAAGAATGTTGCTAAGAATGTTGGCAAGAATGTTGCAAAGAATGTTGCTAAGAATGTTGCTAAGAATGTTGCCAAGAATGTTGCTATGAATGTTGCTAAGAATGTTGCTAAGAATATTGCCATGAATGTTGCTAAGAATGTTGCCAAGAATGTTGCTAAGAATATTGGTAAGAATGTTGCCAATAATGTTGCTAAGAATGTTGCTGAGAATGTTGCTAAGAATGTTGTTATGAATGTTGCTAAGAATGTTGTTAAAAATGTTGCCAAGAATGTTGCTAAGAATGTTTCTAAGAATGTTGGTAAGAATGTTTCCAAGAATGTTTCTGAGAATGTTGGTTAGAATTTTGCCAAGAATGTTGCTAAGAATGTTGCTAAGAATGTTGCTAAGAAAGTTGCTAAGAATGTTGCCAAGAATGTTGGTAAGAATATCGGTAAGAATGTTGCTAAGAATGTTGCCAAGAATGTTGATAAGAATGTTGCTAAGAATGTTGGTTAGAATTTTGCCAAGAATGTTGCTAAGAATGTTGCTAAGAAAGTTGCTAAGAATGTTGCCAAGAATGTTATTAAGAATGTTTCCAAGAATGTTGCTAAGAATGCTGCTAATAATGTTGCTAAGAATGTTGTTAAGAATGTTGCCAAGAATGTTGGTAAGAATTTTGCCAAGAATGTTGCTAAGAATGTTGCTAAGAATGTTGCCAAGAATGTTGCTAAGAATGTTGCCAAGAATGTTGCTAAGAATGTTAGTAAGAATGTTGCGAAGATTGTTGCCAAGAATGTTGCTGAGAATGTTAGTAAGAATGTTGCCAAGAATGTTGCGAAGAATGTTGCCTCTTAAGAATGTTGCCAGGAATGTTGGTAAGAATGTTGGTAAGTATGTTGCTAAGAATGTTGCTAAGAATGTTAGTAAGAATGTTGCCAAGAATGTTGATAAGTATGTTAGTAAGAATGTTGCTTAGAATGTTGCCAAGAATGTTGGTAAGAATTTTGCCAAGAATGTTGCTAAGAATGTTAGTAAGAATGTTGCCAAGAATGTTGATAAGTATGTTAGTGAGAATGTTGCTAAGAATGTTGCCAAGAATGTTGCTAGGGATGTTTCCAAGAATGTTGCTAAGAATGTTGCTAAGAATGTTGGTAAGAATGTTACTATGAATGCTGCTTAGAATGTTGCTAAATATGTTGCTAAGAATGTTGCCAAGAATGTTGGTAAGACTTTTGCCAAGGATGTTGCTAAGAATGTTGCTAAGAATGTTGCCAAGAATGTTGCTAAGAATGTTGCCAAGAATGTTGCAAAGAATGTTGCCAAGAATGTTGCAAAGAATGTTGCCAAGAATGTTGTTAAGAATGTTAGTAAGAATGTTGCCAAGAATGTTGCTAAGAAAGTTGCAGAGAATGTTGTTAAGAATGTTAGTAAGAATGTTGCCAAGAATATTGCTAAGAATGTTGCCAAGAATGTTGCAAAGAATGTTGCCAAGAATGTTGTTAAGAATGTTAGTAAGAATGTTGCTAAGAAAGTTGCTAAAAATGTTGCTAAGAATGTTGCTAAGAATGTTGTTAAAAATGTTGCTAAGAATATTGCTATGAATGTTGCCAAGAATGTTGCTAAGAATGTTGCTAAAAATGTTGCTAAGAATGTTGTGTGAATGTTGCCAAGAATGTTGCTAAGAATGTTGCTAAGAATGTTGCCAAGAATGTTGCCAAGAGAATTCGCGCTAGTTCAACTTAAACCCACCATACATCCTCGGGTAATGATTGTTTCAGTTCGTATATTTACGTTCTGCTTGAAATTCTGTACAATTCTGAAAGGAAACGATATATGATTATTATACATTCAATAAATTAAATTTGACAAAAATTGTCAGAAACTGAGAAATTGGCAAATAAACAAATATTTCCTAGTAAGATACGCCAACATTTAGTGTTTGAAACAAGATGTGTTTTAACGAAGACCGCTAATAGCAAAAGTTTGAATCCGATCAGATGCGTCATTCTTCAGTTGTGGCACTGATTCCAAAAATTCCATTTATTTTCTATATTATTAAATCAAGAAATTTGCCAACACGCGAACGTAACTCAGTAGTTATTGTCCTGACGCTAAGATACGTCAGTCGTTAAATTTTATAGCAGTTAGGAAAAGTCTAACTGAAAATTCTTCAACGAGATTCAACGGGAATATTAATGTTACGCTGTTTCACCCATGAATGTTACGCTGTTTCACCCATGAATGTTACACTGTTTTACCCATGAATGTTACGCTGTTTCACCCATGAATGTTACACTGTTTCACCCATGAATGTTACACTGTTTCACCCATGAATGTTACACTGTTTCACCCATGAATGTTACACTGTTTCACCCATGAATGTTACACTGTTTCACCCATGAATGTTACACTGTTTCACCCATGAATGTTTCACTGTTTCACCCATGAATGTTACACTGTTTCACCCATGAATGTTACACTGTTTCACCCATGAATGTTACACTGTTTCACTCATGAATGTTACACTGTTTCACCCATGAATGTTACACTGTTTCACCCATGAATGTTACACTGTTTCACACACGGTTTCACTCAAATGTTACACTGTTTCACCCATGAATTTTACACTGTTTCACCCATGAATGTTACACTGTTTCACCCATGAATGTTACACTGTTTCACCCATGAATGTTACACGGTTTCACTCAAATGTTACACTGTTTCACCCATGAATGTTACACTGTTTCACCCATGAATGTTACACTGTTTCACACATGAATGTTACACTGTTTCACCCATAAATTTTACACTGTTTCACCCATGAATGTTACACTGTTTCACCCATGAATGTTACACTGTTTCACCCATGAATGTTACACTGTTTCACCCATGAATGTTACACTGTTTCACCCATGAATGTTACACTGTTTCACCCATGAATGTTACACTGTTTCATCCATGAATGTTACACTGTTTCACCCATGAATGTTACACTGTTTCACCCATGAATGTTACACTGTTTCACCCATGAATGTTACACTGTTTCACCCATGAATGTTACACTGTTTCACCCATGAATGTTACACTGTTTCACCCATGAATGTTACACTGTTTCACCCATGAATGTTACACTGTTTCACCCATGAATGTTACACTGTTTCACTCATCGATTGGATGAAGCGTTCTCGAGTTACAGGACGAAGGAAAAAAACAGCAGTTTTTATAGGTAGACCTTCGTGAACACGTAATAAGGTTAAAACTGGTGTTCGGGTTGTTCCAAGTGCCGGAACCCACAGCCAGGCCGAAAGTCTGTTGATGAAAAACAGTTCATCGAGGTTTACAAAATCGTTTGCTGCAACAGGAAGGTGGAGGGAGTCATCAACTTCTTGACGCAGGAGATCGAGGGCTTGCGCTGTTCCTTAGTGAATAAGGATGTCACGTCTAGGCTGGAGAGTTTCTTGTTTCTGACGTTAATGTTGTGGATGCGGTTCAGATCACCAGAGTGTTTCAGATGTGCTTGAACGATTTTGCCAAGAAGCTTAGCTGGGTGTTTTGCTGCAGTTTCTGGTAGTGGGTGAGGGGCATCTCTTTTCAACATAAGGGCTTCAGCGGAGTTCCTGTTTTGTGGGTCAGCGGCAGGCCGTACATTTTGGCAGGCCTGGGGTTGCTGGACTCCACACTTCCTGAAGGAAGTGTGGAGTCTAGCACAGAAAAGATTTAGTCAGGGTATCCACTTGGCCAGCCATGAGGGACGTGTAGGTGTCTGGGTCGTTGAGTAGACTGGAGATTTTGTTCCTGAAGTTGATAGGGTTGAAGATAACGACACCACCTCCTTTGTCAGCTGTAGCGACTCTGACTCTAATGTTCTCCTTAAAAGTTTTGAAGGCAATGATGTAACGGCGAGATAAAACTGTATTGAAAGGGTCGCAGAAATGATGCCGAATCATTTGTGAGGGTGTGTGTGTGTGTTAGTGTGTATTTCTGTCATTGTTTGTGTTCACCGATTTGTGTTTTCGGGGATCTGCCTACTAGACCACTTTGATTTGCCTCACCGACTTCTAGATTCTAGGACCTTCACACATCTACTCTTGAAGCTGTGTACTGAATTTACTTCTTCAAGCGCAACATCTAAATCGTTCCACTTTTTAATCTCAAGGAGGTTGTAAAGTGGAACGATTTAGATGTTGCACTTGCAGTTCTTATTAACATCTCTCGTTTCATCTGCGTTTCCAGATTCCACATGTCTCACTTTGATCCTGGTTCTCTTAATTTAAACAGTCTTTTCCTGTTTGCTTTATCAATTCGTCTTAGGATTTTGTACGTAGTAATTATGTCTTTCCTTATTCTGCTCTTCTCTCAGATCGCCAGGTTCAGTTCCTTCAACCTCTCCTCATAGCTCACTTCCCTTAGTTCTCGTACGAGCCTGGTTGAAAACATTTACCTTCTTGACGAGGTGTGGGTTCCATGCTGGAGCTGCGTACTCAGTGACTGACATGTGCCGTATCAAAGGCTGTGAGGGAAACTTTGTTCCAGTTCTGGAATGCTATTTTGAGCTTTACCATTCCTGCACATGTGACTGCTTTATACGTTTTATGCGCCAATCTGGCGATATACTATTATATTCACCCTCAAGGCCTTTTAACACAGTAATATTTGCACCGCGCCGCCCATGCTGTACTCTGTGTCCGGTCTGCTCTCTCCTTCAAAATTCATGACCATGCATTTGTGAGTATTGAATTCAAGAAGCCACTTGCTATTGATCTCTCACTGCAGTTTATCACTATTCTCTTCTATTCTTATTCTTCTCATTAGTTTTGCATCGACAGTAGACAATGATACACAGTAGTGTTGAATCCCCTTTAGTGAGTAATACAAATATATTGGGACTAGTTGAGGACGTGTGTATTAGTTTGTGTGTATTCACCTATTTGTGGTTGCAGGGGTCGAGTCAAAGTACCTGGTCCCTAGTTTTTGCTAGTCGCTACTAGATCCACTTTCTCCTTGTTCCATGAGCTTTAAATCTATGTATTGATTATCCACTATATCATTCTCCAGATTGTTCCACTTCCTGATAACTCTATGACTGAAGAAATACTTCCTAACATCCCTGTGACTCGTCTGAGTTTTCAGCTTCCATGTGTGACCCCTTGTTTCTGTGTCCCATCTCAGAAACATTCTGTCTATCCACCTTGTCAACTCCTCTCAGTATTTTATTTGTCGTTATCATGTCTCCCTTATTCCTCTTATCATACAGTGTCGCCAGGTTGATTTCCATTAATCTCTTCTCTTAGGACATACACCTTAGCTAAGAAACTAGTCTCGTTGCAAACCTTTGCAATTTCTCTAATTTCTGGACGTACTTGACAAGGTTTGGGTGCCATACTGGTGCTGCATACTCGAATATGGGCCTGACATACACAGCGTGCAGTCTTGAATGACTCCTTCTTCAGTTGTCGAAACGCTATTCTTAGGTTTGCCAGGAGCCCATATGCTGCAACAGTTATTTGGATGATGTGCGCCTCAGGAGATGTGCTCGGAATTGAACTCGCCCCAAGATCCTTTTCCTTGAGTGAGGTTTGCAGCCTTTGGCCACCTAGCCTGTACTCTATCTGCGGTTTTCTTTGATCTTTCCCAATCTTTATGATTTTGCACTTAGTGAGGTTAAACTCCAGGAGCCAGTTGTTGGATCAGGTTTGCAGCCTGTCCAGATCCCTTTGTAGTCCTACCTGATCCTCATCCATTTGAATTCTCCCCATTAGCTTCACATCGTCTGCAAACAGGGACACCTCTGAATCTATCCATTCAGCCATGCCATTCATTTATACCAGATATATCACCGGCCCTAGGACTGACCCTTGTGGAACACCACTCGTCGTGTGTGTACTCACCTAATTGTGCTTACAGGGGTCGAGTCATAGCTCTTGGTCCTGTGTGTGTGTTCTCACCTATACTCACTTATGTGTGTGGCTGTTAGGATCGACTCTCAGCTCCTGGTCCCGCTTCTCCGTGAGCCCTATCATACCTGTTCTAATAACTTTGTATGGATTCAGTTTCTACCTCTGTAGTTCTACTTCCTTACCATTCTATGGTTAAAGAAGTATTTCCTAACATCCCTTTGATCCATCTGTATATTTAACTTCCAAAGGTGCCCTTATGTACCTGTTTAACTCCTCTCGATTTGTCGGTCCCTCTATCATCCTTTATTTTTTTTCCACGGTGTTTTGTATGATGTTATCATATCCTCCCTGGTCCTGTTGTCCTCTACTGTGGTCAGGTTTAGTTTAGTCTCTCCTTACATCACAGCTCACACCCTCAGCTCCGAGTTTAGTCTTCTTGTACTCCTGAGTGTGTTACATAGCGAGAAATAGTTGAATCTTATGCATAACTGATATTAGGAAATAATAATAATAATAATAATAATAATAATAATAATAATAATAATAATAATAATAATAATAATAATAATAATAATAATAATAATAATAATAATAATAATAATTAAATTAAATATTATTCTTATAATTTTATTATTATTGACACCCGAAACCCTCTCCTGGTATTATATGTCTATTATCTATCACTTGTCTATCTTCATGTCTATCATTTTACCAGTCTTATATCACTCGCAATTTTATCAGTCTCAAATCTATCAATCACCTGTCTATCTCGTGACACCTATCCGTCATGTAACACCTGTCCGTATTGTGACACCTGTCGTGTAACGCCCGTCAGTCATGTGACACCTGTCGTGTAACGCCCGTCAATCATGTGACACCTGCCGTGTAACACCCGTCAATCATGTGACACCTGTCGTGTAACACCCGTCAATCATGTGACATCTGTCATGTAACGCCCTTCAATCATGTGACAGCTGTCGTGTAAGGCCCGTCAGTCATGTGACACCTGTCGTGTAACACCCGTCAATCAAGTGACACCTGTCGTGTAACACCCGTCAATCAAGTGACACCTGTCGTGTAACACCCGTCAATCATGTGACACCTGTCGTGTAACACCCGTCAATCATGTGACACCTGTCGTGTAACACCCGTCAATCATGTGACACCTGTCATCACCTGGTCAGGCACCACGGAGGGAGGTTCTCTCACCTTGGTATCGACTTTATCCAGTGTAGGGCAGTTCTCTGCCATTAGTGGTGGTATGT
>NC_091326.1:30388644-30431144 GCF_038502225.1 Cherax quadricarinatus
GAGAAGTCCCCAGACATCATAGCAGTTACAGAAACAAAACTCATGGAGACAATAACAGATGCAATCTTCCCACCAGGATACCAGGTCATGAGGAAAGATAGAAGGGGCAGGGGGGGAGGTGGGGTTGCTCTGCTCGTAAAAAACAGATGGAAATTCGAGAAAATGGAAGGAATAGATGAGACGGGAGAAAGAGACTACATAGCAGGTACACTTCAGTCTGGGGAACACAAAGTGGTCATTGCAGTGATGTATAATCCACCACAGAACTGCAGGAGGCCAAGAGAAGAATATGAAGAGAGCAACAGAGCAATGGTGGACACACTTGCTGAGGTGGCAAGAAGAGCTCACTCCAGCAGAGCAAAGTTGCTGGTTATGGGGGATTTCAACCACAGGGAGATTGACTGGGAAAACCTGGAGCCACATGGGGATCCCGAAACATGGAGAGCCAGGATGTTGGACGTGGTGCTGGAAAACCTCATGCACCAACATGTTAAGGACACTACCAGAGTGAGAGGGGAGGATGAACCAGCAAGATTGGACCTTGTGTTCACCCTGGGCAGCTCAGACATTGAGGACATCAAGTATGAGAGTCCCCTAGGAGCTAGCGACCACGTGGTTCTGTGCTTTGAATACATAGTAGATCTGCAAGTGGAGAGAATAACAGGAGTAGAATGGGAAAAGCCTGACTATAAAAGAGGGGACTACATAGGGTTGAAGAACTTCCTGCGGGAGGTCCAGTGGGACAGAGAACTGGCAGGAAAGCCAGTAAATGAAATGATGGAATATGTAGCAACAAAATGCAAGGAGGCAGTGGAAAGGTTCATTCCCAAGGGCAACAGTAACAACGGGAAGACCAGAACGAGCCCCTGGTTTACCCGACGATGTAAGGAGGCAAAAACAAAGTGCAATAGAGAATGGAAAAAGTACAGAAGGCAGAGAACACACGAAAATAGGGAGATCAGTCGCAGAGCCAGGAATGAGTACGCACAGGTAAGGAGGGAGGCCCAGCGACAGTATGAAAATGACATAGCATCGAGAATCAAGACTGACCCGAAACTGCTGTATAACCACATCAGGAGGAAGACAACAGTCAAAGACCAGGTGATCAGATTAAGGACAGAAGGTGGAGAACTCACAAGAAATTATCAAGAGGTATGTGAGGAGCTGAACAGGAGATTTAAGGAAGTTTTTACAGTAGAGACAGGAAGGGCTGTGGGAAGACAGCACAGAAGGGAACATCAAGAGGGAATATACCAACAAGTGTTGGATGACATACGAACAACTGAGGAGGAGGTGAAGAAGCTCTTAAGTGACCTTGACACCTCAAAGGCGATGGGACCGGACAACATCTCCCCATGGGTCCTTAGAGAAGGAGCAGAGATGCTGTGTGTGCCTCTAACCACAATCTTCAACACATCCCTTGAAACTGGGCAACTTCCTGAGAAATGGAAGACAGCTAATGTAGTCCCCATATTTAAGAAAGGAAACAGAAACGAGGCACTAAACTACAGACCTGTGTCTCTGACATGTATTGTGTGCAAAGCCATGGAGAAGATTATCAGGAGGAGAGTGGTCGAACACCTGGAAAGGAACAAGATTATAAATGAAAACCAGCATGGGTTCATGGAAGGCAAATCTTGTATCACAAACCTCCTGGAGTTTTATGACAAGGTAACAGAAGTAAGACACGAGAGAGGGGGGTGGGTAGATTGCGTTTTCCTAGACTGCAGGAAGGCCTTTGACACAGTTCCCCACAAGAGATTAGTGCAGAAGCTGGAGGATCAGGCGCACGTAAAAGGAAGGGCACTGCAATGGATAAGGGAATACCTGACAGGGAGGCAGCAACGAGTCATGGTACGTGAAGAGGTATCACAGTGGGCGCCTGTTACGAGCGGGGTCCCACAGGGGTCAGTTCTAGGACCAGTGCTATTTTTGATATATGTGAACGACATGATGGAAGGAATAGACTCTGAAGTGTCCCTGTTCGTAGATGACGTGAAGTTGATGAGAAGAATTAAATCGGACGAGGATGAGGCAGGACTGCAAAGAGACCTGGAGAGGTTGGACATGTGGTCCAGTAACTGGCTTCTCGAATTCAATCCAGCCAAATGCAAAGTCATGAATATTGGGGAGGGGCAAAGAAGACCGCAGACAGAGTATAGGCTAGGTGGACAAAGACTACAGACCTCACTCAGGGAGAAAGACCTTGGGGTGACCATAACACCGAGCACATCACCGGAGGCACACATCAACCAAATAACCGCTGCAGCATTCGGGCGCCTGGCAAACCTGAGAATAGCGTTCCGATACCTTAATAAGGAATCGTTCAAGACACTGTACACTGTGTATGTTAGGCCCATACTGGAGTATGCAGCACAAGTCTGGAACCCACACCTGGTCAAGCACGTCAAGAAGTTAGAGAAAGTACAAAGGTTTGCAAGAAGGCTATGCCCAGAGCTCAAGGGAATGTCGTACGAGGAAAGGTTAAGGGAAATCGGACTGACGACACTGGAGGACAGAAGGGTCAGGGGAGACATGATAACGACATACAAGATACTGCGGGAAATAGACAAGGTGGACAGAGATAGGATGTTCCAGAGAGGGGACACAGGGACAAGGGGTCACAACTGGAAGCTGAAGACTCAGACGAGTCACAGGGACGTTAGGAAGTATTTCTTCAGTCATAGAGTTGTCAGCAAGTGGAATAGCCTAGCAAGTGAAGTAGTGGAGGCAGGAACCATACATAGTTTTAAGAAGAGGTATGGCAAAGCTCAGGAAGCAGAGAGAGAGAGGATCCAGTAGCGATCAGTGAAGAGGCGGGGCCAGGAGCTGAGTCTCGACCCTGCAACCACAATTAGGTGAGTACAATTAGGTGAGTACACACACACACACACACACACACACATACACACACACACACACACACATACACACACACACACACACACACACACACACACACACACACACACACACACACACACAGGAAGAAGATCAAATACAGCCTCCCTCACAAATTTCTATAGAAGCCTCCCAACCAGGTCAACCCCAGTGCAACCAAACACTCTAAATCAAAACACCCATGCCACATCCAATGCCCCCACCCACTACATTACAAACTTCACCCCCACAGCAACAACCCATAGTTCCTTACCAGGTCTCCCACTTCCCCAACCCCAATATACTTCCCAGACCACAGTCTTAGAAAAGAAGTTGAAGGTGTGGTATACAAATGCAGATGGAATAACAAACAAGTATGAGGAGTGGCACGAAAGAATCAAAGAGACATCCCCAGACATAATAGCACTCACAGAAACAAAACTCACCAGAATAATAACAGATTCAATCTTTCCATCCGGATATCAAATCTTCAGGAAAGACAGAGGGAGGAGAGGGGGAGGAGGAGTTGCACTGCTCATTAAAAACCAGTGGGGTTTTGAGAAAATGGAAGGAATGGATGGCATGGGCGAAAGGGACTACTTAGTAGGAACAATCCAGTCTGAGGGACATAAGGTGATAATTGCAGTAATGTACAACCCACCACAGAACTGCAGGAGGCCAAGAGAAGAATACGATGAGAGCAACAGAGCAATGATCAACACACTAGCCGAGGTGGCCAGGAGAGCACACATGGGGGGAGCAAAGTTACTAGTTATGGGTGATTTCAATCACAAGGAGATTGACTGGGAAAACCTGGAGCCCCATGGGGGTCCCGAAACATGGAGAGCCAAGAGGATGGATGTGGTACTGGAGAACCTCATGCATCAACATGTTAGAGACACTACCAGAGAGAGAGGAGAGGATGAACCAGCAAGGTTGGACCTTGTATTCACCATGAGTAGTTCGGACATCGAGGTTATCATGTATGAAAGGCCCCTGGGAGCTAGTGATCATGTGGTTCTGTGCTTCGACTACATAGTTGAGCTCCAAGTGGAGAGAGTAGCAGGAATAGGCTGGGAAAAACCAAACTACAAAAGGGGGAACTACTCAGGCATGAGGAACTTCCTTCAAGACATTCAGTGGGAGAGGGAACTGACAGGAAAACCAGTACAAGAAATGATGGACTATGTAGCAACAAAATGCAAGGAGGCAGAGGAGAGGTTTGTTCCCAAGGGAAACAGAAATAATGGGAAGAACAGAACGAGTCCTTGGTTCACCCAAAGGTGTAGGGAGGCAAAAACTAGGTGTACTAGAGAATGGAAAAGGTACAAAAGACAGAGAACTCAGGAAAATAAAGAAATCAGCCGAAGAGCCAGAAACGAATATGCACAGATAAGAAGGGAGGCTCAGAGACAATATGAAAATGACATAGCATCAAAAGTAAAGACTGACCCGAAGCTGTTGTACAGCCACATCAGGAGTAAAACAACAGTCAAGGACCAGGTAATCAGACTGAGGAAGGGTGATGGGGAATTCACAAGAAACGACCGAGAGGTATGTCAGGAGCTTAACACAAGATTTAAAGAGATATTTACAGTGGAAACCAGTAGGACTCCAAGAAATCAGAACAGGGGGGCACACCAGCAAGTGCTGGATGAGGTACATATAACCAAGGAGGAGGTGAAGAAGCTGCTATGCGAACTTGACACCTCAAAGGCGGTGGGACCAAACAACATCTCTCCATGGGTCCTTAAAGAGGGAGCAGAGATATTGTGTGAGCCATTAACAAAGATCTTCAACACATCATTTGAAACTGGGCAACTCCCTGAGGTATGGAAAATGGCAAATGTAGTCCCAATTTTTAAAAAGGGAGACAGACATGAGGCACTAAACTACAGACCTGTATCACTAACGTGTATAGTATGCAAGGTCATGGAGAAGATCATCAGGAGGAGAGTGGTGGGGCACCTGGAAAGAAACAAGTGTATAATTGACAACCAGCACGGTTTCAGGGAAGGAAAATCCTGTGTCACAAACCTACTAGAGTTTTATGACAAGGTGACAGAAGTAAGACAAGAGAGAGAGGGGTGGATCGACTGCGTATTTTTGGACTGCAAGAAGGCTTTCGACACAGTTCCTCACAAGAGGTTACTGCAAAAGCTAGAGGACCAGGCACACATAACAGGAAAGGCACTGCAATGGATCAGAGAATATCTGACAGGGAAGCAACAACGAGTCATTACACGCGACGAGGTGTCAGAGTGGGCGCCTGTGACAAGCGGGGTTCCACAGGGGTTAGTCCTAGGACCTGTGCTGTTCTTGGTATACGTGAACGACATAACGGAAGGGATAGACTCAGAAGTGTCCTTGTTTGCAGACGATGTGAAGTTAATGAGAAGAATCGAATCGGACGAGGATCAGGCAGGACTACAAAGAGATCTGGACAGGCTACAAGCCTGGTCCAGCAACTGGCTCCTTGAATTTAACCCTGCCAAATGCAAAGTCATGAAGATTGGGGAAGGGCAAAGAAGACCGCAGACACAATATAGTTTAGATGGCCAAAGACTGCAAACCTCACTCAAGGAAAAAGATTTGGGGGTGAGTATAACACCGAGCATATCTCCTGAATCGCACATCAATCAGATAACTGCTGCAGCATACGGGCGCCTGGCAAACCTACGGATAGCGTTCCGATACCTCAGTAAGGATTCGTTTAAGACTCTGTACACCATCTACGTCAGGCCCATACTGGAGTATGCAGCACCAGTTTGGAATCCACACCTAGTCAAGCACGTCAAGAAATTAGAGAAAGTGCAAAGGTTTGCAACAAGACTAGTCCCAGAGCTACGGGGATTGTCCTATGAAGAAAGGTTGAGGGAAATCGGCCTGACGACACTGGAGGCCAGGAGGGTCAGGGGAGACATGATAACGACATATAAAATACTGCGCGGAATAGACGAGGTGGACAAAGACGGGATGTTCCAGAAATGGGACACAGACACAAGAGGTCACAATTGGAAGTTGAAGACTCAGATGAATCAAAGGGATGTTAGGAAGTATTTTTTCAGTCATAGAGTAGTCAAGTCGTGGAATAGTCTAGAAAGTGAAGTAGTGGAGGCGGGAACCATACATAGTTTTAAGGCGAGGTATGATAAAGCTCATGGAGCAGGGAGAGAGAGGACCTAGTAGCAATCAGTGAAGAGGCGGGGCCAGGAGCTATGACTCGACCCCTGCAACCACAAATAGGTGAGTACAAATAGGTGAGTACAAATAGGTGAGTACACACACACACACACACACACACACACACATACACACACACACACACACACACACGCATACACACACACACACACATGCACACACACACACACACACACACACGCACACACACACACACACGCACACATACATACACACACACACACACACACACACACACACACACACACACACACACACACTCACACACACACACACACACACACACACACACACACACACACACACAACCACACGCACAACGCACACACACACACACACACACACACACACACACACACATACATACACACACCCACATACACACATACACACATACACACACACACACACACACACACACACACAAACACACACACACACACACACACACACACATACACACACACACACACACACACACACACACACACACACACACACACACACACATACACACACCCACATACACACACACACACACACACACACACACACACACACACACACACACACACACACACACACACACACACACACACACACACACACACTGTAAGTGCGGTAAGTCCCAGGAGGTTGGGGGTCAGGTCACAAGAAGGTGTGGGCAGCCAAGGACCACTGAGACTTACCTTAAACGCACAAGCCACCTACCTTTCAGTACATAATAAACCCACACATAATTCCACACACAATTACACACAAAATTACACACTCACACACACACACACACACACACACACACACACACACACACACACACACACACACACACACACACACACACACACACACACACACACACATACACACATATCCAGACACACATACACTCCCCCCTCACCACCGACATCTCACTACTTCCCCTGATCCCTCCCCTCTTTCGATCACCCTCCCCTCCCCCGTTCACCCTAAACCCTCCCCACCCCTCCCCACTCAGCTCCCACATAGCCACAGTTCCTCCACTACTTCCCCCCCCCCCCACACTCTGACACACACACTACTAACCTAACATACAGAACTACATAGGTTTCCCACTCTGAGGCAATCAGGATAAAACAAAAATGGGTTGCCAGAGAGCAACAAGAAAAACCAAGGGACAGGAGGAGGAAAATGCAAAGGAAGATTGGGCAGCAGAGCTCATAAAAAGGGATCATGAATGGGAAAAGAAACTAGAAGAACTTAGCATGAGAATGGAAGAGAGGATAGATATGGAAAGCAGGAAGTGGGAGGTGCATGTCAAAGCAGCAGAAGCTAGGATACAGAGTTTAGAAGAGGAATTGAAAAATCTGAAACAGCCTAAAGAACTAAAGAACATTTTGGGATTGACAACAGAGACTGCTACCTCAGCCACAAATAAGGGGACTGTAGGGAAAGAAGGGGCACAACTGCATGGAGATGCTCTATCAGAGGAGACTGTAGCAAATGAAAGAGCTAAGCTTTATGTGGAGGCCCTAACAGACAACAACAGAGCCCAAGGAAAGCCGAGAAGGGAAAATGACAGGCCACTGAGCCCAAGTACATTAGCCAGTGAAACTGATGAAAGGAAAGCTGCAGTGGAGGAAACCAAATTAAATGAGGGGATACACAGGGATATGCAGTGGGAGAATGAAAGGGTGAGGTCAGTCTTTGTGTATGGGCTCCAGGAAGTCGAAGGGGAAACATATGAAGCAAGAAAACAAGGGAAAAAAAAGCAATTGAAAGCATCATGAAAGCAATAGGAGAAGACGATATGACCCAGCTGGAAAATTTTCGGAGAATAGGGGGGTTTGTAAAAAAAAGAACCCGGCCAGTGAGAGTGACCTTCAAGGCAGAAGCGACTCGGACCAGGATCCTGCAGGAGAAAGCACGATTAAGGGACATGACGGCATACAGGAGGGTGTATCTCGACCGCGACAGAACACAAGAAGAAAGGAAGAAACTGAGAGAGATGGTACAAAGGCGAAAGGAGGAAAGAGAGGGGATGGAGAAGACAGACAGGAGATCCCAGACCCAGGAAGAAGATCAAATACAGCCTCCCTCACAACTTTCTATAGAAGCCTCCCAACCAGGTCAACCCCAGTGCAACCAAACACTCTAAATCAAAACACCCATGCCACATCCAATGCCCCCACCCACTACATTACAAACTTCACCCCCACAGCAACAACCCATAGTTCCTTACCAGGTCTCCCACTTCCCCAACCCCAATATACTTCCCAGACCACAGTCTTAGAAAAGAAGTTGAAGGTGTGGTATACAAATGCAGATGGAATAACAAACAAGTATGAGGAGTGGCACGAAAGAATCAAAGAGACATCCCCAGACATAATAGCACTCACAGAAACAAAACTCACCAGAATAATAACAGATTCAATCTTTCCATCCGGATATCAAATCTTCAGGAAAGACAGAGGGAGGAGAGGGGGAGGAGGAGTTGCACTGCTCATTAAAAACCAGTGGGGTTTTGAGAAAATGGAAGGAATGGATGGCATGGGCGAAAGGGACTACTTAGTAGGAACAATCCAGTCTGAGGGACATAAGGTGATAATTGCAGTAATGTACAACCCACCACAGAACTGCAGGAGGCCAAGAGAAGAATACGATGAGAGCAACAGAGCAATGATCAACACACTAGCCGAGGTGGCCAGGAGAGCACACATGGGGGGAGCAAAGTTACTAGTTATGGGTGATTTCAATCACAAGGAGATTGACTGGGAAAACCTGGAGCCCCATGGGGGTCCCGAAACATGGAGAGCCAAGATGATGGATGTGGTACTGGAGAACCTCATGCATCAACATGTTAGAGACACTACCAGAGAGAGAGGAGAGGATGAACCAGCAAGGTTGGACCTTGTATTCACCATGAGTAGTTCGGACATCGAGGGTATCATGTATGAAAGGCCCCTGGGAGCTAGTGATCATGTGGTTCTGTGCTTCGACTACATAGTTGAGCTCCAAGTGGAGAGAGTAGCAGGAATAGGCTGGGAAAAACCAAACTACAAAAGGGGGAACTACTCAGGCATGAGGAACTTCCTTCAAGACATTCAGTGGGAGAGGGAACTGACAGGAAAACCAGTACAAGAAATGATGGACTATGTAGCAACAAAATGCAAGGAGGCAGAGGAGAGGTTTGTTCCCAAGGGAAACAGAAATAATGGGAAGAACAGAACGAGTCCTTGGTTCACCCAAAGGTGTAGGGAGGCAAAAACTAGGTGTACTAGAGAATGGAAAAGGTACAGAAGACAGAGAACTCAGGAAAATAAAGAAATCAGCCGAAGAGCCAGAAACGAATATGCACAGATAAGAAGGGAGGCTCAGAGACAATATGAAAATGACATAGCATCAAAAGTAAAGACTGACCCGAAGCTGTTGTACAGCCACATCAGGAGGAAAACAACAGTCAAGGACCAGGTAATCAGACTGAGGAAGGGTGATGGGGAATTCACAAGAAACGACCGAGAGGTATGTCAGGAGCTCAACACAAGATTTAAAGAGGTATTTACAGTGGAAACCAGTAGGACTCCAAGAAATCAGAACAGGGGGGCACACCAGCAAGTGCTGGATGAGGTACATATAACCAAGGAGGAGGTGAAGAAGCTGCTATGCGAACTTGACACCTCAAAGGCGGTGGGACCAGACAACATCTCTCCATGGGTCCTTAAAGAGGGAGCAGAGATATTGTGTGAGCCATTAACAAAGATCTTCAACACATCATTTGAAACTGGGCAACTCCCTGAGGTATGGAAAATGGCAAATGTAGTCCCAATTTTTAAAAAGGGAGACAGACATGAGGCACTAAACTACAGACCTGTATCACTAACGTGTATAGTATGCAAGGTCATGGAGAAGATCATCAGGAGGAGAGTGGTGGGGCACCTGGAAAGAAACAAGTGTATAATTGACAACCAGCACGGTTTCAGGGAAGGAAAATCCTGTGTCACAAACCTACTAGAGTTTTATGACAAGGTGACAGAAGTAAGACAAGAGAGAGAGGGGTGGATCGACTGCGTATTTTTGGACTGCAAGAAGGCTTTCGACACAGTTCCTCACAAGAGGTTACTGCAAAAGCTAGAGGACCAGGCACACATAACAGGAAAGGCACTGCAATGGATCAGAGAATATCTGACAGGGAGGCAACAACGAGTCATGGTACGCGACGAGGTGTCAGAGTGGGCGCCTGTGACAAGCGGGGTTCCACAGGGGTCAGTCCTAGGACCTGTGCTGTTCTTGGTATACGTGAACGACATAACGGAAGGGATAGACTCAGAAGTGTCCTTGTTTGCAGACGATGTGAAGTTAATGAGAAGAATCGAATCGGACGAGGATCAGGCAGGACTACAAAGAGATCTGGACAGGCTACAAGCCTGGTCCAGCAACTGGCTCCTTGAATTTAACCCTGCCAAATGCAAAGTCATGAAGATTGGGGAAGGGCAAAGAAGACCGCAGACACAATATAGTTTAGATGGCCAAAGACTGCAAACCTCACTCAAGGAAAAAGATCTGGGGGTGAGTATAACACCGAGCATATCTCCTGAGGCGCACATCAATCAGATAACTGCTGCAGCATACGGGCGCCTGGCAAACCTACGGATAGCGTTCCGATACCTCAGTAAGGATTCGTTTAAGACTCTGTACACCATCTACGTCAGGCCCATACTGGAGTATGCAGCACCAGTTTGGAATCCACACCTAGTCAAGCACGTCAAGAAATTAGAGAAAGTGCAAAGGTTTGCAACAAGACTAGTCCCAGAGCTACGGGGATTGTCCTATGAAGAAAGGTTGAGGGAAATCGGCCTGACGACACTGGAGGCCAGGAGGGTCAGGGGAGACATGATAACGACATATAAAATACTGCGCGGAATAGACGAGGTGGACAAAGACGGGATGTTCCAGAGATGGGACACAGACACAAGAGGTCACAATTGGAAGTTGAAGACTCAGATGAATCAAAGGGATGTTAGGAAGTATTTCTTCAGTCATAGAGTAGTCAGGCCATGGAATAGCCTAGAAAGTGATGTGGTGGAGGCAGGAACCATACATAGTTTTAAGGCGAGGTATGATAGAGCTCATGGGGCAGGGAGAGAGAGGACCTAGTAGCAATCAGCGAAGAGGCGGGGCCAGGAGCTGTGACTCGACCCCTGCAACCACAAATAGGTGAGTACAAATAGGTGAGTACAAACACACACACACACACACACACACACACACACATACACAAACACAAACACCCACACACACACACCCATACACCACACACACACACCACACACACACACACACACACACACGCACACACACACACACACGCACACATACATACACACACACACACACACACACACACACACACACACACACACACACACACACTCACACACACACACACACACACACACACACACACACACACACACACACAACACACACGCACAACGCACACACACACACAACACACACACACACACACACACACACACATACACACACCCACATACACACATACACACATACACACACACACACACACACACACACACACAAACACACACACACACACACACACACACACACACACACATACACACACACACACACACACACACACACACACACACACACACACACACACACATACACACACCCACATACACACATACACACACACACACACACACACACACACACACACACACACACACACACACACACACACTGTAAGTGCGGTAAGTCCCAGGAGGTTGGGGGTCAGGTCACAAGAAGGTGTGGGCAGCCAAGGACCACTGAGACTTACGTTAAACGCACAAGCCACCTACCTTTCAGTACATAATAAACCCACACATAATTCCACACACAATTACACACAAAATTACACACTCACACACACACACACACACACACACACACACACACACACACACACACACACACACACACACACACACACACACACACACACACACATACACACATATCCAGACACACATACACTCCCCCCTCACCACCGACATCTCACTACTTCCCCTGATCCCTCCCCTCCCTCGATCACCCTCCCCTCCCCCGATCACCCTAAACCCTCCCCACCCCTCCCCACTCAGCTCCCACATAGCCACAGTTCCTCCACTACTTCCCCCCCCCACACTCTGACACTCTGACACACACACTACTAACCTAACATACAGAACTACATAGGTTTCCCACTCTGAGGCAATCAGGATAAAACAAAAATGGGTTGCCAGAGAGCAACAAGAAAAACCAAGGGACAGGAGGAGGAAAATGCAAAGGAAGATTGGGCAGCAGAGCTCATAAAAAGGGATCATGAATGGGAAAAGAAACTAGAAGAACTTAGCATGAGAATGGAAGAGAGTATAGATATGGAAAGCAGGAAGTGGGAGGTGCATGTCAAAGCAGCAGAAGCTAGGATACAGAGTTTAGAAGAGGAATTGAAAAATCTGAAACAGCCTAAAGAACTAAAGAACATTTTGGGATTGACAACAGAGACTGCTACCTCAGCCACAAATAAGGGGACTGTAGGGAAAGAAGGGGCACAACTGCATGGAGATGCTCTATCAGAGGAGACTGTAGCAAATGAAAGAGCTAAGCTTTATGTGGAGGCCCTAACAGACAACAACAGAGCCCAAGGAAAGCCGAGAAGGGAAAATGACAGGCCACTGAGCCCAAGTACATTAGCCAGTGAAACTGATGAAAGGAAAGCTGCAGTGGAGGAAACCAAATTAAATGAGGGGATACACAGGGATATGCAGTGGGAGAATGAAAGGGTGAGGTCAGTCTTTGTGTATGGGCTCCAGGAAGTCGAAGGGGAAACATATGAAGTAAGAAAACAAGGGAAAAAAAAGCAATTGAAAGCATCATGAAAGGAATAGGAGAAGATGATATGACCCAGCTGGAAAATTTTCGGAGAATAGGGGGGTTTGTAAAAAAAAGGACCCGGCCAGTGAGAGTGACCTTCAAGGCAGAAGCGACTCGGACCAGGATCCTGCAGGAGAAAGCACGATTAAGGGACATGACGGCATACAGGAGGGTGTATCTCGACCGCGACAGAACACAAGAAGAAAGGAAGAAACTGAGAGAGATGGTACAAAGGCGAAAGGAGGAAAGAGAGGGGATGGAGAAGACAGACAGGAGATCCCAGACCCAGGAAGAAGATCAAATACAGCCTCCCTCACAACTTTCTATAGAAGCCTCCCAACCAGGTCAACCCCAGTGCAACCAAACACTCTAAATCAAAACACCCATGCCACATCCAATGCCCCCACCAACTACATTACAAACTTCACCCCCACAGCAACAACCCATAGTTCCTTACCAGGTCTCCCACTTCCCCAACCCCAATATACTTCCCAGACCACAGTCTTAGAAAAGAAGTTGAAGGTGTGGTATACAAATGCAGATGGAATAACAAACAAGTATGAGGAGTGGCACGAAAGAATCAAAGAGACATCCCCAGACATAATAGCACTCACAGAAACAAAACTCACCAGAATAATAACAGATTCAATCTTTCCATCCGGATATCAAATCTTCAGGAAAGACAGAGGGAGGAGAGGGGGAGGAGGAGTTGCACTGCTCATTAAAAACCAGTGGGGTTTTGAGAAAATGGAAGGAATGGATGGCATGGGCGAAAGGGACTACTTAGTAGGAACAATCCAGTCTGAGGGACATAAGGTGATAATTGCCGAAGAGCCAGAAACGAATATGCACAGATAAGAAGGGAGGCTCAGAGACAATATGAAAATGACATAGCATCAAAAGTAAAGACTGACCCGAAGCTGTTGTACAGCCACATCAGGAGGAAAACAACAGTCAAGGACCAGGTAATCAGACTGAGGAAGGGTGATGGGGAATTCACAAGAAACAACCGAGAGGTATGTCAGGAGCTCAACACAAGATTTAATGAGGTATTTACAGTGGAAACCAGTAGGACTCTAAGAAATCAGAACAGGGGGGCACACCAGCAAGTGCTGGATGAGGTACATATAACCAAGGAGGAGGTGAAGAAGCTGCTATGCGAACTTGACACCTCAAAGTCGGTGGGACCAGACAACATCTCTCCATGGGTCCTTAAAGAGGGAGCAGAGATGTTGTGTGAGCCATTAACAAAGATCTTCAACACATCATTTGAAACTGGGCAACTCCCTGAGGTATGGAAAATGGCAAATGTAGTCCCAATTTTTAAAAAGGGAGACAGACATGAGGCACTAAACTACAGACCTGTATCACTAACGTGTATATTATGCAAGGTCATGGAGAAGATCATCAGGAGGAGAGTGGTGGGGCACCTGGAAAGAAACAAGTGTATAATTGACAACCAGCACGGTTTCAGGGAAGGAAAATCCTGTGTCACAAACCTACTAGAGTTTTATGACAAGGTGACAGAAGTAAGACAAGAGAGAGAGGGGTGGATCGACTGCGTATTTTTGGACTGCAAGAAGGCCTTCGACACAGTTCCTCACAAGAGGTTACTGCAAAAGCTAGAGGACCAGGCACACATAACAGGAAAGGCACTGCAATGGATCAGAGAATATCTGACAGGGAGGCAACAACGAGTCATGGTACGCGACGAGGTGTCAGAGTGGGCGCCTGTGACAAGCGGGGTTCCACAGGGGTCAGTCCTAGGACCTGTGCTGTTCTTGGTATACGTGAACGACATAACGGAAGGGATAGACTCAGAAGTGTCCTTGTTTGCAGACGATGTGAAGTTAATGAGAAGAATCGAATCGGACGAGGATCAGGCAGGACTACAAAGAGACCTGGACAGGCTACAAGCCTGGTCCAGCAACTGGCTCCTTGAATTTAACCCTGCCAAATGCAAAGTCATGAAGATTGGGGAAGGGCAAAGAAGACCGCAGACACAATATAGTTTAGATGGCCAAAGACTGCAAACCTCACTCAAGGAAAAAGATCTGGGGGTGAGTATAACACCGAGCATATCTCCTGAGGCGCACATCAATCAGATAACTGCTGCAGCATACGGGCGCCTGGCAAACCTACGGATAGCGTTCCGATACCTCAGTAAGGATTCGTTTAAGACTCTGTACACCATCTACGTCAGGCCCATACTGGAGTATGCAGCACCAGTTTGGAATCCACACCTAGTCAAGCACGTCAAGAAATTAGAGAAAGTGCAAAGGTTTGCAACAAGACTAGTCCCAGAGCTACGGGGATTGTCCTATGAAGAAAGGTTGAGGGAAATCGGCCTGACGACACTGGAGGCCAGGAGGGTCAGGGGAGACATGATAACGACATATAAAATACTGCGCGGAATAGACGAGGTGGACAAAGACGGGATGTTCCAGAGATGGGACACAGACACAAGAGGTCACAATTGGAAGTTGAAGACTCAGATGAATCAAAGGGATGTTAGGAAGTATTTCTTCAGTCATAGAGTAGTCAGGCCATGGAATAGCCTAGAAAGTGATGTGGTGGAAGCAGGAACCATACATAGTTTTAAGGCGAGGTATGATAGAGCTCATGGGGCAGGGAGAGAGAGGACCTAGTAGCAATCAGCGAAGAGGCGGGGCCAGGAGCTGTGACTCGACCCCTGCAACCACAAATAGGTGAGTACAAATAGGTGAGTACACACACACACACACACACACACACACACACACACACACACACACACACACACACACACACACACACACACACACACACACACATACACACACACACACAAATTATTCAAGGTCTGATGACACGTAACTCAACGTTGATTTAGCTGGAAAACATTGATGTTCATTCGGTTTATTTACACACAAATAAAAGGTAAAATCCGGTAATACAATCAACAGCATAAATAGAAATTACAGACTTAATAAAGAACTCTCATCCTGATCAATGGTACACAGTAATAACAAGTCGATGAATAAGACACATGTGTCACACCTGGATGTCTCTAATGAGAGACGTACCGTCAGCCTGGCAGGCTTTTTGTCAATCTAATACTCTGGTATTTACACATTTCACTCCTGCTTCGCCAGCGAGGCGTTACTCCATATTTATTTATCAGGTTTATACAGTGTACCTTTGATCTTATGATACTTGCCTAACAAAGCAACTCCACTGAATCTTAGTATCAAGGATTCCTTTTACAGCTCCATTGCTAACACTTTGACCCACCTCGTGGCTATCATGTACTGCCATTAGTGAGTACCGCCCATCTGTGGCGATATCTTCAACTGCTGCATCTCACTTCTTCTATTTGCTCCAGTAATATAACCTCCGTCTTCTTGCCTTTAAATTGCACTGACTAAAGAGGGTACGCTGGCGAAGCGCCAGAATAGGAGGAGGAATGTTTGTGACGTCCTAAACCCATGTGGGTTCATAGCAGGGAGTGGTAGTCTCCATCCTGCAACTGTTATATCCCGTGCCAGTCTCTGATTAACTAGGCTGTTGGTAATTGCCAGCATGTAATACATTCAAAATTATGTGTACAATGGAACACAAACTTCCCTGGCATCTCACATTAAGTCTGGCGACTACCTCACCCAGAGGTACTGGTGGGCGCTGCTGACTGACTCACTACCTCACCCAGAGGTACTGGTGGGCGCTGCTGACTGACTCACTACCTCACCCAGAGGTACTGGTGGGCGCTGCTGACTGACTCACTACCTCACCCAGAGGTACTGGTGGGCGCGGCTGACTGACTCACTACCTCACCCAGAGGTACTGGTGGGCGCGGCTGACTGACTCACTACCTCACCCAGAGGTACTGGTGGGCGCGGCTGACTGACTCACTACCTCACCCAGAGGTACTGGGCGGCGCGGCTGACTGACTCACTACCTCACCCAGAGGTACTGGGGGGCGCTGCTGACTGACTCACTACCTCACCCAGAGGTACTGGGCGGCGCGGCTGACTGACTCACTACCTCACCCAGAGGTACTGGGCGGCGCGGCTGACTGACTCACTACCTCACCCAGAGGTACTGGTGGGCGCGGCTGACTGACTCACTACCTCACCCAGAGGTACTGGGGGGCGCGGCTGACTGACTCACTACCTCACCCAGAGGTACTGGGCGGCGCGGCTGACTGACTCACTACCTCACCCAGACGTACTGGTGGGCGCGGCTGACTGACTCACTACCTCACCCAGAGGTACTGGGCGGCGCGGCTGACTGACTCACTACCTCACCCAGAGGTACTGGGCGGCGCGGCTGACTGACTCACTACCTCACCCAGAGGTACTGGGCGGCGCGGCTGACTGACTCACTACCTCACCCAGAGGTACTGGGGGGCGCGGCTGACTGACTCACTACCTCACCCAGAGGTACCGGGGGGCGCGGCTGACTGACTCACTACCTCACCCAGAGGTACTGGTGGGCGCGGCTGACTGACTCACTACCTCACCCAGAGGTACTGGGCGGCGCGGCTGACTGACTCACTACCTCACCCAGAGGTACTGGGGGGCGCGGTTGACTGACTCACTACCTCACCCAGAGGTACTGGGGGGCGCGGCTGACTGACTCACTACCTCACCCAGAGGTACTGGGCGGCGCGGCTGACTGACTCACTAACTCACCCAGAGATACTGGGGGGCGCGGCTGACTGACTCACTACCTCACCCAGAGGTACTGGGGGGCGCGGCTGACTGACTCACTACCTCACCCAGAGGTACTGGGGGCGCGGCTGACTGACTCACTACCTCACCCAGAGGTACTGGGGGCGCGGCTGACTGACTCACTACCTCACCCAGAGGTACTGGGGGGCGCGGCTGACTGACTCACTACCTCACCCAGAGGTACTGGGGGGCGCTGCTGACTGACTCACTACCTCACCCAGAGGTACTGGGGGCGCGGCTGACTGACTCACTACCTCACTCAGAGGTACTGGGGGGCGCGGCTGACTGACTCACTACCTCACCCAGAGGTACTGGGGGGCGCTGCTGACTGACTCACTACCTCACCCAGAGGTACTGGTGGGCGCGGCTGACTGACTCACTACCTCACCCAGAGGTACTGGGGGGCGCGGCTGACTGACTCACTACCTCACCCAGAGGTACTGGGGGGCGCGGCTGACTGACTCACTACCTCACCCAGAGGTACTGGGGGGCGCTGCTGACTGACTCACTACCTCACCCAGAGGTACTGGTGGGCGCGGCTGACTGACTCACTACCTCACCCAGAGGTACTGGGGAGCGCGGCTGACTGACTCACTACCTCACCCAGAGGTACTGGGGGGCGCGGCTGACTGACTCACTACCTCACCCAGATGTATTGGGGAGCGCGGCTGACTGACTCACTACCTCACCCAGACGTACTGGTGGGCGCGGCTGACTGACTCACTACCTCACCCAGAGGTACTGGGGAGCGCGGCTGACTGACTCACTACCTCACCCAGAGGTACTGGTGGGCGCGGCTGACTGACTCACTACCTCACCCAGATGTATTGGGGAGCGCGGCTGACTGACTCACTACCTCACCCAGACGTACTGGTGGGCGCGGCTGACTGACTCACTACCTCACCCAGAGGTACTGGGGAGCGCGGCTGACTGACTCACTACCTCACCCAGAGGTACTGGTGGGCGCGGCTGACTGACTCACTACCTCACCCAGAGGTACTGGGGGGCGCTGCTGACTGACTCACTACCTTTGAAGATATGAAACAGGAATTACAGAGGTAGGTCAGGCTTTGCCAAAGATTTATGGTTGCTTAAGTAAGGAATGGGAGAGCAAGAAAAAGGTACGAAAGAAAAAGAATTTACTTAAAGCAAGAGACAGAAGGAGGTCCTAAAAGTAACATGACTCACAAAATCATAATGACATGACTGCAAACAAGCCAGGATACGGATGGGAATTGGACTCGCCACTGGTCTAAAGTTTAGTGACTCTTTTCTGTCTCCATTTTTTAAAAATGGGAACTATATTGGCCGTCTTCCATACCTTAGGTAGTTGCCCAGTTTCAAGGGATGTGTTGAAGATTATGGTTAGTGGCACGCACACCATTTTTGCTCCCTCTCTAAAGACCCACGGGGAGATGTTGTCCGGTCCCACCGCCTTTGATGTATCAAGGTCACTTAGCAGCTTCTTCACCTCCTCCTCAGTTGTGTGTGTGAGTGTAAGAGAGAGAGAGAGAGAGAGAGAGAGAGAGAGAGAGAGAGAGAGAGAGAGAGAGAGAAAGAACATCAGGAGGACCAGTGTCGGAAGAAAAAGAAACTTGACAGACAGGACCACCTGTTTAGAGACCTGTTCTCGGAACAAACCAGCAGGATCTCTGAATTGGTGAACACTCTCACACGTCACCCACTCAGCTTCTCCTCTCTCAGTCCAGCAGGTGGTACTGTGCCTTATACAAGACCACAGACCTACATCCCTGCAGCTGCCTCAGTACCCTACCTCTCTCAAGGGCAGGCACCTTACATGCCCTACACACCCACCACCTCAAGCTGACCACATCATGAGAGCCAGTCTATCAGCATCCTGTCGGCCAACATCAGAGGTTTCATTACTAATGTTGGAGAGCTCACACATAGCTTTGTGAACACTCGACGTCCCGACATGATAGCTGTTGTTGAAACATTTTTGGACGACAGGACTCCAGAAAATTTTGCAAGAATTGCTGGCTACACCTCATGGATGAGAAGAGACAGGCAAGGGCAAAGAGGAGGTGTTGCTGTGTGCTGCTCTAAAAGTGTTCATGCCCAGCACATTGATGTTGCCATCCCTACTCATTTTGAAATGATGTTCTTCAAGCTCTGCATAAACACTAGTACCTCTGTATAAGCATGTGCAATGTACAGACCTCAGTGGCAACATGTAGACCCCATCAACTTCCTAATAAAAAATATGGACTCCCTTCTGCTACAACGCAACTGTCAACATATCATAATCGTTGGTGACCTCAACCAACACCTTATACAGAGGGACTTTGATGACCTTCTTGCAGTATTTGACATGAGAAACTTGGCTGATTTCCCTACTCACATCTCTGGCTCCTCCCTTGACCCAGTAGTGAGTGATCTGGCAGAAGGTATAGTCACTTGTCAACCCTTCGGCTATGTTAGATCGTCTGACCACAAGGCTGTTTTTACGACACTTAAAATCCCAACAGAACGAGGTGAGGAGTCCACACGCACAACGTGGCTATGGGAAAGAGATAATTGGCCAGCCCTTCACCCTGAGCTCGCCACCACCGATTGGAATGCTCTTCTTCAAGGGGATGTTGACAACCAAGCGAAAGCCTTCACTGGACTCATCCTTAATCTACAACAAGAACACATTCCTCATCGGCAATATGTGACGAAGCCTAGATATCAGCCTTGGTTTGGCTTTCGGTGTAGAGAGGCTGCTACTGCTAAGTACAAAGCATGGCGAAGGTATAAGAGACATCCTACCACCTATAACAGGAACTTGCAAAGGCAAGCCTGTAGGCATATGGGTGACGTTCAAAAGTGGGCCATTGCTAAATGGGAGGTGGACACAAAAAGAAAGCTAGCATCAGGTAGGGTAGGCTCCAAAACCTGGTGGTCCCTGGTCAAGGACAGACAAGGTTATCTGCCTGATGAACTCATTCCACCTCTAAATCGACAGGATGGGACCACCTCTACTAGTAGTCAAGAGAAGGCGGACCTCTTTGCTGAACACTTTGCTACCAAAATGCAAGTTCCTGATCCATCAAGGGACCCTCCTTAGCTAGCTACAAGAACTGTGTCAAAACTGTCAGTGGTGACAATAAGGCAGGAGGAGGTGCGTTTCCTTCTTAAATCGCTTGACCAAGAAAAGGCTGTGGGCCCAGACAAGTTGAGCCTAAGATTGCTGAGAAGATGTGCAGACCAGCTAGCAGCATCTCTAACTCGCATCTTTCAGCACTGCCTAGTACAGTGTAAATGGCCCTCTCTAGGGAAAGAGGCAAATGTAGTCCCTATTCACAAAAAGAAGAGCAGAGCAGAAATCAGCAACTACAGAGCAGTGTCACTCCTGTCAATCACTGGTAAGATCCTTGAGGCAATAATCTCAAAACAAATGACAGAATTTTTTTGACTACCACTCACTACTCTGTGATCGTCAATGTGGCTTCAGGAAAGGTTACTCTGCTGCTGACCTGTTGTTAAACCTCTCCACTAAGTGGCACCAGTCACTGGATGAATCCAAAGTCAGCTGTGTGGTAGCACTGGACATTGCTGGCGCTTTCGACCGGGTGTGGCACAAGGGCCTCTTAGCAAAACTTCAAGCACTGGGAATTGCAGGATCTACGCTATGTCTCCTCAGTGATTACCTTCATGGTAGATCTCTAAGTGTAGTTCTCAGTGGAACGGAATCAGCAAGACATCCTATTGGGGCAAGTGTTCTACAAGGAAGCGTGCTGGGACCATTGTTATTGAATGTCTACTTCAACGACCTTCTTCATCTCATCCCAGAATCACATGCATATGCAGACGACTGTACACTGACATTCACTTATCCAAGAGAAGAAATGCCAGCTGCTCTAAGCTACATCAATCACCAGCTAAGAGCTATATCAGCTTGGGGAAATAGATGGCAAGTAACATTTACACCTGAGAAAACGCAAATGATGATAGTCTCTAGGCACCATGATGGTAATGCTGGTGCAGTAGTAAGGATGAATGGGAAGGTGTTGGCACCTGGAGAAGAAGTTGATATCCTTGGGGTGAAATTTGCCTTCTAACTAACCATGAAGAAACATGTTGTAAATCTTGCAAAGAAGGCAGCCAGGAAGCTTACAGCACTTCGCCGTATCTCCCATCTGCTTGACAGTAGGGGTTGCAAGATTCTGTACGAGGCACAAGTACGCTCACACCTTGAGTATGCTCCACTTTCTTGGTCTTCCTGCCCCCTCCCCTCTCATCTGCGACTGCTTGACAGAGTAGAGAACAGAGAAAGACGTCTCATCTCTCGTCTGGACCCATCCTGGATAGATCTGTCATTTCAGCAGAGCCTTCAACAAGGGAGGGATGTGGGTGGCCTTACTGCTATGTACAAGGCCAATATTGTCAAAATACCACACTTGGATCCACTTCGAGGACAGCGTGAAACAAGCTTTTATGCCACAAGACGGGCAGAAAGCAGCAACTTCACTCTGGCTGTACCCTTCTCCAGAACATTACTCCATCTGAGATCATATATACCCAGGATGACTCGAGTATGGAACACATTCGTACAGCATAATGATGTCAACGAGATAACGTCAGTTGATCAAATGAAAATGCTGGCCCACAGATGGCTCCAACTTCATCCTGTTCCCTACTTGTATGTCTCATAACAATAAAAATGCTTTCAAATGAGCTGATGTAGGTAACAGCTCTTAGCTTGCCAATAAAGTTAGGAATCCTTAACCTGTAAATAGCTGTCAATAAAGCTAGGGATCCTTAACCTTGTCAAACCCTGTGTAAAAAAAAAAAAAAAAAAAGAGAGAGAGAGAGAGAGAGAGAGAGAGAGAGAGAGAGAGAGAGAGAGAGAGAAGGAGAGAGAGGGAGGGAGAGAGGGCTAGGTCGACTACAGTGACACTGCCACATACCAGACTAATTCATACACAGGAGGAACAGGTCAGGGTGGCAGGGAAGGGCTGCTCGCCACAGGAGAATACTTAATAAACACAAAAACACTTCTTGGTACAATAATTAATAGTACTGATATATAAATATGAATGTTCATCTTTTAGTATACACGCTTTTGCTTTTCTGTGTGTTGTAATTTGTATTCTTGACATTACGTCACACACAACGTATCTCCTGACAGGATGGTAAATTTTACCACCGCCTTTTAGAACTTGAACAAGAGGTCATTTAAGGCATTAATTAATTCATAAGAACATAAGAACATAAGAAAGGAGGAACACTGCAGCAGGCCTGTTGGCCCATACTAGGCAGGTCCTTTAAAATTCATCCCACTAACAAACATTTGACCTACCCAATTTTCAATGCTACCCAAGAAATAAGCTCTGATGTGCAAGTCCCACTCAAATCCAACCCATCCCACTCATGTATTTATCCAACCTAAATTTGAAACTACCCAAAGTCCTAGCCTCAATAACCCAACTAGGTAGACTGTTTAGTCTAGTGTATCAGTATAGAACCGTAAGCAGTTAACATGACTCACGAAATCGTAATGCCACGATTCCAAACAAACCATACCACGGGTCATGTTGACGGCTTTGAGGGGATTTGAGCTAGAGTTCGTCACGGCCACGCTAGCTGGAGATTCATCAGTAAAAACTTGCATTTGTGGTCACAGTGGTGCCTATGCTAACCTTCCTATGGTGTAGAAATATACCTAGTTGGATGAATCTTACTGTGGCTAGCTGGTCCAGTGGCTAACGTGACGGTCTAGAGTTTTGAGACTCTCTGATTGCGGCTTCTATCCCCGCCCGTGGTATGGTTTGTAAGCAGTTACCTACGTACCAGTTCAGGGAATTATCTTCACGACTCAGCCTCGCATGAAGCCTCTTAAGGTGGGAAGGAAATATTACAGGCTTATGCACCTTTAAGAAACACAAGAAGTGAATAATTTTCCATTAAGATAGAAATCTTTACAAACTTCACCTAGCGAAACTTCGCAAGATTTACATATTTTACGTGATCATAAGAGAGTAAAGATACCAGTCATACACATCCTACGACAGTGTGGTAATACCTGCCATAATAGTTCGCTCTACTATTCTATTAGTCAGCAATGGTAAACAAACCTTATTATGTTTAGAGATGCCATAAATTTAATTAGGGATGTGAGTGCCATGAGCTACGAGGTAAAACAGAATACTAACTTAATAATTCTGAAGAATTAATGGGCTCTGCGGAGAAAAAAATACTTTTAATCACACCATTAAGAGAAGTAAATTATTATTATTATTATTATTATTATTATTATTATTATTATTATTATTATTATTATTATTATTATTATTATTATTATTATTGTATGAAACACTAAAATCGAGTATATCACTGAACGTAGGGAATGGCAGGGTTCGATCCTCGGAGACAGAAACATTACCTAGGTATACCCAGCCAGTTGTCTGAAGTTAGCAATATCAGAGACATGGTCACCAGAGTCAAAATGCTCAGCACTGTAGAAGTGAACACAGATGGAAGGTGAATTAAAATATAAACTAAAGTGACACTAGGGACGTATTTCACACGTATTTTACAAGTGGTACCCGCTAGGAAACACTTACTTCACGTTACATACTTGTTTTCAAAAGTAAACAAATATGTTAGTACCCAAAGTTAATTGAAAATTAAAACTTTGTTCCGGGAAATTGTACTAAACTCAACAAATATATAGGAAAATACAAACACACGCACACACACACACGCACACACACACACACACACACACACTCACACACACACACACACACACACACACACACACACACACACACACACATACACACACAACCATTAACCAGACAATCTCCCTCAATAAACTACACGGGGCCACTCCTTCCTTCAACAACTACGCCACACACACACACACACACACACACACACACACACACACACACACACACACACACACACACACACGTTAACATCCCACATATACACCCCCTCCACACACACCCCACACACACGCCAACACCTCCCCCTCACACGCCAACACCTCCCCCTCACACACACACATGAGAGGATGAAGAAGCAAGGGTACCGGGTTTGGCTGGGCTAAACAGGAAGCTCTGGCAGAAAGGATCAAGAGCAAAATGGAATAGGAATGGGAAAAATTATTAATTGAGTTTTGCAGCACAATGCTTGAGAGAATATCTTCAAAGAGAAAGAGTGCAAGTAACGAGCTCTTGCTGCTGAGGCAAGGAAGCAGAGACTGGAGGATTAACTAGGATTGTTTAAGTAGAATATAGAGGTGAATACCCATAGGATCAAGGAGTTGGGTGAAGGAAACACAGCAGACAATGAGGGAATGAAGGAGGGGAAAGAGCAAAATCCCTCGGGGAAAGAATACAAGGCCACCAGGACGTCTGATTGGTAAAGAACACAACCAATGAGGTACATTGGACCCTGAGATAAGGAAGGAAACAAAATGGGATGAAGAAAGGCACATTCATTATTTATGTGCTCCAAGAGGCAGAAGGAAAGACATATGATAAAAGATGACAAGGTGAAATAAAAGAAACTGAGAGCATCATTGTGGTAACAGGAGAGGACATGACTCAACTGACAAATTTTCAGAGACTTAGTGGTACTCAAGAAAAAAAACACCCAATCAAATTGACATTCAAGTCAGAAATGATACAAATCAAAATCGTGTAGAATATACTGGTAAAGGGTTCCCAAAAATACCAGCAAGTGTACCTCAATCACGACAGAACACAAAAAAAGGGAACAACTGAGAGAAAGAGTAAGAATGTGCAAAAGGAAGGGCAGGGCAGGTACCGGCAGTCAGGGAAGCACCATCCTCGAGGGGAACATCAAACACAACCTCTGAGAGATCCACCCACAACATTCAGCCCCTACCACTCCATACCAACTAAACAAAATAGCAAGATCTGAGCCGAGCCACACTCCACACCTACAGTCCTCACCACTCCGAGGACTAATACTGCCAAACCAGCAGACTACCATAATATCCAGTCCTGCCTACCACAGCCACAGCCAGCACCAACCCCTTCCACCCCCTAGAATGCAACAGTTCTAGTAAGGATGCTGAAGGCATGGTACACCAACACAGATGGAATTACAAATAAGAGTAAGAAGTGTCAGGAAAGAATCACTAGGGCATCCTTGGACATTATAGCAATCACAGAGACAAATCTCATGGAAATGATAACAGACGTGATCTTCCTGTCTGACTATCAAATCCTGGGGAAAGGCAAGAGAAGCAGAGGGGAAGAGTTGCACTGCTCATTAAAAACCAATGGAGTTTTGAAGTGAGGGGAGGACTAGTCAGAGGGGGTAGCTGATTGCTACATAGTAGGAACACTTCATACTAGAGCACAAACGTGATGATAGCAGTGATATACAACCTGCCACCAAACAGCAGAAGGCCAAGACAGTGCTGCTATGAGAGCAACAGAGTGATGGCAGACACACTAACTGAGGTTTCCAGAAAGGCACACATGAGCATGGGGGATTCATTCATAAGGAGATTGACTGGAAAAATTTTGGAACCACATGGCGGACCATCCAGAGAGAGAGAGTGAGAGGAGACGATGAACTACAAGTTAGGCTAGACCTTGTCCTCACATTGAACAGTGCAGACATAGGGACATCAGACACAAAAAAAACCTAGGCACTAGTGATCAGGTGATTTTGTAATGTGAATGCATGGTAGAGTTAACAATGAAGGGTGAAGCAGTACGAGAAAAAAAGGGAGAAACCAAACTTCCAAAAAGTATTAGGAAATTCCTACATGATATGTGACCAGAAAGTGCAGGAAGAAGTTCGTACCAAGGGAGAAGTTCGTACCAAGGGAGAAGTTCGTACCAAGGGGGAAGTTCGTACCAAGGGAGAAGTTCGTACCAAGGGAGAAGTTCGTGCCAAGGGACAACCAAAACAACGGGAAAATCATAGTGAGCCCATGGTTTATCAGGTGTGGAGAGGTCTAAGCCAAGTGTACTAGAGTATAGAAAAAGTATAGAAAGCAAAGGACCCAGGAAAATAGGAAGTTGAGCCAAAGAGCCAGAAATCACTATGCATGGATGAGGTGAGAAGCCCAGTATCAATACGAGAATGACATAGCATCAAAAGCCAAATCTGACCTAAAGTTGTTATACAGCCACATCAGGAGGAAAACAACAGTCATAGATCAGGTAATCATGCTGAAGAAAGGAGGGGAACTCACAGGGAACGGCCCGGAAGTATGTGAAACTCAGCTCAAGAATCAGTGAAGTATTCACAATGGAGACAGAAGTTTGCAGCAAACCGAGGTGGTAGGGTGCACCACCAAGTGCTGGACACACAGCACACAGCCAAGGAGGCAAAGAAACTGTTCTGAGGAAATAGATACCTCGAAGGTGGTGTGCTCAAATAATCTCTCTCCTTGGGTTCTGAGACAGGAAGCAGATGCACTGTGTGTGGCACTAACAACAGTATTCAATAAATCAATCGACAAAGGGCAACTGCCTAAGATTAGAAGACAGCAAATGTAGTCCTGATTTTTAAGGAGACAGACAGATTACACTAAATTACAGACCAGTGTCTTTGACATGTATTGTATGTAAAGTTATGAAGATTATCAGGAAAAGAGTGGTGGAGCACTTCTAAAGGAAATAAATAAGGAAAGGAATAAGAAAAGCAAAAAGGGATTATGAGGCTAAGGTCGCAAGGGATTCAAAGACTAACCCAAAAGGGTTCTTTCAGGTATACAGAAGTAAGATTAGGGACAAGATTGGCCCACTTAAGAGTAACTCTGGTCAGATCACTGACAGTGATAAGAATATATGTGAAATTCTCAATACCTACTTCCTCTCAGTTTTCACCCAGGAAAATACTAGTGATATTCTTGAAATAATAGATTATGTAGAACAGGACGATAATAAACTATGCACAATTGTGGTAACTAGTGACATGGTCCTCAGACAAATAGAGAAACTAAAACCTAACAAATTCCCAGGTCCTGATGAACTGTTTGCAAGGAAGTTAAAGGAATGTAAAGAGCAACTTAGCATACCTTTGGCTAATCTTTTTAACATATCACCTCAAACTGACATAGTGCCTGATAAATGAAAAATGGCAAATGTAATACCTATTTACAAGGCAGGTGACAGGTCCTTGGCTTCGAATTATAGACCAATAAGCCTTACTTCCATAGTGGGAAAATTTATGGAATCAATAATTGCCGAAGCAATTCGTAACCATCTTGACAGGCACAGATTGATTAATGAATTTCAACACGGTTTTACAAAGGGGCGTTCCTGTCTTACGAATTTACTAACATTTTTCACTAAGGTGTTTGAGGAGGTAGATCATGATAATGAATATGATATTGCGTATATGGACTTCAGTATGGCTTTCGATAGAGTTCCACATCAGAGGCTATTGAGGAAACTTAAGGCACACGGAATAGGAGGAGAAATTTTTTCCTGGGTAGAGGCATGGCCGACAAATAGGCAGCAGAGAGTTTGAATAAATGGAGAGAAATCAGAATGGGGGCAAGTCACAAGTGGTGTTCCTCAGGGGTCAGTGTTCGGTCCGTTGTTGTTCACAATTTACATAAACGACATAGATGAGGGAATAAATAGCGACATAAGCAAATTTGCTGATGACACCAAAATAGGCCGTCCAATTCATTCTAATGAGGACACTAGAGCACTCCAGGATGATTTGAATAGACTGATGCAATGGTCGGAGAAGTGGCAGATGCAGTTTAATATAGACAAATGCTAAGTTCTAAATGTTGGACAGGAAAATAACCATGCCACATATAAACTAAATAATGTAGATCTTAATACTACTGATTGCGAAAAGGATTTAGGAGTTCTGGTTAGCAGTAATCTAAAACCAAGACAACAGTGCATTAGTGTTCGCAATAAAGCTAAGAGAATTCTTGGCTTCATATCTAGAGGTATAAATAATAGAAGTCCTCAGGTTGTTCTTCAACTCTGTATATCCTTGGTTAGGCCCCATTTAGGCTATGCTGCTCAGTTCTGGTCACCGTATTACAGAATGGATATAAATGCTCTGGAAAACGTACAGAGGAGGATGAGAAAGATGATCCCATGTATCAGAAATCTTCCTTATGAGGATAGACTGAGGCCCTGAATCTACACTCTCTCGAAAGGCGTAGAATTAGGGGGGATATGATCGAGGAATATGATCAGGAATAAATAAAGGGGATGTAAATAGCGTGCTAAAAATTTCCAGTCAAGACAGGACTCGCAGCAATGGTTTCAAGTTGGAAAAATTCAGATTCAGGAAGGATATAAGAAAGCACTGGTTTGGTAATAGAGTTGTGGATGAGTGGAACAAACTCCCGAGTGCAGTTATTGAGGCTAGAACGTTGTGTAGTTTTAAAAATAGGTTGGATAAATACATGAGTGGGTGTGGGTGGGTGTGAGTTAGACCGGACTAGCTTGTGCTGCTGGGTCTGGTGCCGTGCTCCTTCCTTGAGTGGAGGTGACCAGACTGGTTGGGTCATTGGGCTAATCCGGGGGGGGACATGGACCTGCTCTGCATGGGTCAGTAGGCCTGTTGCAGTGTACCTTCTTTCTTATGTTCTTATGAATGGACTAACGCAAGACAACCAGCACGGCTTTAGGGAAGGGAAAACCTGCTTCACAATCCTACTGGAGTTCTATGGCAAGGTAACAGAAGACAGGAGAGAGAGGGATGGGTAAACTGCAGCTTCTTGGACCGTAAGAAGGGTTTCATCACAACATACAAGAGACTGGTTGAAAAGCTGAAGGAGGAGGCAGGAATAGGAGGGAGAATACTGCAGTGCATTAAGGAATGCGTGACAGAAAGGAAACAACATATGCTGGTACGAGATAAGGTGTCAGAGTGTGTGCATGTATTGAGTGGGGTCTCATAAGGGAGAATAATAGATCCGGTGATGTTTCTTGTATATGTTAATGGCATGACGGAAGGGATAAAGTCAGAGGTGTCCCTGTTTGCAGACGATGTGAAAATAATGAGGAGAATACAAACAAAAGAGGTTTAGGCTGCAAACCTAGTCCAACAAATGGTTCCTGGAGTTTAACCCCACCTTGTGCAAAGTTTTGAAGCTTGGGGAAGAACAAAGGAGACCACAGACTGATTACAGCCTAAGAGGTCAGAAGCTGCAAAACTCACAGAAGGAAAAGGATACTGATGTGAGCATCATACCGAGCACATCTCTTGAGACGCACATCAACCAAATAACTGCCACAGTATACGGGCGTCTGGCAAACCTGAGAATAGAGTTTCAACATGCAAATAAGGAGTCATTCACGACACTGTACACAGTATACGTCAGGCCCATACTGGCTTATGCAGCACCATTTTGGAACCGACGCTTGGTCAAACACGCCAAGAAATTAGAGAAAGTGCATATATTTGCAACAAGACTATTTCAGGAGCTGATGGGTTTGTCCTACGAAGAAAGGTTAAGGGAACTCAAGCTGGCCACACAGGAGGATAAGGGAATTTAAGCTGGCCACACAGGAGGATAAGGGAACTCAAGCTGGCCACACAGGAGGATAAGGGAACTCAAGCTGGCCACACAGGAGGATAAGGGAACTCAAGCTGGTCACACAGGAGGATAAGGGAACTCAAGCTGGCCACACAGGAGGATAAGGGAATTTAAGCTGGCCACACAGGAGGAAAAGGGAACTCAAGCTGGCCACACAGGAGGATAAGGGAACTCAAGCTTGCCACACAGGAGGATAAGGGAACACAAGCTGGCCACACAGGAGGATAAGGGAACTCAAGCTGGCCACACAGGAGGAATTGACAAGGTGGATAAGGAAAGAATGTTTCGGAGATGGGACACAAAGTTGAAGACTCATATGAGTCACAAGGATGTTAGGAATTACTTCTTAAGTCACAGAGATGTCAAAAAATGGAACATTCTGGAGTCTGAAGCAACACATACAGAGTCTGTTTGGATAGAATTTTCAGAGGGGCATGAAAAACTGATTTTAGGAGTGATATACCGTCCCCCAAACTTAGATAGGGACCAGGGGAACTCTCTCCAGATAAACTCCAGATAAGGGAGACTACTATGGGAGGAAATTGTTAAGGCCACAAGGCACGATAATGTAGTAATTCTAGGAAACTTTAACTTTAGTCATATTGATTGGAATTTCTTGACTGGGAATTTAGAATCATACGACTTCTTAGAAGTAGTTCAGGATTGTTTTTTGAAGCAGTTTGTGACAGAACCTACAAGGGGAAATAACCTGCTTGACTTAGTTATGGCAAACAATGAATCCCTTGTTAATAATTTAGAAATTTCAGAGGAACTGGGTGCTAGCGACCACAAATCAATTACATTTAGCATTGAATGGAAGTACGATAGTAGCGATAACTCAGTAACAGTCCCAGATTTTCGCTTAGTAGATTACGATGGGCTTAGAGAACACTTATCATCTGCTGACTGGGGTAACGAAGTGAGATATCAATATGACAGTTTTCTGAACACTATACATGCTGCTCAAAGAACGTTTATCCCATATAAAGAAATTAGATCAAATAGAAATGACCCAAAATGGATGAATAATAGGCTCAAATATCTACTAGGGCATAAGAAAGGAATTTATAGGCGTATCAAAAGAGGTGAGAGTCATCTTATGAATCAGTATATTGACATTAAGAGGGACATTAAAAAGGGGATAAGAAAAGCTAAAAGGGACTATGAAATTAAAGTTGCTAGGGATTCTAAAACTAACCCAAAAAGTTTTTTCCAGGTCTATAGAACAAAAGTTAGAGATAAGATAGGTCCCCTTAAAAAAACTATGGGCACCTTACTGACAAAGAGAATGAAATGTGCTCGATTTTTAATAATTATTTTCTCTCAGTTTTTACACAGGAAGACACTAACAATATTCCAGTAATTAATTTTTATAGTGGGCTAGAAGAAGATAAATTATGTAACATCACAGTCACTAGTGAAATGGTTGTGAAGCAGATAGACAGACTGAAGCAAAATAAGTCGCCGGGTCCTGATGAGGTTTTTTTCAAGGGTTCTTAAGGAATGCAAAATGGAACTCTGTGAACCATTAACTAATATTTTTAATTTATCTCTTCAAACAGGTGTAGTGTCTGATATGTGGAAGATGGCTAATGTAATTCCTATTTTTAAAACAGGGGACAAGTCGTTACCGTCAAATTACCGCCCAATAAGCCTGACCTCAATTGTAGGCAAATTACTAGAGTCAATTATAGCTGAGATTATAAGAAGCCATCTCGATAAGCATAGCTTGATTAATGATACTCAGCATGGATTCACAAGAGGCCGGTCTTGTCTAACTAATTTATTAACTTTCTTCAGTAAAGCTTTTGAGGCTGTTGACCACGATAAAGAATTTGATATTATTTACTTAGATTTTAGTAAGGCTTTTGATAGAGTTCCGCACCATAGACTGTTAAAGAAAGTGGCAGCTCATGGCATTGGGGGAAAAGTGCTCTCGTGGATCGAGTCATGGCTCACTGACAGGAAGCAGAGAGTGTCCATAAATGGGGTTAAATCCGAGTGGGGATCTGTAACAAGTGGCGTTCCACAGGGATCAGTCTTGGGCCCGTTGTTATTTATAATATATATCAATGATCTTGATGAGGGAATTACTAGTGATATGAGCAAATTCCCGATGACCCAAAGATAGGTAGGATAATTGATTCAAACGTAGATGTTATGGAACTTCAGGAGGATTTAAACAAACTCTATTCTTGGTCAGAAAAGTGGCAGATGCAGTTCAATGTAGATAAATGCAAGGTTCTGAAGCTTGGGAGTGCCCATAACCCTAGCACTTATAAGTTAAATGATGTAGAACTTAGCCATACAGATTGCGAAAAGGACTTGGGGGTTATGGTGAGCAGCAACCTTAAACCAAGACAGCAATGCCTAAGCGTACGTAATAAGGCAAATAGATTACTGGGATTTATATCAAGAAGTGTAAGCAACAGAAGTCCAGAGGTCATACTGCAGCTTTATACATCATTAGCAAGGCCTCACCTAGATTATGCAGCTCAGTTCTGGTCTCCATATTACAAAATGGACATAAATTCGTTAGAAAACATTCAGCGTAGGATGACTAAATTAATACATAGCATTAGAAATCTTCCTTATGAAGAAAGATTGAAGACTCTTAAGTTACATTCACTTGTTAGACGAAGAATGAGGGGAGACCTGATCGAAGTGTATAAGTGGAAGATAGGTATTAATAAAGGGGATATTAATAAGGTCTTGAGGATGTCTCTCCAAGAGAGAACCCGCAGTAATGGATTTAAATTAGATAAGTTTAGATTTAGAAAGGACATAGGAAAGTATTGGTTTGGAAATAGGGTAGTTGATGAGTGGAACAGTCTACCTAGTTGGGTTATTGAGGCTGGGACTTTGGGTAGTTTCAAATTTAGGTTGGATAAGTACATGAGTGGGAGGGGTTGGATTTGAGTGGGACTTTCACATCAGAGCTTATTTCTTGGGTGGCATTGAAAATTGGGTAGGGCAAATGTTTTGTTAGTGGGATGAATTGTAAAGGACCTGCCTAGTATGGGCCAACAGGCCTCCTGCAGTGTTCCTCCTTTCTTATGTTCTTATGTTCTTATGAGTGATGTAGTGGGGGTAGGATCCATACATAGCTTTAAGAAGAGGTATGATAACCCATACCACGTGCGGGGATTGAACTCGCGGTTATAGTGCCGTAAAACTCCAGATCGATGCGTTAGCTACTGGGCCAGCTGGCTACAACAAGAGACATCCAACTAGGTATATTTATACACCATAGAAAGGTTACCATAGGCACCACTGTAATCACAAATGCAAGTTTTACAGACGAATCTCTCCACGAGTTCAAGCCCCGCCCATGGTATTATTTGTTTGCAATCGTGTCATTACGATTTAGTGAGTTAGGTATGATAAAGCTCATGGAGCAGGGAGAGAGCAGACCTAGTAATAACCAGTGAAAATACGGGGCCAGGAGCTATGACTCGACCCCTGCAACCACAAATAGGCGAGTACACACAAACACACACACACAAATGGTAAATACAAAATGAACATATAAAAGTCAAGAAATCGTAATAACATTATTGCAAACAAACCAGGGAACGTGTGGTGTTCGAACCATGGCGAATGAGTAGTAAAAGTCCAGGCCAGTGCGTAAACCACTGGGCCTACCTGGACCTGGAGAGAGTTCCAGGTCCAGGTAGGCCCAGGTGGGCCAGCTAGCTGACTCTTACTGTAGCCAGCTCTCCCAGTGGCTTATGCAATGACCTGGAGTTTTATGACCAACTGGTCATGGGTTCTAACCCCACCTGTACCATGGGTTCTAACACCAACCTTACCATGGGTTCTAACCCCACCCGTTCCATGGTTCTAATCCCACCAGTACCATGGGTTCTAACCCCACCCGTACCATGGTTCTAACCCCACCCGAAACATGGGTCTAACCCCACCCACACCATGGTTCTAACCCCACCCGACACATGGTTCTAACCCCACCTGCACCATGGTTCTAACTTCACCCATACCATGGTTCTAACCCCACCCGTACCATGTGTTCTAACCCCACCCATACCGTAGGTTCTAACCCCACACGTACCATCATTCTAACCTCACCCGTACCTTGGTTTTAACCCCACAGGTACCATGGGTTCTAACCCCACCCGAACCATAGGTTCTAACCCCACCCGTACCATGGTTCTATCTCCACCCGTACCAAGGGTTCTAACCCCACCCGTACCATGGTTCTAACCCCACCCATACCATGGGTTCTAACCTCACCCGAACCATAGCTCTAACCCCACCCGTACCAAGGGTTCTAACCCCACCTGTACCATGGTTCTAACCCCACCCATACCATGGGTTCTAACCCCACCCTTACCATGGCTCTAACCACACCCGTACCAAGGGTTCTAACCCCACCCGTACCATGGTTCTAACCCCACCCGTACCATGTGTTCTAACCCCTCCCGTACCATGGTTCTAATCCCACCCATACCATGGGTTCTAACCTCAATTGTACCATGGGTTCTAACACCACCCATACCATGGGTCTAACCTCACCCGTACCATGGGTTCTAACCCCACCCGTACCATGGGTTCTAACCTCACCCATACCATGGGTTCTAACCCCACCCGTACCATGGGTTGTAACCCCACTTGTACCATGGCTCTAACCCCACCAGTACCAAGGATTCTAACCCCACCCGTACCATGGTTTCTAACCCCACCCGTACCATGGCTCTAACCCTACCCATCCAAGGGTTCTAACCCCACCAGTACCATGGTTCTAACCTCACCCATACCATGGGTTCTAACCTCACCCGTACCATGGGTTATAACCCCACCCGTAGCATGGTTATAACCCCACCCGTAGCATGGTTATAACCCCACCCATACCATGGGTTCTAACCTCACCCATACAATGGGTTCTAACCCCACCCGTACCATGAGTTCTAACCCCACCCGTACCATGGGTTCTAACCTCACCCGTACCATGGGTTCTAACCCCACCCGTACCATAGGTTCTAACCCCACCCGTACCATGGTTCTAACCCCACCCATACCAAGGGTTCTAACCCCATCAGTACCAAGGATTCTAACCCCACCCGTACCATGGGTTCTAACCCCACCCGTACCATGGCTCTAACCCTACCCGTTCCAAGGGTTCTAACCCCATCCGTATCATGGTTCTAACCCCACCTATACCATGGGTTCTAACCTCACCCATACCATGGGTTATAACTCCACCCGTAGTATGGTTATAACCCCGCCCGTACCATGGGTTCTAACCTTACCCGTACCATGGGTTCTCACCCCACCCATACCATGGGTTCTAACCTCATCCGTAGCATGGGTTCTAACCCCACTCGTACCATGGCTCTAACCGCACCCGTACCATAGTTCTAACCCCACCCGTGCCATGGGCTCTAACCTCACCCATACCATGGTTTTAACCCCACCCATACCATGGTTTTAACCCCACCTGTGCCATGGTTCTAACCCCACCTATACCATGGGTTATAACCTCACCCGTACCATGGGTTATAACTCCACCCGTAGTATGGTTATAACCCCACCCGTACCATGGGTTCTAACCTCACCCGTGCCATGGGTTCTAACCCCACCCGTACCATGAGTTCTAACCCCACCCGTGCCATGGTTCTAACCCCACCCATACCAAGGGTTCTAATATCGTAGGGGTTCTTAAAAGGAGATATCGAGGGTTGAAGGTAGACACACTGGTTGGATGGTAACGATATATTGTGAGACTGTGATGATGGGAGATGGAGCCCAGCCTCTGCCTTGTCCTAGCCTATGTCAAACGCCGACTGAGGCCGAGTAGCTCGCCTCACACTCAAGCTGCATCCCGTGACGTCATACAGTCACAGGCCTGAGGGGTCTTCTATATAAAGCACATGGATGACACTATATGCTATGCTATACAACACAGGGATCAGCAACTATGCTGACAGCTCGGTTATGTTACGAATGTCGTCTCGACATACACTACTATCTATAGGCTGAACAGGCAGGTGTTTCTGGGGTGATTCTATACAATAACAAATTCATATATAACTTAGAACTAATGGATGGTATCATACTGGATGTTAAGAAAATGAGTTTTACGTAATGGGTGTTAACGTAATCACTTTTAACGTAATGAGTTTTAACGTAATGCATTACAAACTATAAGAACAAATCATTGTACAATATGGATGGAATTGATTGATCGATCTGTATTCATGCACTCTATGGATTCTGAGGAAGAATAAATATATATACAAGGTGAAATTAACAGCAAAGGCATCTGGTGCAGACTCAGATCATTACTGTCAAATTCTCAGAATACGGAGGGAACGTGAATACAAAAAAAAAAAATTCTGAAAAACTAATCAGTTAATAACAAACAGTTGACAATTTACTTCATCTCAGACATCTAGTTATACAGACTATGTACATTTAAACCCAATTCTGCGAGGGTGAGGTTTACATATGCAGAATGGTTATCATCTCTGGGAGGATCGAATTCCTCTGCAATGGCTAACACATGCCTTGACTGAGGGAGATCTGAACGAGTATCTACAAAAGATACTTGTGGGTTTCTCATTACTTGTCGAGTACGCAAGGAGTAACGACATTCAGGTTGGTTATCTGACTGAGTATCTGAGGTAGAGGGTACAGAGTCAAGAGGATTTTCAGCATCTGTCACATTAGTCTGGGTAGCAATATCATCAACATCGCATACTAATTTCATATGATCTAAATGTGATTCTTTGTACTTACCAGTACTAATTTCTCTAACCTTATACTTATTACCAGAGATATGTTCTACAACTCGATAAGGTCCGACAAACTTTTGATCGAGCTTAGGCATTGCGGATGTTTTGTTGAAATTTGTCAGCATTACTCTTGAACCTACTTTAACTTTTGACGGCTTACCACGGCTATTAGTTACTCTAGTAAATTCTGCTGTTGATTTATGAAGTGTTTCACGGATTCTTCTAAAAACACTTTGAGCCATGCTTGTACGAGTTGCTACGAAATCATTAGGGTTGTAATTGGGTTTCGGAGTGGAATATAACAACTCATAGGGTAAACGCTTGTCTACACCATACAATGAATAATGTGGAGTATCACCTATGGAAGCATTGTAAGCAGAATTTATGGCACATTGGACATCTGGTATAACTTCATCCCAAGTTTCACTATTGGGGTTGATAGTGGCTCTCAGGACATCAAGTACTTTCTTATTGGTTCGTTCGGTTAACCCGTTGCTGGCAGGATGATGAGGAACAATGGTGGATTTAGAGATTTTGTATAAAGTACACAAATTTTCAAGAATCTCATTACAGAATTCACCTCCATTATCTGTTACTAAGGACTTAAGGGTGGTATGCCTGCAGATAATGCGTTCTTTAAACGCTTTAGCTACTCTCTCTGCAGTCTTATCTGCAATAGGAACTAACTCATAATATCTGGTGAAATGGTCTACCATAAAACACAGATGTTTGTTGCCTTGGAGGGAACATTTAAAATTGGTTAATAAGTCAAGGGCAACTCTTTCCCACGGTTCACTGGTGGTTGGGTACACTTGGATTGGATTAGGACCATTGACATTTCCTTTATGTTGGATACAGGCACTACATTTCTTAACATACTCGGAAATGTCAGTTGCCATACGTGGCCAAAAGTATTTCATTCTGGCTTGTTTCACAGAACGATCCATACCAGGGTGTGCAACACCTGGTGCATCATGAACTAGCTGTAGAGCTACGTTCACTAGTGACTGTGGAATTACTAACTGGTACACCCTTCTACTTGGAGTACCCAACTCGGCTGTTCGATACAGTAATTCCTGGCTCATTACAAAGTCACTAATGGGTGCTGGTGGCTTCACAGTAAGAATAAGATCTTCCTGGAGCAGGAATCGAATCACGCCAGACCACATGGGATCTGTTCTTTGGGCATTTTTGACATCCTCGATAGTAAATGGAGGATCTGCAGTAACTACACTAACGTGTCGCGATAAAGCATCTGTGACTACATTTGACTTGCCAGGTAAATGTTCAAAAGTGGGATTGAACTCTTGGATAGTTAAGGTCCATCTGGCTAACCTTCCAGTAGGCTGTTTGTTCTGGAATAAAGGTATCAGTGGTGCATGGTCTGTCAAGACATGAACAGGGTACTGGTAAATAATGTCTCGGAAGTGCTTTAAAAACCATACTATTGCTAAAGCTTCTTGCTCCGTTACTGTATAATTACGTTCAGCCTTCATAAGGATTTGGCTAGCAAATGCAAGTCCGTTGTACTTGCCATCAGTCTTCTGAGCTAGTATGGCACCTATGCCAATTGAACTAGCATCAGTTGTCAGATAGAAGGGCTTAGAAAAATCTGGGAATTTCAAAATAGGAGCAGACGTTAGGTTTTCTTTTAGTGTCTGGAATGCTCTTTCTTGACGGAAGGTCCAAACGAAAGGAGCATCTTTCTTAAGCAATTCAGTTAGCCGAGCTGCTATTGAAGAAAAATTTGCAATGAAAGATCTGTAGAAACCTGCTAGACCCACAAAGGATCTTACAGCATCAGCAGTTTTGGGAGTTGGAAAATTTAGTACTGCCGTTACTTTACTTTGATCAGTCGTAACCCGTCTAGGAGTGACTACGTGACAAAGAAACTTAATTTCTGATCTGAATAATTGACATTTGGACAGTTTGATCTTTAAATTGGCTTCTTCAAGCTTGCCAAGTACTATATCAAGTCTTTTCAGGTGTGTATCCACATCTTCGGACATGACGATTACGTCGTCTAAGTACACCATACTTGCTTTACCTGTAAGACCTCTAAAGATGCTGGTCATGAGTCTAGAGAACGCGATAGGTGAAGATCGTAATCCAAAAGCCATTTGAAGGAAGTGATAATGACCTGTGGGAGTAGAGAATGCAGTTAACTCTTGGCTGTCCTCGTGAAGAGGGACTTGAAAAAATCCTTGTAACAAGTCCAGGGTCGAGATGACTTTGTTATCTCAGATATTGCGTAAAAGATCACCTAGTACAGGAAGTGGGAAGCGATCTGGAATAGTTTTCGCATTTAACTTCCTAAAGTCAATCACTGGGCGCCAAGTGCCGTCCTTCTTAGGCACTAGGATCAAGGGTGCATTCCAGGGTGAATTGCTATGTGCAATAACTCCATCATTGAGCATCTGATTGATCAGTTCTTCTGTGACAGCAACTTGGGAATGAGACATTCTGTACGCAGGTATATAGGTAGGTCTAGTACCAGGTTCAAGTGAAATATGATGGGACAATAAGTTCGTTATACCCATCTTCTCACCTGGTAAGGCAATGGCGTTACGACGTTTGTTCAACAAAGACAACAAACGCTTGACTTCGTCTGGGAAGTCAGTGGGAGCTAAGTCTTTCTCCTCAACTGGTGGAATGGATTGATCCAGTGGAGTGGATGAGGTCTCCACTGTTGAAATAGCACCGACCCACTGGTCAGGTGGCATGTCATCCTGTACTTGAACAGGGTATGGATAGTGAACTAGGTCAACGAGATTGGTATTTGCTCTGAGACGAACACTGTGACCCAAAGTGTTAGCAAGGAATAAATGGATCTTACTGTCTCTTACAACATGTAAGGATGGTTCAACAAATAAACCCTTGACCTTGCAGGAATCACTGTCAACTAGGACGTTATCACCATCATTAGGAACAACAACAGACACTCTAATGAGAGCACTAGCAGCAACAGAGACGTCTTTCTGCAGACGGCATGTGACATCAACAAGAGATGGCATTACTAGTTTCAAGTAATCTTTTTCTGACAAGGCATCCCCTGTGGAGAAACTACTACTTGAACTAGCAGTCATTGCAGGGATAGGCTGTGCACTCAAGGCAGTCTGAGTGTCCCCGGACACTTGAGGCAACAGAACACTATCTTGCATGTCTGAAGGTGTAGGTGGACCACAGATGGGAGTGACAGCGTTACTAGTGCCTGACCGCTTGGGTACGCTACTGGAGAATGCATTGGCTTGTAAGGACTTAATTCGTACATCATACTCTGTGGCAGTATGGCAGATTTCTGATCCAAGCTGGTAACCCCAAAATGGAACGATCAAGTCGTCAATTTGGGCATGCCATCGGTACGGGTTGAGCACAATGCGTAAGTCTCGCACGGAACCAAATCCCAGTAGAAGGTCACCAGGGAAAGTAATCTGGTCGACAACAAGAAAAGCAGCAGTGAAGTCTCTACCTTGGATAGTAAAGGTGAGCGAAGTCTGACCTCGGACTTGCAGAAGGGAACCAGCTACTCCGCTAAGGGAGGTTACAGTAGTTGGTTCAATGAGGAGGACACGTCGTAACTGCTTCTCTTTAAACAAGCTAGACCTGATGATATTAATTTGCACACCAGAGTCCATGAACACATGAACGGGCGCATTATGGACAGAAACTTGTACTAAAGGACCAATCGTTTCGTTAGGAGTTATATGCAAACAGAAAGGTGGGTTGTCATCGGAGAAGGCATTTTCTACTTCATCCCCAAATTCCTCTACGTAAGAGACGTGTGAAGCAACATCAACAGCGAGGTTGTCATTCTCAAGGCTGGCTAAGGCTTCATAGGAATTTTGGACTGGGATGGTGTACTCGTTATCACCTACTACTGTCACGACTGGACGAGTAGACTTGGGTGCTTGGATTCCCCCGAATTGGAAGAATGAGCCTGGTTCTGGTTAGTTTGTGAACCATGACATCTGTTTCCTCTCCTGGCTCTGCGGTTTGAACGGCCACGGAAAGATCTAGAGTACTGCAGGTTGTAGAGAGCATTGCACTCAGATGTGTCATGTCCATGAATTCTATGACAAGTATAGTAGGGAAGATCTGACTGGTACTCATCATCAGTACGACGCTTCTTAGGGTGACTATCAGGACAATTAATTGCAATATGACCACTGTAACCACAATTGTAGCAAGTTCTTTGACTGTGGGTACTGTACATACTACGGGTGCTACAGGAATGATGGCTCTTAACACTAGCTTTGGATGATGGATGCAAGCGATTAAGGTTGGGAGTTTTGGTAGTAGCACAAACTAGAGGAAGCACAGGAGTGGACAAAGTGGTTGGTGAAGACTTACGATAAGGGAAGGTTCCCTCGGGACACAAATTTCGTACATGGATGAGAGCTGCGAGCGGTCCCATAGTAGCATCTAGCGGACTTGAATTGTACACATACATAGATGTCGGTGGCATTAGTTGTTTAATAACTCCAAATGCAGCTAATTTGGCAAACCCATCAAGGGCTGGTTTATCGTTATCTTTAAGGTACTTGGAATTTTGACCTGCTTTAACGAATGAGGACATTAGGTTATTAAGATGAAGGGCAAACTCATCTAATGATTCTTCTGGCCTCGGAGCTGTGCAAACTAATTCTTTGAGAACGACAAACGGATCGGTTTCTAGCACCGGTTCAAGATAGTTGCGAATTAACTGTTCATAATCTTGCCACCTGGTTAGATCTTGGAAGTCCTTCATACGAATTAAGTTGAATACATGTGAGGCGGCTGGAGAACGGGCTAGACTCTCCTTTCCGATACTGATTAAACAACTCTCAGATGGAAGACCATCAACTGAAACATCAGCTCTGGCTCGAACAGTGGTAAACCAACCTTCAAGGTTGTCTGGGTTACCATTGAACAATGGCATAGCATCATACGGATCACGACTAAAATTACGCAGGCTAGAAGTCTGAGTGTATGTATCGTTTGATAAGGAGTTACTCGAATTTTGGGCTGACGCATTAATGGTTGTACTAGCAGCATGTGCTGAGGCATCGCTTGAGAAAACTTGAGACATATTTGCAAAATGTAAAACAAGAATTTAGAGAAACAAAAGAAAACGTAACTGAGGAACACACAACACAGTGAACTTAAATGGGAAGAAAATGCTTAACTATTCTGCATAAGTAATTAAAAATTGACAGGTCACACAGTAAGCAAAGAAACTCACAGTCACAGAGAAAATACTTAACTGAACAAACAACACTTTGAAAATCAAGAGAACTTGTACTTTACTCAAATCTAATTTGCTCAACTTTTACTTTAAATTGAATGATTGGCACAGTGAGTTGTCTTTACTCTCAATGCAATAGGGAAACACACAATAAAATGATAAAATTGACTCAATAAAGCTTGTGCAAAAATAAAACAAACTGGGACACAATTCACTGAAATAAAATAAAATGGCACAGGAAGAATAAAATATTATGCACAGAATAGAGCATATGAAACTACACTGAAATAAACTGTAGCAAT
>NC_091326.1:30436144-30471144 GCF_038502225.1 Cherax quadricarinatus
AAGAAAAACTTTCACCATCATTCACTCCATCACTGTCTTGCCAGAAGGGTGCTTTACACTACAGTTTTTAAACTGCAACATTAACACCCCTCCGAATATGTAAAACTGGTCAATTAGCAAGAACTCATTTAAAATTAAGTCCTCTCTAAAATTTTCTCTTGTACGTTTAAAGATATATTTTTTTCATTAATGTTAATGTAAAAAATTTTAATTTTAATTTTAGTCTAACTCAACTAAATATATTTTAGACTTGTTTACAATAATTTAATACTAAACAAACACAGTGAAATATATTTTTTTCGTTAGGTTCAGAATGATTTTGGCGAAATTATTGCATACACAAATTTTCACTTGTCCTATATGGCAAGATGAACGTTGCTATTTAAGCCAAGATCGCAAGTTCTGCCTATTCGGCACGACATATATATATATATATATATATATATATATATATATATATATATATATATATATATATATATATATAAACACTGATCTCTGGCTGAAGGAGACTCGAACCTACGAACCTTGGGACAAGGTACGCAGTGCGTTACCAGTCTCACCACACTGGACCAATACCTTGGCGTCCAGCTTGCGCTAGACGTTTGATCCAAGGCAGATGAAAAGCTGTAAGCATTCTCCCTGAAAGCTGGCTAAGTTGGATCAAACGTCTAGCGCAAGCTGGACGCCAAGGTATTGGTGCAGTGTGGTGAGAATGGTAACGCTCTGCGTACCTTGTTCCAAGGTTCGTAGGTTCGAGTCTCCTTCAGCCAGAGATCAGTGTTTATATATATATATATATATATATATATATATATATATATATATATATATATATATATATATATATATATAACATACCAGAGAAAGAAAATACAGAAAACTGGAGCACTTTCGAGTACTTACACATCTTCAGTGGAATAGGAAAAGAAGAAAGAAAGAAAAGCATATTTATGTTTATGAGGTGTTACCTCTCGCAGGTGTTACCTCACTCAGGTGTTACCTCACTCAGGTGTTACCTCACGCAGGTGTTACCTCACTCAGGTGTTACCTCACTCAGGTGTTACCTCACGCAGGTGTTACCTCACTCAGGTGTTACCTCACTCAGGTGTTACCTCACGCAGGTGTTACCTCACGCAGGTGTTACCTCACTCAGGTGTTACCTCACGCAGTTGTTACCTCACGCAGGTGTTACCTCACTCAGGTGTTACCTCACTCAGGTGTTACCTCACGCAGGTGTTACCTCACTCAGGTGTTACCTCACTCAGGTGTTACCTCACGCAGGTGTTACCTCACTCAGGTGTTACCTCACTCAGGTGTTACCTCACGCAGGTGTTACCTCACGCAGGTGTTACCTCACTCAGGTGTTACCTCACTCAGGTGTTCCCTCACTCAGGTGTTACCTCACTCAGGTGTTACCTCACTCAGGTGTTACCTCACGCAGGTGTTACCTCACGCAGGTGTTACCTCACTCAGGTGTTACCTCACTCAGGTGTTCCCTCACTCAGGTGTTACCTCACGCAGGTGTTACCTCACTCAGGTGTTCCCTCACTCAGGTGTTACCTCACTCAGGTGTTACCTCACGCATGCGTTACTTCACTCAGGTGTTACCTCACTCAGGTGTTACCTCACGCAGGTGTTACCTCACTCAGGTGTTCCCTCACTCAGGTGTTCCCTCACTCAGGTGTTACCTCACTCAGGTGTTCCCTCACTCAGGTGTTCCCTCACTCAGGTGTTCCCTCACTCAGGTGTTCCCTCACTCAGGTGTTCCCTCACTCAGGTGTTCCCTCACTCAAGCAACATGTTAATTGTTAGTTGGTAATTCCTACAGGTCGTAACTAAGAAAGAAGAGAAGATTACCTCCTAGTGAGAAGAACATGTAGAAGAACATGTAGAAGAACATGTAGAAGAACATGTAGAAGAACATGAAGAAGAACATGTAGAAGAACATGTAGAAGAACATGTAGAAGAACATGAAGAAGAACATGTAGAAGAACATGTAGAAGAACATGTAGAAGAACATGTAGAAGAACATGTAGAAGAACATGAAGAAGAACATGTAGAAGAACATGTAGAAGAACATGTAGAAGAACATGAAGAAGAACATGTAGAAGAACATGTAGAAGAACATGAAGAAGAACATGTAGAAGAACATGTAGAAGAACATGAAGAAGAACATGTAGAAGAACATGAAGAAGAACATGAAGAAGAACATGTAGAAGAACATGTAGAAGAACATGTAGAAGAACATGAAGAAGAACATGAAGAAGAACATGTAGAAGAACATGTAGAAGAACATGTAGAAGAACATGAAGAAGAACATGTAGAAGAACATGTAGAAGAACATGTAGAAGAACATGTAGAAGAACATGTAGAAGAACATGAAGAAGAACATGTAGAAGAACATGTAGAAGAACATGTAGAAGAACATGTAGAAGAACATGTAGGAGAACATGTAGAAGAACATGTAGAAGAACATGTAGAAGAACATGAAGAAGAACATGTAGAAGAACATGTAGAAGAACATGTAGAAGAACATGTAGAAGAACATGTAGAAGAACATGTAGAAGAACATGTAGAAGAACATGAAGAAGAATATGTAGAAGAACATGTAGAAAAACATGTAGAAGAACATGTAGAAGAACATGTAGAAGAACATGTAGAAGAACATGAAGAAGAACATGTAGAAGAACATGTAGAAGAACATGTAGAAGAACATGTAGAAGAACATGTAGGAGAACATGTAGAAGAACATGTAGAAGAACATGTAGAAGAACATGAAGAAGAACATGTAGAAGAACATGTAGAAGAACATGTAGAAGAACATGTAGAAGAACATGTAGAAGAACATGTAGAAGAACATGTAGAAGAACATGAAGAAGAATATGTAGAAGAACATGTAGAAAAACATGTAGAAGAACATGTAGAAGAACATGTAGAAGAACATGTAGAAGAACATGTAGAAGAACATGAAGAAGAACATGTAGAAGAACATGTAGAAGAACATGTAGAAGAACATGTAGAAGAACATGTAGAAGAACATGTAGAAGAACATGTAGAAGAACATGTAGAAGAACATGAAGAAGAACATGTAGAAGAACATGAAGAAGAACATGTAGAAGAACATGTAGAAGAACATGTAGAAGAACATGTAGAAGAACATGTAGGAGAACATGTAGAAGAACATGTAGAAGAACATGTAGAAGAACATGAAGAAGAATATGTAGAAGAACATGTAGAAGAACATGTAGAAGAACATGTAGAAGAACATGTAGAAGAACATGTAGAAGAACATGTTGAAGAACATGAAGAAGAATATGTAGAAGAACATGTAGAAGAACATGTAGAAGAACATATAGAAGAACATGTAGAAGAACATGTAGAAGAACATGTAGAAGAACATGTAGAAGAACATGAAGAAGAACATGTAGAAGAACATGTAGAAGAATATGAAGAAGAACATGTAGAAGAACATGTAGAAGAACATGAAGAAGAACATGTAGAAGAACATGTAGAAGAACATGTAGAAGAACATGTAGAAGAACATGTAGAAGAACATGTAGAAGAACATGTAGAAGAACATGTAGAAGAACATGTAGAAGAACATGAAGAAGAACATGTAGAATAACATGTAGAAGAACATGTAGAAGAACATGTAGAAGAACATGTAGAAGAACATGTAGAAGAACATGAAGAAGAATATGTAGAAGAACATGTAGAAGAACATGAAGAAGAATATGTAGAAGAACATGTAGAAGAACATGTAGAAGAACATGTAGAAGAACATGTAGAAGAACATGTAGAAGAACATGAAGAAGAATATGTACAAGAACATGTAGAAGAACATGTAGAAGAACATGAAGAAGAACATGAAGAAGAACATGAAGAAGAACAATCAGAAGAACCTGTAGAAGAACATTTAGAAGAACATGCAGAAGAATGTGTAGTATTTACAATTAAATAAATCACAGTAAAACGCAAGTCTTCAAGACAAGTGTTTTAAGACTCTCTGGTCGCGGGTTCAAACCCCGCCCGTGGTACGGTTTGTTTACAATCGTGTCATTACCATTTCGTGAGTCGAGTCTTGAAGACTTTCCAGTTTGCCACAAATAAAAGTTAATGCATTTCGTAAAAGGAATCTTGTAGACACAGCCATTAATATTTTGGGATAATGGATTCTTATTCAAATATATTTTTTAAACTATGATTTCAACAATATAAACACAGCATTAGAACTGGGTACGAGACTGATGTTGAGTAGTTCACCTGAGGGAATTTTGGCAATCCAATCAATGGTTGAACGTAATATAATGGGATCAAAATCTACAGAAACAAGTGCTAATTTTAATTTGAAAAAAAGTTGTGATGATTAATACCTTTGTTTACACTTACTGGGTGCAGTGCCAGCAGTGACACTTACTGGGTGCAGTGCCAGCAGTGACACTTACTGGGTGCAGTGCCAGCAGTGACACTTACTGGGTGCAGTGCCAGCAGTGACACTTACTGGGTGCAGTGCCAGCAGTGACACTTGCTGGATGCAGTGCCAGCAGTGACACTTACTGGGTGCAGTGCCAGCAGTGACACTTATTGGGTGCAGTGAAAGCAGTGACACTTACTGGGTGCAGTGCCAGCAGTGACACTTACTGGGTGCAGTGCCAGCAGTGACGCTTACTGGGTGCAGTGCCAGCAGTGACACTTGCTGGATGCAGTGAAAGCAGTGACACTTACTGGGTGCAGTGCCAGCAGTGACACTTACTGGGTGCAGTGCCAGCAGTGACACTTACTGGGTGCAGTGCCAGCAGTGACACTTACTGGGTGCAGTGCCAGCAGTGACGCTTACTGGGTGCAGTGCCAGCAGTGACACTTGCTGGGTGCAGTGAAAGCAGTGACACTTACTGGGTGCAGTGCCAGCAGTGACACTTACTGGGTGCAGTGCCAGCAGTGACACTTACTGGGTGCAGTGCCAGCAGTGACACTTACTGGGTGCAGTGCCAGCAGTGACGCTTACTGGGTGCAGTGCCAGCAGTGACACTTGCTGGGTGCAGTGCCAGCAGTGACACTTACTGGGTGCAGTGTCAGCAGTGACACTTACTGGGTGCAGTGCCAGCAGTGACACTTACTGGGTGCAGTGCCAGCAGTGACACTTATTGGGTGCAGTGAAAGCAGTGACACTTACTGGGTGCAGTGCCAGCAGTGACACTTACTGGGTGCAGTGCCAGCAGTGACACTTGCTAGGTGCGGTGTAAGCAGTGACACTGGGTGCAGTGCCAGCAGTGACACTTACTGGGTGCAGTGCCAGCAGTGACACTTGCTAGGTGCAGTGCCAGCAGTGACACTTACTGGGTGCAGTGCCAGCAGTGACACTTACTGGGTGCAGTGCCAGCACTGACACTTAGTGGGTGCAGTGCCAGCAGTGACACTTGCTGGGTGCAGTGCCAGCAGTGACACTTACTGGGTGCAGTGCCAGCAGTGACACTTACTGGGTGCAGTGCCAGCAGTAACACTTACTGGGTGCAGTAGCCAGCAGTGACACTTACTGGGTGCAGTGCCAGCAGTGACACTTGCTAGGTGCAGTGCCAGCAGTGACACTTACTGGATGCAGTGCCAGCAGTGACACTTGCTGGATGCAGTGCCAGCAGTGACACTTACTGGGTGCAGTGCCAGCAGTGACACTTACTGGGTGCAGTGCCAGCAGTGACACTTGCTAGGTGCAGTGCCAGCAGTGACACTTACTGGGTGCAGTGCCAGCAGTGACACTTACTGGGTGCAGTGCCAGCAGTGACACTTACTGGGTGCAGCAGAAGCAGTGACACTGGGTGCAGTGCCAGCAGGGACACTTGTTAGGTGCAGTGCCAGCAGTGACATTTGCTAGGTGCAGTGCCAGCAGTGACACTTACTGGGTGCAGTTCCAGCAGTGACACTTGTTAGGTGCAGTGCCAGCAGTGACACTTACTGGGTGCAGTGCCAGCAGTGACACTTACTGGGTGCAGTGCCAGCAGTGAGACTTACTGGGTGCAGTGCCAGCAGTGACACTTACTGGGTGCAGTGCCAGCAGTGACACTTGCTGGGTGCAGTGCCAGCAGTAACACTTACTGGGTGCAGTGCCAGCAGTGACACTTGCTGGGTGCAGTGTCAGCAGTGACACTTGCTGGGTTGAGTGCCAGCAGTGACACTTACTGGGTGCAGTGCCAGCAGTGACACTTACTGGGTACAGTGCCAGCAGTGACACTTACTGGGTGCAGTGCCAGCAGTGACACTTGCTTGATGCAGTGCCAGCAGTGACACTTACTGGGTGCAGTGCCAGCAGTGACACTTGCTGGATTCAGTGCCAGCAGTGACACTTGCTTGGTGCAGTGCCAGCAGTGACACTTGCTGGGTGCAGTGCCAGCAGTGACACTTGCTGGGTGCAGTGCCAGCAGTGACACTTACTGGGTGCAGTGCCAGCAGTGACACTTACTGGGTGCAGTGCCAGCAGTGACACTTGCTGGGAGCACTGCCAGAAGTGACACTTGCTACTTGCAGTGTCTACAGAAACACTTGCTGAGAGCTGTGTCTACAGTGACACTTGCTGAGAGCTGTGTCTACAGTGACACTTGCTGAGAGCTGTGTCTACAGTGACTCTTGCTGAGAGCTGTGTCTACAGTGACTCTTGCTGAGAGCTGTCATCAGAGACATTTGCTGACAGCAGCATCAACAGTGCTACCAGTGTCAGGTGTGAAGGTCAGTTGTGTCTCTTTGAAGGTTGAACATTGGTAGGGCTGGACACTTGGAGGGCTGGACATTGAGAGGGCTGGACACTGGGAGGGCTGGACATTGAGAGGGCTGGACACTAGAGGGCTGGACACTTGGAGGGCTGGACACTGGGAAGGCTGGACACTGGAAGGGATGGACAATGGGAGGGCTGGACATTGAGAGGGCTGGACACTGGGAGGGATGGACATTGAGAGGGTTGGACACTAGAGGGCTGGACACTTGGAGGGTTGGACACTGGGACTGCTGGACACTTGGAGGGCTGGACACTGGGAAGGCTGGACACTGGGAGGGCTGGACACTGGGAGGGCTGGACACTGGGATTGCTCGACACTGGGAGGGCTGGACACTGGGAGGGTTGGACACTGGGAGTGGTGGACACTGGGAGGGCTGGACACTGGGAGGGCTGGACACTGGAAGCGCTGGACACTGGGAGGGCTGGACACTGGGAGGGCTGGACACTGGGAGGGCTGGACACTGGGAGAGCTGGACACTGGGAGGACTTGACACTGGGAGAGCAGGACACTGGGAGGGCTGGACACTGGGAGGGCTGGGCACTGAGAGGGCTGGACACTGGGAGGGCTGGACACCGGGAGGGTTGGACACTGGGAGGGCTGGACATTGGGAGGGTTGGACACTAGGACTGCTGAACACTGGGAGGGCTGGACACTGGGAAGGCTGGACACTGGGAGGGCTGGACACTGGGAGGGCTGGACACTGGGAGGGCTGGACACTGGGAGTGCTGGACACTGAGAGGGCTGGACACTGGGAGGGCTGGACACTGGGAGAGCTGAACACTGGGAGGGCTGGACACTGGGAGGGCTGGACACTGGGAGGGCTGGACACTGGGAGGGCTGGACACTGGGAGGGCTGGACACTGGGAGGGCTGGACACTGGGAGGGCTGCGGCCTTCTTTGCCCTTCCTTAATTTTCATAACTTTGCACTTGGTGGGGTTAAAATACAGAAGCCGTTTGTTGGACCAGGCTTGCAGCCTGTCCAAATCCCCTTTGTAGTCGTGCCTGATCCTCCTCCGATTGAATTCTCCTCATTACCTACACATCGTTTGCAAATAGGTACACTTCTAAATCTATCTTGTGTGTCATGTCAATCACATATACCAGAAGCAGCACTGGTCCTAGGCGCCCACTCTGACACCTCGTCACGTACCATGACTTGTTGCCTTCCTGTCAGGTATTCTGTGATCCATTGCAGCGCCTTTCTTGTTACAACTACCTGATCTTCCAGCTTTTGCACTAATCTCTTTTGTGGAAGTGTGTCGAGAGCCTTCACACAGTCCAAGAAGACTACCTGATCTTCCAGCTTTTGCACTAATCTCTTTTGTGGAAGTGTGTCGAGAGCCTTCACACAGTCCAAGAAGACTACCTGATCTTCCAGCTTTTGCACTAATCTCTTTTGTGGAAGTGTGTCGAGAGCCTTCACACAGTCCAAGAAGACTACCTGATCTTCCAGCTTTTGCACTAATCTCTTGTGTGGAAGTGTGTCGAGAGCCTTCACACAGTCCAAGAAGATGCAATCCACCGACCCGTCTCATTTTTATCTTAATGATGTCACTTTGCCGTAAACTCCAGTAGGTTTGTGACACAAGATATCACTTCGAGCTGGTTGTCTTGAATAAGTTCATTCTTTTCTAGGTGCTACACTACTCTTCTCCTGACAATCTTCCCCATGACATTGCATACTATACATGTCAGTGACATGTACATGAGCTAGTGTCTCCTGTCTACCCAAATTCATTGTAGCATTTGTAGCTGGACGGTTCAAGGCATCACACTGTCACACTCTTTAATCCCGGAGATCAGACGACCTGGGATTGACTCCTGGCTGGTTATCACTCTTGGTGCAAGAATAGATTAAAGAGTACAACACAAGAAATAATTGTTTATACCAGAGCTGGAAAGCCCAGAAATTTTAAAGTTGAGGTTGAATTATTTGCTAACAGTAGTGCTCAGCTTGTCTGGGATAAATCACAGCGTAAAAGTTAGACAATTATATTCTTTGGCGAGGACGGATTCCATGAAATCATTCACTGTCATTAATTATTTATAACTAACCTAGAAATTGGAGATAAAATATAGAGGACGTTCACTGCAGTTTGTCGGTTGTTTGTGAAGTGTTCCAAACACGGTACAGTGACCTTTTCCTACACTATATATACACTACATTTACCAGGGTAGTGAAGAAGTGGAAGAGGTGTGGTGTTAAAATACAGTGAATCTAATACAAACTGAGAGTTGTAAGAGTTGTTTTCTGATGATGTCAAGTTGCTTTTTCTGCGAGATTCTGAGTAAAAGTTGTGAAAGTTGGTCAACGAATTTGGGATAATATATATAAGAAGGAAATGTATACAGTAAACATATGAAGTGGAACAGAATTCTTCCTCCGTAAGCCATGCGTGTCGTAAGAGGCGACTAAAATGCCGGGAGCAAGGGGCTAGTAACCCCTTCTCCTGCATAAATTCCTAAATGTAAAAGGAGAAACTTTTGTTTTTTCTTTTATGCCACCCTGCCTCGGTGGGATACTGCCGGTGTGTTGAAAGAAAGAAAGAAAGAAAGAAAGAGTAAGGGGATGACAGTATCAAAAACTCTAGGCAATGAGAGATGTGACTGGAGGTGGGATGTACAGTGCCTGGAGGTGGGACGTATAGTGCCTGGAGGTGGGAGGTACAGTGCCTGGAGGTGGGACATACAGTGCCTGGAGGTGGGACGTACAGTGCCTGGAGGTGGGAGGTACAGTGCCTGGAGGTGGGATGTGCAGTGCCTGGAGGTGGGAGGTACAGTGCCTGGAGGTGGGAGGTACAGTGCCTGGAGGTGGGAGGTACAGTGCCTGGAGGTGGGACGTACAGTGCCTGGAGGTGGGAGGTACAGTGCCTGGAGGTGGGACGTACAGTGCCTGGAGGTGGGACGTACAGTGCCTAGAGGTGGGAGGTACAGTGCCTGGAGGTGGGACGTACAGTGCCTGGAGGTGGGAGGTACAGTGCCTGGAGGTGGGACATACAGTGCCTGGAGGTGGGACGTACAGTGCCTGGAGGTGGGAGGTACAGTGCCTGGAGGTGGGACGTACAGTGCCTAGAGGTGGGAGGTACAGTGCCTGGAGGTGGGACGTACAGTGCCTGGAGGTGGGAGGTACAGTGCCTGGAGGTGGGACATACAGTGCCTGGAGGTGGGAGGTACAGTGCCTGAAGGTGGGAGATCCGTACAGTGCTTGGAGGTGGGAGGTACAGTGCCTGGAAATGAGAGGCACATGCCTGGAGGTGGAAGGTACAGTGCCTGGAGGAACTACCAGTATAGTAGCTATAGTGTATTACTGGTATAGTAGGTATAGTGTACTACTGGATAATTAGCTATAGTGTACTACTGATATAGTAGCTAGAGTGTACGTCCAGTATAGCAGATATATTATACTAGTAGCTATAGTATACTGCCAGTATAGTGTACAACAAGTAAAGTAGCTATAGTGTACAGCCAGTACAGCGTACAGCCAGTGTGGTAGCTATAGTGTACAGCCAGTATAGTGTACAACAAGTATAGAATACAGCCATTATAGTGTACAGCCAGTATAGAGTACAACCAGTATAGCGTACAGCCAGTATAGAGTACAGTATAGTGTACAGTATAGTGTACAGCCAGTATAGTGTACAGCCAGCATAGTGTACAGCCAGCATAGTGCACAGCCAGTATAGTGTACAGCAAGTAGAGAATAAAGCCATTATAGTGTACAGCCATTATAGTGTACAGCCATTATAGTGTACAGCCAGTATTGACTACAACTGGTATAGTGTACAGCCAGTATAGTGTACAGCCAGTACAGAATACAGCCAGTATAGTGTACAGCCAGCATAGTGTACAACCAGTATAGAATACAGCCAGTATAGTGTACAAGCCAGTATAGAATACATCCAGTATAGTGTACTCGTTCGTCTCTCAACCTGCGGCTGGGAGGACGCATTCTGAGCTTGCTCCTGCATACACCTGGTGGCGAACCGTGTACTACAATACGCAAGATGGCGGACCGTCAGGGACGGAGAGTAAACACGGTCTGTGTTGAGTTCATACGTGGCTTCCTCAGTAGTGCTACGATGCATGTATTATTGCCGTGCATTATTCGCGATGTCTACGGCATCCCAAACGAGGAATTATATGGCGCATCTCTCATTGGGATGTCGAGGGTGTTTGTGAAATTCGCGAATGCCGGCTTTTACTCCAAGATTGTGCAAGCTTTTCAAGAAAGAAGAATGATGGTGAATTCAGCTATAGAGGTTTGTCTACATGACGTCTCCACATATGTTACCTTGATCAAGGTGAGGAACGTGCCGCTTGAGGCTGAGGAGTACGATCTTTGGAAAGTTTTTGCCAGATACGGAACGGTGCATGCAGCGGCCAAGGGAGTGTGGAGAGAGGGCCCATACGAGGGGCTCCCGGAGGGCTCCTTCACCATCAAGATGACGTTAAAACAGCCAATTCCATCTTACGTACATCTGGAGACATACAGAACCCAGGTGTTTGTTCATTACGCAGGCCAACAGAAGACATGCAAGTTATGCAACGCATATGACCATATGGCTGCTCAGTGCTCCCGTCGCCTAGTTGTCCACACCCGGGACCCTTCTCCTGTGGTCCTACAAGCTGAGGCCTTCGAGCCTGAGTCTGGTTCCTCGGCTGGATAAGGTTCTAAGCTTTGGAGTGAAGAGATGCAACAAGAGGAGATGCAGTCTACAATGTGTGCCACCCTGTCGGTGGATGCCACGAATGTGCCCACGCTTTCTGAGGGGCCTGTGGAGCCTGAGGGTTTGACACAGGAGAAATTGCTGGAGGACGTGCTGCACGACCTCCTGGATGGGACAGAGCATGGTCCTGATGTTTCACCGGTGTGTCGTGAGTAGGCGATGGAGGAATCGCCGAATGTGGGGGAACAGGACGAAACCATGACACGGACTCATGGGGTGGTGGTGGAGGTCCACCAGGAGGCTTTATCTGGTGAGATGTATGTGGATGGTGGCTCCCTGAAACGATTGGCGGGAGCGTGGGATATGGACGAGGTCTTGACACCAGGACAGCGTCCGGGGAAGAAATCGTGGACGAAAGTAGCTGAGACACCTCTTACGGAAGGGGTTGTTGTACGCACCCAGCATACGGATAGGTCACGGGGGGTGGGGGGTCTTGAGAAGTTGAATGCCAAAGAAGGTCAAAGAAGGTACGAGTGGGAATTGGAAAGTCCCAAAAACATAGAGGAAAACCACCTTTTTTATAAATTCAAGTGTGTCACCATGAATGCCAATGGCCTACGAGTGGAGGTTAAGAGTGCATGGATGAAGTGGTTTTTGAGGCATTATGCTGTGGATGTATGTTTCATACAAGAACACAATTACAGGTTTGGTTGAGAGTTACAATTAAAAGGCTACAGAATGTATGCAAGTAATTCTTTAAAATTTAAGGGTGGGGTGGCTATAGCAGTGAAGGAGTCTAGCCCTTGGCATGTCTTGGGATGGGAGGAGGGGAAAGGTAGGAAGTGTGGATGGGTTTTGGGGAGGGGATAGAGTTTGTTTTATTGGTGTCTATATGCCCGCAGAAAGCAACACAAAAGTTAAAGTGGATTTCGTGAGGAATGATTTAACATATCACACTTGGGGCTTGCCCTTAATAACGATCATGGGTGGGGATTGGAATTGCGTTGTACGACATGGTGACGTTGAGCCAAGAGGGGCTGGGTGTGTTCTGTCTGTCTTAGGAAATTTGCTGGGGGATGTTGGGGTCAACGACGTGGTAGGGCGGGGAGGGTTCGGGGTGGAACATACGTTTATACGACGAGGCTACGCGGCCCGTCTGGATAGACTGTATGTAAAGCAAGGAGTTCGAGTAGGGCGAGTTCAAACCATTGATGTGGGGTTTTTGGATCATCGTGCAGTGCTAGCAGACTTGGACTGGGATGGGATGATCCGGCTTTATCCAGGTTATTGGAAACTGAACGTGCAGCTCTTGGAGGGGAAGGGGTCCACTTATCAGGATTGGTGGATGAATCTCTGGGAAGCTCGGAGGGCAGGTAAATGTTTGTTAGAATGGTGGGAAATGAATGCAAAGCCCAGGATAGCGAGTTACTATAGGCGTCGGGGAAGGGAGGAGGCGAGGTGGAGGTATGAGCTGCTAATTTATCTAGAGGGACAGCTAAATGATTATTATGTGGGAGGCGGGAGTAGTAGGTATGACGACATTGAACAAATTTTGTAGTCGTCTTGCCAAAATTCACAACGAGCATTTCAATGCGGTTAGAGTCAGGGCAGGTATGGAAGAGGTGCTATGGGGTGACAAACCTTCGGGTTGTGTCTTGCGAAAATTTAGGGTCAGACAACAGACAACATCCCTCTTGCAATTGGAAGTATGCACAGGTTTGGGTGGTTACCTGCTGGGTCAGGTACTCCTCATCACGGACAGCATGAGTTTTTATGCAGGTGGCCTGGTGGGGAGGGATTTCAGAAAAGTTATAAGTGACAGGGATCGGACGGTATTAGAAGGTAGGATTCGAATGGAGGAGGTAGAGGAGGCGACTTTTAGTATGAGTAAAGGAAAGGCACCAGGTATAGATGGCATTTCGAATGATTTTTATAGGGCGCATTGAGGAAGTATTAAGCATTGTTTGGTTGATGTATTGAATTGCATGCTCACGGAGGGGAGTACGGGGGTAGTTGTGTTGGTGCCCAGAAAGGGAGGGGGGAGGGGTCTGAGCGCATATAGAGCAATATCTATTATGTGTTTGGACTATAAAATCTTTGAAAAGTCTAAGGAAACAGGATGAGGAAGGTCATGGGGTCGGTTATTCACGAGGGACAGCTAGGCATACCAGGTAGGAGAATGAGGGAAGGACATGTACGTATTAGAGAGTTTTTGGAGGAATGTCAAGGGTGGGGGGTGTCCTAGGGCTTGGCTGGCAAAATCCTTACGACTGTGTTGATTGGGATTTTTTGAGGCTTATTTTATTGAAGCAGGGTTTTGGAGAGAGGGTTGTAAGATGGGTTGATACTTTGTATGCCTCGGCAATGGTACGCGTGCAATGGTACGAGTACAGATAAACGGTAAGTTGGGGCAGCCGGTCTATATGGAAAGAGGTTTGAAGCAAGGGTACCCCTCTCCCAGCTGCTTTTTGCTTGTATGCAAAACCTCATTTATGAACTGGTGGATGGAGGTTTGGGGTGTGGGGCGCTGGGCAGTGACCATGCAGCGCGTGTGGTCTGGTATGTAGATGATACCACGATTTTGTTAAAAGGGGAGGAGGACTTGCAGACCGTGGGATGGGTTGTTGAGTTTTCTGGGGCAGAGACTGGCATGTGCGTCAACAAGGCGAAATCAAAATTATTGGAGGTGGGTACGTTGGTAGGGGAAGGGTTTGGGCGAAAGGTATGGGTGGTAAGTCGTGGAGCAACTTAAAATATGTGGTTACATGGCAGATGAGAGGGAGGGACGAAGGGTAAATTCTGAGTTGGTGGTAAACAAGGTTTTAGGACGACTTTGGGGGTTAAGAGCTGGGGATGTCTCATTGTAACAGAGGGTAGTAGTGGTTAATACACTTGTTTATAGTAAGGTATGGGGTGTGGCTGAGGTGTACCCTTTAAGAAACATGGATATTCAGGAACTGCAAAGGAGGGTTTTACAATATGTTTGGGGTTTCGGGAGAGCATGGTTAAGTCGGGAGGTTGTCATGACTCATGTTCGTCGTGGGGGTTTAGATGTCTTGGCTTTGGGGCCCCGGGTGAAGGCCCTCTATGTAAAGCAGCGGTTTCTTAGGGTGGAAGGTGAGAAGGGCATCGGGGTGGGTCAGGTCATGGTCGAAATGCGCAAATGGTGGGGCAGCTGGAGAGTAATCGAGTGTGAGGAAATTGTTGCGTTTGTTGTTAAAGTTGAGAAATGCGCAATGGATCCGGGTGGGGCAAATGGTCAGCATATGTTGTCGTAGGGAAATTATGCAGGGGTTGTCTGTTTTTCCGCTGTATAACTGGGGGTAAATATGGGACAGGTTTTGTAAACTTAAGTTGGCACCGAGGGTTCGTGAATTGGTGTACAGATTTGTCATGGGGATTTTAGCATCAAAATCGGTCTTAAGTAGGATGGGTTTGGTAAGGGAGGTGGATTGCTTATGCTGCAGTCTAGAAGAAACAGCTTTTCATGCAGTCTACTTTTGTGATACCTTGGACAAAGTTCGTTCGTGGATGGGGCGGGTTTTCTATTTTCTTAGTGGGGGAAGCATCTCAACCTTACGGGTCTTAACACTGAACGTTAGCGGAGTGTCAAGTGAGGTACGAAGAGCAATAATGTACGTGGTGGCTGATTTTCTCTATATCTCGTGGGGTATGCGGGAAACCGGGGGATCAGTTAGGGTCAGGGCGAGAGCGGCAGGCATCTACAGAACGTCTTGTAGAAATAAACTCATATATGGTAGAAGGTGGGATAACAGTTTTCCTGCAAACTATCGGAACCTTACAGTTCCAAGGTTGCTGAAACTGGGGGTGGGGTAAGGCAACGAGGGGCTGGACTCTCCGTGGTAGCACCAAACGGTATGTTCAGGACTTCAGGGTAGAGGGCGGGATTTAGTGAGTGGCGTGTATTATGGATGGTACCGTGCCTCTGAGTGTGTATGGGTGTGGCGTTGTGTGGAACTGAAATCTTGGATTGATTCTAAATTGGTCATATATCTCGATAATACAGATAAAATGCAACAATTCGGAATACGTTTCAGCCTGTTACAAGAAGGAACCGGTTCCCGACTATGGCCGGGGTATGGTGAAGTATGTTGGATCTTTCTCGGGATTCCCATTGGATATTTGTTTTAGTCAAATGTAAGCGGATGTCATGCTGATATCACTGGCCTTTTAGGGGAATGTTAATAAGCAGACCTTTTTAGCGAGTGAAAATTTTGTCTTACGTTTTTCGTTTTGTACAACGGCTGCCCCATGAGGTGTGTCGTTCGCCTCTCCGATGAAGGGCACCAAGTTTCATTTGTCTAAGATTGTAACAGTTTACATAGTTATTTCCTGGATTTTACCTATTATGTCAGGTCTTTGAAGGCTCTCAATTTCTTGTTTTGTACATGTAGTAACGGTCACCGCTGTGGGGGGAGGGGGGTGTAGGACATATAATGTCCTATATTGTAATCTTTGACATTCTGCACAGCTTTTGTTGGTTTGTCAACCTGTGATATCACATGTAATTTTTATCACTTATGCACCTTTACCAATATCACTGTAAATAGGCAAAGGTATAGTAGTGGGTATATAATTGTTTTAGAAACTAGGTAGTTATTATTAAAGATTCGCCGGTATTCTCCCGGCCCGGATCTTTTCCAAGTGGTGGCCCAGCCTTGGCTCCCTGTCTTGGGAGTGTCTGAGACCTAAGTCTGCCATGGGAGGAGGCACAAGTACCTCCTCATCTTTGGGACCAACTGTCCCCAGGCCTAGCCACAAGCTAGGACTCTCTGGTCTGTCATCCGTGCCCCAAGGGGGCTAATGGGAATGACAGTCTTGTGAGCTGCAAGCTCTGGCTCAGGCACCTACCCTGCCCTAGGCACCTACCCTACCCTAGAAGGGCTGGGCATGGTGTCGATCAACTAGGTAGGGGGTTGGTCGGGATCTTGGGTGTTCAGTGATCATACATTCTAGCTCTGTAAAAGTCTTATGTTAATTATTAACTTTCTGCATATTTTGGTTCCAATTTAAATATATATATATATATTCTCTTTTATTGTCTTGAAATTTTGTCTTTGTACATAAAATGTTAATATACAATACAAATGAGTTTGCAATGCATTAGTTTATATGAGAATGTCTTTGTATACAGTTTCATACACAATAGAGTGCCAGGCTTTATATTATATAGCCATTATGTGTTTAAGATATTGCTGTATTTAATGGATATGATAAAGCCATCTGCATGTTCAGGTGTGTGTGGTTCTATGTTTAGTTACGTGTATCTTGTGTCTTCCACTTGGACTTATGTATACGTTGAGTGCTTGGATACGGAATGTATAGTTGCTTGTTTTCCTAATTTAATGTTTCACGTTTTTTGTTTTAAGTGAATTATGTATAGCATATATGTATAATGTGTACTATGTTCTTTAAATAAAATCTCAAAAAAAAGTATAGTGTACAGCTAGTATAGCGTAGAGCCAGTACAGTGACCAGCCAGTATAGCGTAGAGCCAGTACAGTGACCAGCCAGTATAGTGTAGAGCCAGTATAGAATACAGTCAGTACAGTGTAGAGCCAGTATCGTGTACAGCCAGTATACTGTAAAGCCAGTATAGAATACAGCCAGTATACTGTAGAGCCAGTATAGTAACCAGCCAGTATAATGTACAGCCAGTATAGAATACAGCCAGTATAGCGAACAGCCAGTATAGTGTACAGCTAGAACAGAATACAGCCAGTATACTGTACAACCAGTATAGAATACAGCCAGTACAGTGTACAGCCAGTATAGCGTAGAGCCAGTATAGTGACCAGCCAGTATAGCGTACAGCCAGTATAGCGTACAGCCAGTATAGTGTACAGCTAGAATAGAATACAGCCAGCATACTGTACAACCAGTATAGAATACAGCTAGTATAGTGTACAGCCAGTACAGTGCACAGCCAGTATAGTGTACAGCCAGTATAGTGTACAGCCAGTATAGAATACAGCCAGTATAGTGCACAGCCAGTATATTGTACAGCCAGTATAGTGTACAGCCAGTATAGAATACAGCCAGTATAGTGTACAACCAGAATAGTGTACAACCAGAATAGTGTACAGCCAGTATATTGTACAGCCAGTATAGTGTACAGCCACTATAGTGTACAACCAGAATAGTGTACAGCCAGTATATTGTACAGCCAGTATAGTGTACAGCCACTATAGTGTACAACCAGAATAGTGTACAGCCAGTATATTGTACAGCCAGTATAGTGTACAGCCAGTATAGAATACAGCCAGTATAGTGTACAGCCAGTATAGTGTACAGCCAGTATAGAGTACAGCCAGTATAGTGTACAGCCAGTATAGTGTACAGCCAGTACTGCAAGAATAATGGGTGCGCGCGCGCGCGTTCTTCTCCTGATAGTCTTCTCCATGACTTTGCATACTATACTTGTCAGTGACACTGGTCAATAGTTTAATGCTTCGTGTTTGTCTCCTTTTTAAAAATTGAGACTACATTTGCTGTCTTCCATACCTCAGGTAGTCTCCCTGTTTCCATAGATGTGTTAAAGATTGATTTTAGTAGTACACAGAACGCCTCTTTTAGGATCCACAGAGAGATATTGTTCGGCCCCATCGCCTTTGAGGTATCTAATTTGCTTAGAAGCATCTTCACCTCCTCCTCGGTTGTATGTATTGTTTCCAGAACTTGATGGTGTACCCACAACTCTGTCTTTCTGGAGTCCTTTCTGTCTCCACTGTGAATACTTCTTTAGATATCATGTTGAGTTCTTCACATACTTCTCGGTCTTTTCTTGTGATCTCCCCTCCTTTCTTCCTCATCCTGATTACTTGGTCCTTAACTGTTGTCTTTCTCCTGATGTGACTGTTCAACAATTCAGGTCGGACTTGGCTTTTGCTGCTATGTCATTTTCGTGTTGTTGCTGGGCCTCTCTCCTTATCTGTGCTTATTTAATTCTGGTTCTTCGACCCCTCTCCTTATTCACCAGGGTCCTTTGCCTTCTATACTTCTTCAATTCACTAGCACACTTAGTTTTGGCCTCTCTACATCTATGGGTGAGCTAAGGGATCAACCTGGCCTTCTCGTTTTTCTATTGCCATTGGGCATAAAGCGCTCCTCTGCTGCCTTACATATTGTTATCACATATTCCATCATCTCATTTACTAATTCCTCATGTAATCCCTTCTCTTGTAGTTTGGTTTTATTCTTGTTGCCCTTCCTGCTTCCTCCTCCACTTTTATCTTTACCATGCATTCGAACCTCAGAACCACGTGATCAGTGGCTATGAGCGGCATTTCATATGTGATGTCCTCAGTATCTGCTCTATTCAAGGTGAAGACTAGGTCCAGTCTTGCTGGTTCGTCCTCTCATCTGTCTCTGGTAGCATCTCTAGTGTTGATGCATGAAGTGTGTGTGTGTGTGTTTGTGTGAGAGAGAGATGTAATGGATAACTCACACGACTTCCATTCAAACTGGACAATGAGGTCTTCCTAACAGTAACCGTGGATAATGGGTGCCTTCCTGTCGGTAACAGTGAACAATGGTTTCTTCCTGTCAGTAACAGTGAACAATGGGGTCTTCCTGTCAGTAACAGTGAACAATGGGGTCTTCCTGTCAGTAACAGTGAACAATGGGGTCTTCCTGTCAGTAACAGTGAACAATAGGGTCTTCCTGTCAGTAACAGTGAACAATGGGGTCTTCCTGTCAGTAGCAGTGAACAATGGGGTCTTCCTGTCAGTAACCGTGGATAATGGGGTGCCTTCCTGTCGGTAACAGTGAACAATGGGGTCTTCCTGTTAGTAACAGTGAGCAATGGGGTCTTCCTGTCAGTAACCGTGGATAATGGGGTGCCTTCCTGTCGGTAACAGTGAACAATGGGGTCTTCCTGTCAGTAACAGTGAACAATGGGGTCTTCCTGTCAGTAACAGTGAACAATGGGGTCTTCCTGTCAGTAACAGTGAACAATGGGGTCTTCCTGTCAGTAACAGTGAACAATGGGGTCTTCCTGTCAGTAACAGTGAACAATGGGGTGCCTTCCTGTCAGTAACAGTGAACAATGGGGTGTCTTCCTGTCGGTAACAGTGAACAATGGGGTGTCTTCCTGTCGGTAACAGTGAACAATGGGGTGTCTTCCTGTCAGTAACAGTGAACAATGGGGTGTCTTCCTGTCAGTAACAGTGAACAATGGGGTGTCTTCCTGTCAGTAACAGTGAACAATGGGGTGTCTTCCTGTCAGTAACAGTGAACAATGGGGTGTCTTCCTGTCAGTAACAGTGAACAATGGGGTCTTCCTGTCAGTAAGAGTGTACAGTGGGAGGTCTTCCCACCGGTCACAGACAACTGGCTCTTCGTACACTTTCTATACCACCTTCAAAACCTTTATTAATCATTATAAATGGTACAGTAAACAATAACACACTGTAGAGGCAGCTGTGTCAGTGACGGTGGTGAACAATAGTTCTGAATAACTTCACTTTTTCCTTCGTGTTTTTACATTAGTTTCATCGAAATTATTAATTGTTCGTCTTCCATAAAGAAAATCGTATGTTCCAGCAGCAGCAAATGCGGGAATGTGGATTATAGTTTGAAATTATATAAGTCTTGTTCCTGTAAGTCAGGTCAGACCTCCAGGAATAATCGCAGTAAAAAAAATGGTTATTCTTATACAAGTAATAAGGATAAATCGAGATGACTGTCTAGAAATGCAAATATTTCTCAAAATATTCAACGCTGTTGCTGTCTTTGTCATATGCTCAGTGCTCTTTAAAATTCCTGCATCTGTAACACCGAGTAGCGACCAGCTAGGAGGCTGGTCATGTTGACGGCAGTGAAGGGACTTGAGCTAGAGTTCGTCACGGCCACGCTAGCTGGAGATTCGTCTGTAAAAACTTGCATTTGTGGTCACAGAGGTGCCTGTGCTAACTTTCCTATGGTGTAGAAATATACCTAGTTGGATGAATCTTATCGTGGCTAGCTGGTCTAGTGGCTAACGCGACGGGCTGGAGTTTTGAGACTCTATGACCGCGGGTTCAATCCCGGCCGGGGGTATGGTTTAGGAGGCCGAGCCAGGAACCGAGATCTGACCCTGCAACTATATTTAGGTGAGCACAAGATGATAGCTATCTTAGAGTAAAAAAAAATGGCAGATGACAGCATCCATTATAGAGCATAAGATGACAGCATCCATCATAGAGCACAAGATGACAGCATCCATCATAGAGCACAAGATGACAGCATCCATCATAGAGCATAAGATGACAGCATCCATCATAGAGCATAAGATGACAGCATCCATCATAGAGCATAAGATGACAGCATCCATCATAGAGCATAAGATGACAGCATCCATCATAGAGCATAAGATGACAGCATCCATCATAGAACACAAGATGACAGCATCCATCATAGAGCATAAGATGACAGCATCCATCATAGAGCACAAGATGACAGCATCCATCATAGAGCACAAGATGACAGCATCCATCATAGAGCACAAGATGACAGCATCCATCATAGAGCATAAGATAACAGCATCCATCATAGAGCACAAGATGACAGCATCCATCACAGAACACAAGATGACAGCATCCATCATAGAGCATAAGATGACAGCATCCATCATAGAGCACAAGATGACAGCATCCATCACAGAGCACAAGATGACAGCATCCATCATAGAGCATAAGATGACAGCATCCATCATAGAGCATAAGATGACAGCATCCATCATAGAGCACAAGATGACAGAATCCATCACAGAACACAAGATGACAGCATCCATCATAGAGCATAAGATGACAGCATCCATCATAGAGTACAAGATGACAGAATCCATCACAGAAATCAAGATGACAGCATCCATCATAGAGCATAAGATGACAGCATCCATCACAGAGCACAAGATGACAGCATCCATCACAGAACACAAGATGACAGCATCCATCATAGAGCATAAGATGACAGCATCCATCATAGAGCATAAGATGACAGCATCCATCATAGGGCACAAGATGACAGAATCCATCACAGAACACAAGATGACAGCATCCATCATAGAGCATAAGATGACAGCATCCATCATAGAGCACAAGATGACAGCATCCATCATAGAGCACAAGATGACAGCATCCATCATAGAGCACAAGATGACAGCATCCAACATAGAGCACAAGATGACAGCATCCATCATAGAGCACAAGATGACAGCATCCATCATAGAGCATAAGATGACAGCATCCATCTTAGAGCATAAGATGACAGCATCCATCATAGAGCACAAGATGACAGCATCCATCACAGAACACAAGATGACAGCATCCATCATAGAGCATAAGATGACAGCATCCATCATAGAGCATAAGATGACAGCATCCATCATAGAGCACAAGATGACAGAATCCATCACAGAACACAAGATGACAGCATCCATCATAGAGCATAAGATGACAGCATCCATCATAGAGTACAAGATGACAGAATCCATCACAGAAATCAAGATGACAGCATCCATCATAGAGCATAAGATGACAGCATCCATCATAGAGCACAAGATGACAGCATCCATCACAGAACACAAGATGACAGCATCCATCATAGAGCATAAGATGACAGCATCCATCATAGAGCATAAGATGACAGCATCCATCATAGAGCACAAGATGACAGAATCCATCACAGAACACAAGATGACAGCATCCATCATAGAGCATAAGATGACAGCATCCATCATAGAGCACAAGATGACAGCATCCATCACAGAACACAAGATGACAGCATCCATCATAGAGCATAAGATGACAGCATCCATCATAGAGCACAAGATGACAGCATCCATCATAGAGCATAAGATGACAGCATCCATCATAGAGCACAAGATGACAGCATCCATCACAGAGCACAAGATGACAGCATCCATCATAGAGCACAAGATGACAGCATCCATCATAGAGCACAAGATGACAGCATCCATCATAGAGCACAAGATGACAGCATCCATCATAGAGCACAAGATGACAGCATCCATCATAGAGCACAAGATGACAGCATCCATCATAGAGCACAAGATGACAGCATCCATCATAGAGCACAAGATGACAGCATCCATCATAGAGCACAAGATGACAGCATCCATCATAGAGCACAAGATGACAGCATCCATCACAGAGCACAAGATGACAACTCAGTTTACACACCACTGACACACCATTGACACACCACTCACTGCACACCTGCATTACTCTTATTTTACTCTCACCCCTCTCACCTCACTCTCACCCCTCTCACCCCACTCTCACCCCTCTCACCCCACTCTCACCCCTCTCACCCCACTCTTATCCTAGTAATCCCGGCTTCATCACAAACAAGAAAGCAATTTCATCCACTTCCTTCTTTTAGTTGCCACACTTCCTTCACTTATCAACCCATGCATCGACGAGAGAGAGAGAGAGAGAGAGAGAGAGAGAGAGAGAGAGAGAGAGAGAGAGAGAGAGAGAGAGAGAGAGAGAGAGAGAGAGAGAGAGAGAGAGAGAATGTATTTTTTTAACTTTCAATGTTTTCACAGCTGTCAGAGTTTATAATTTGCTTGAGTGATTGTTTATTGACACGACGGCCCTTCTTATCTGCCTTCATCAACAGTTTGTGTGTGTGTGTGTGTGTGTGTGTGTGTGTGTGTGTGTGTGTGTGTGTGTGTGTGTGTGTGTGTGTGTGTGTGTGTGTGTGTGTGTGTGTGTATTTACGAGACCTTTCATAGTTCTTTAAGAAAGATATGCTATTTTGGTATCGCTCTTAGTAATGTTGCTGTGAGTGTTCACCGAGGTTAGGCTAACAGTGAGGTCGATGACCTCTCAGTGGCGTGTTCTCCTCCACGTAGCCAAGGCCGGGTCACCATCTGGAAAAGATCCAGGCCGGGTGCGTGCCGGAGAATCAAGGAGGAGCAAAATTGCTGTGTTAGTGACCTCTCTTCTACAGTCAGTCATAAAGTGAATCCGGGTATATATAAACACACTGTCTCTTGTTCTCTGAACTGCAGTTAAGAAGCTCCTGAAGGGCGAAATGTATCCTCAGTGTAAGTTTTAATGATCGCTTACGTGTCTGCGCATTTTGATACATGATACAAGTACCAGTAATACCGATCTGCAGTTCGATGCTTCCTGTATCCTTTCTAAAATATTAGGAATATATATAATTGAAATCTTCTAAATCACTTGCCATGGACTGAACCAATGGCAAGTGATTTGTCATTAATTTACCTCAGAGACTGCATCTGCATACCCTTTCAGAATCCTTGGTAATACCTGGTCAGGTCCCATTGTCTTTGATGTCTCCAATACTCTCAACTTTATGAGTTCTTACTCTTGTTGCGGCATAGTGTCCGCTACCTGTCGATTTAACCTTTAACTTTGTATCTCTGGATATGCTCCTTATCACCTGCTGCTTATCACTGTTTTAATGGTAGATTCAACACTTTACAGACTTCCGTGCCATTCCTCGCTAGCTCTCATCTTCCTTTCCTTATTCATTCGAATTACCTGGAGTCTTACTGTTATATTTTTTATCTGATATAACTGTTAAGCAGTTTCAGTTCAGACTTGCCTTGTGCAGGTGTGTCATTCAGTTCAGACTTGCCTTGTGCAGGTGTGTCATTCAGTTCAGACTTGCCTTGTGCAGGTGTGTCATTCAGTTCAGACTTGCCTTGTGCAGGTGTGTCATTCAGTTCAGACTTGCCTTGTGCAGGTGTGTCATTCAGTTCAGACTTGCCTTGTGCAGGTGTGTCATCCCGTTAATTGTAACTCAGCTTCTTTCTTCATATTCGCATATTAGCTTCTGGCTTTGCTCTTAATTCTCTGGCCTAATTTTCTCTTTCGGTTTCTATAGTTTTGTCATGCTGTTGTACCATTTTTTTCTGCTTTAGTTTAGCCAAAACCTCTATAGTTTTGCAGTTATTCTTTCTTTTAGAGATGGGATTCTCCTTATCCTCCCAGGAGCTAGGTACTCCATTCTTTCACTGGTTGATTATCTTTTCAGCTTCCCTTCACCTTGTTCTGCTCTCAGGAATTCTCTCGCCTCTTCAAGGTTTCTTCCTTTGAATTCTAGGTTCTCGCTCCCTCCACCTGCCTTTCTTCCCTCGATGTTGAATTTCACAATATGTGTGTGGGTGTGGAGTTTGTGTTCGTGGGAGGGGGAGGGGGTTCCCTGTATGTGTGTGTGTGTGTGTGTACTCACCTAGTTGTACTCACCTAGTTATGGTTGCAGGGGTCGATTCGTAGCTCCTGGCCCAGCCACTTCACTGGTCGCTACTAGGTCACTCTCCCTGAACCGTGAGCTTTATCATACTTCTGCTTAAAGCTATGTATGGATCCTGCCTCCACTACATCGCTTCCCAGACTATTCCACTTCCTAACTACTCTGTGACTACTCTGTGACTGTCACTGATTGCTACTAGGCCCTCTCTCTCCCTGCTCCATGAGCGTTATCAAACCTCTCCTTAAAACTATGTATGGTTCCCGCCTCCACTACATCACATTCTAGGCTATTCCACTTCCTGATAACTCTATGACTGAAGAAATACTTCCTAACAACCCTTTAACTCATCTGGTCTTCAACTTCCAATTGTGACCCCTTGTTTCTGTGTCCCATCTCTGGAACATCCCGTCTCTGTCCACCTTGCCTATTCCGCGCAGTATTTTATACGTCGTTATCATGTCTCCCCTGACCCTCCTGTCCTCCAGTGTGAAAAAGTGAGTGCAAGTATTATTGAAAGTGTGAATATTAGCGAGAGAAAAAAGTGAGAATGCAGCTCGAGCAAAAATAATGTTGTCATTGTGTCAGCCTTGCAGAGTGTAAACAACAGCCTTGCAGAGTGTAAACAACAGCCTTGCAGAGTGTAAACTAATAAGATTCATACTTAATCACTCCCTCATTACTCATCAATCATTACAAGTGGAGTTATAACTCACAGTCTGCAGCGTGCACCGAGGGCGTATTTTATATTTAGCGTAAATCACACACAACCACATTCCTGCAAGTCATCCTAAACCAGCTGTGGACACCGCAGATAACTGCTTCCTTTAGTGAGTGTACCATCTGAGTACCAGCTGTTCTGAAGGCTGGCTGCTTGTCCAAGGTGAGGAGGGAGAGGGGCCCAAGTGAAGCTACTTTTTGTGTAGCAGGCAACCTGATCTTCAGATCCTCACTAGCCTCGGATTGGCTACTGTCTTGCTAAGAGATACATTGTTGATATAAAGATGACATATACAGTACATGATATGTGAGAGATACATGTCTAGTACATATTGTTACGTGTTTGTCACTGATTATAAGGCGAAAATCTCATCCAGCTCCTCAGAGCTGGGGCGCGTGTCCAAAATACAGCAGGCATTATCCCTCTGAACAGCCGCACTGAACCGCTGGAACAGAAAACTAGCTGCCCTGGGATCCCTAGTTACCCTGTTGAGTCTTTTGCCTAGCTCCTTAAGGAACTTAGATACACTCTTTCCCCATGAGCCAAGGGTCTATGAGCCTATGGGAACAAACATATAATGATGAGCAAGTTCTCCATGTTTTCTAGACTTTTGGGACTTTTGGGACTTTTGGCTGCCCCTCCTTCCTCCCTGGTGTATTGGAGATAGGTATCAGCCACGGTAGATGCACATATGTAGTCCCACACCACCTGCTTACCGTCTGTCCAGGCTTGAAGGGTGATACCATCTGGATGCTTCTGGCTGCCGTCAGATCTGCATAGTTGGGGTGGCTCCCTTACTGCTGAGCATCCGGCTGTTGTGAGGCTTCTCTTGATACTGTTATTAACCTCCTCATGTCTTGCAATCTTTCCCTCGGATTTACGGCACACAAGACCATGGTACCCGAATCGGTCTGCTGCTTCACTGCCACAAATACACCTGTGTTCGGCGAGAATAGGGGCGGCAAGTCGAAGGGCAACACAAATGCGGATGGTCTGTGGGTCGAGGCGTGTGCCAAGGCTGGAGTTGGGAACAGCCAACAGAAAGTCCCCTGCATGAGGAGCTCTCACTGCCAGGAGACGGGCTCTATCCTTCCCTGACACACTCTGAAGCACTGTTGAGGCTATATTCTTGGCCATCCCAGTGTGACTGTTTGTAGTTGTTGGGGGGAGCAGGTCTGTTTTCAGAACCAGTTAGATTTTCCCAGATCATGCTTCGTCAATGAACTTTTGGTCCTGGACTCCAATATTGTCCCTAAGATGTTCAGGGAGAACCTCTGCTACAAGCCCTCTGGATGCAATGCATGAGGACAGAAAAGCAGGTAGCGCAATCTGTGATGACTTGCGGACACCAATGCCTCCTAGTCTGACTGGAAGTGTAGCTTGGTTCCACTTCCCGTCTTCTAGAGTAGAGTTAAGAACTTTCGTAAAAATCTGCCTCAGGATACTGTCATATTCGTGCAGTATATGGTTATCATATGAAGGTGCAATCTTAGGAAATATGTCAATCTGGGCAGACTCAAGTGCTTTGTGAAAAGGTACAAAGCATCGTGGGTGTCAAGATTGCCTATTCGTTGTTCCATGCTCCTCAACTCTTCCAATTTCTTCCTGAGAATTGTGTCAATGGCATCGCCTCCCAGAGGTGCTCCAAGCAAGACGCTGTTTGTAGGGGCAATGACTGATTCTCCTGGTAGTTTGGATCTCACTGCATTTATCACTTGTTGACTGACTGAGATTATTTCACATTTGGATGAATTCAGGATGAGACCCATTTCCTCTCCCCGTGTCATCACTTGTGTAAGATCATCTAGGAGGGACTCCTTTGTGCCTGCTAGTGTGCCATCATCCAGAAACCAGATGTTTAGCTCCCTGGTTAGTCTGACTGTGATTTCCCTAACCGCTATACAGAAGAGAAATGGTGCAAGAGGATCCCCTTGCTGGACACCCTCTGATGATGTGATTTTATGCTCTCCAAACAGGAGCATGGATTCCTTGCTATATCCAGCTGAAACAAAGGGGAAGAGACCAGGGAAATGTTCTCGTACCGTTGCTAACCTAACATCTCTTTTCAGGAGATTAATGCATTCTTGAAGTCTAATTTTACCACTGCATTATCCACAGGCAGGATGTTGATATACGCCTCTTGTTGCATGAACCACTGCTTCACTTCCTTGAGAGATCTCAAAGTCAAGCTGTTTTGGTTGAAGCATCATGGCTGCCTCTGCGCGAATGCTTTCGACAGCAGCTTTGGAGACGAGGCGGCGAAAAGTGTTGCCTAATGCAATAGGCCTAATTCCTCCATCCTTCTTTTTAAAAGTGCACAAAGTGTTGCACCAAAAAGGAAAGGTTTAATTTCGTCAGGAATCAGACCAGCTAAGGAATTGTTGATGAACCTTGTGATCTCTGAAAGCAGTGTTTCTGCAATCTCCCCGATAGCTTCTAAGATATCATCTGATGAGATGAGATCTGTTGGAGTGGGTTCAGGTGCCTGAGGTGGCTCTGGATCATCACTTTCCACAGGAAGACATCCTGAACCAGGGCAACTGCCGTGTTTGCGAAGGAAACCATTAGAATTGAGACAACGAATCTGTAAGCACGACCGGTGGCCTCGCTAATTAGACTACAAAGTGTACAATATCTACGAAATTAGGTTGCAAGCCAGGTATTCACTAAGTCTCTGTAGTGTATGTCTAACATGTGCATCCACTCGGAATTTGAGAATCGTGTGTTAGTCAATGCAAAATAAATGAATAAATAAGAAAAGTTCAAACAAAAGCAAAAAATAATGCGAGCCTTTTAAGTCTTTTTATTTATGTCGGACAGAAGTTCTGTGGCTTAGCTGTTCATTTTAAAATAATGAGTAAGTGCAATTTAATGTATTCGCTTCTGTTGTACTTTACCTTGACTCAGGGGAGAGTGTGTGACTTCCCGATGCTTGTCGCGCAGTGTTGCTAGTGCCACAAATATTTACAAAGCTTAGCTGAGGTTTGTCAGGAAACAGAACAAATGTGTCCTGACGCGGGTCTTAGATACGACAAGTGTTTCCTGATGCGGGTCTTAGATACGACAAGTGTTTCCTGATGCGGGTCTTAGATACAACAAGTGTTTCCTGATGTGGGTCTTAGACACGATAAGTGTTTCCTGATGCTGGTCTTAGACACGACAAGTGTTTCCTGATGCCGATCTTAGACACGACAAGTGTTTCCTGACGGGGGTCTTAGATACGACAAGTGTTTCCTGATGCGGGTCTTAGATACGACAAGTGTTTCCTGATGTGGGTCTTAGACACGATAAGTGTTTCCTGACGTGGGTCTTAGACACAACAAGTGTTTCCTGACGCTGGTCTTAGACACGACAAGTGTTTCTTGACGCGGGTCTTAGTCACGACAAGTATTTCCTGACGCGGGTCTTAGACACGACAAGTGTTTCCTGACGGGGGTCTTAGATACGACAAGTGTTTCCTGACGCGGGTCTTAGACACGACAAGTGTTTCCTGACGCGGGTCTTAGACACGATAAGTGTTTCCTGACGTGGGTCTTAGACACAACAAGAGTTTCTTGACGCGGGTCTTAGACACGATAAGTGTTTCCTGACGCGGGTCTTAGACACGACAAGTGTTTCTTGACGTGGGTCTTAGACACGACAAGTGTTTCTTGGCGCGGTCTTAGACACGACAAGTGTTTCTTGACGCGGGTCTTAGACACAACAAGTATTTCCTAACGTGAGTCTTAGCCACATAATAACCCGCCGCTGGAGCTTTCGGTCATCTGACCGAGGCCTTCCCCTGGCTTACCCCTCCACCCCTTTAAAAATTATGGCAATGATTATAATCATTTAATCTATTTCCTTTACTCTCCAGCTCATATTTTTTAGTCTACAATAAGCAAACATTTTGTGTGATGTATTTTTTCCAGCATACAGGTTTACGCAAGCACAAAACATGTCTTGACAAAAAATTTCATTATCAGATCTTGGTCTATTTCTCTTCTAACTCATTCTATATTTCTAATTGTTTTTCAAGCTTAACATCATTTTCAGGCGATTATTATTATTATTATTATTATTATTATTATTATTATTATTATTAGCATTAGTATTATTATTAGCATTAGTATTATTATTGATAAGTATTTCAAGTAATTTTTCTAATAATCATAACTCAGCCTTTAGGATGATTATTATAATCACAAAACATTCAGGTGATTATTATTATTATTATTATTATTATTATTATTATTATTATTATTATTATTATTATTATTATTATTATTATTATTATTATTATTATTATTGTAAATCATGAACCTTTCAGGCGATAAATAAGGAAACTGTAAATTATTCAAACAATTTTTAACCAATTTTGTTTTTCTATATTTCAAGGAATATTTTAATCTTCAAAACCATTAAGTCTTGTGTAAATAAACTAATAAAGGAATTTTTGTTTCTTATGGAAACAAAGATCAAAAAAAATAATTCTTCTACTCACTTTTAGACAAGCTGTCCTCTCGTCCACTCAATATCAGAACGTCTGCACTCTCGTCCGCTCAATATCAGAACGTCTGCACTCTCGTCCACTCAATATTTGAACGTCTGCACTCTCGTCCACTCAATATTTGAACATCTGCACTCTCGTCCACTCAATATTAGAACGTCTGCACTTTCGTCCGCTCAATATCAGAACGTCTGCACTCTCGTCCACTCAATATTTGAACGTCTGCACTCTCGTCCACTCAATATTTGAACATCTGCACTCTCGTCCACTCAATATTAGAACGTCTGCACTCTCGTCCGCTCAATATCAGAACGTCTGCACTCTCGTCCACTCAATATTTGAACGTCTGCACTCTCGTCCACTCAATATTTGAACATCTGCACTCTCGTCCACTCAATATTAGAACGTCTGCACTCTCGTCCGCTCAATATCAGAACGTCTGCACTCTCGTCCACTTAATATTTGAACGTCTGCACACTCGTCCACTCAATATTAGAACGTCTGCACTCTCGTCCACTCAATATTTGAACGTCTGCACTCTCGTCCACTCAATATTAGAACATCTGCGCTCTCGTCCACTCAATATTAGAACGTCTGCACTCTCGTCCACTCAATATTAGAACGTCTGTACTCTCGTCCACTCTATATTAGAACGTCTGCACTCTCGTCCACTCAATATCAGAACGTCTGCACTCTCGTCCACTCTATATTAGAACGTCTGCACTCTCGTCCACTCTATATTAGAACGTCTGCACTCTCGTCCACTCAATATCAGAACGTCTGCACTCTCGTCCACTCAATATCAGAACGTCTGCACTCTCGTCCATTTACTGTCAGAATGTCTGTTCTTTCGTTTAAATAGTGTCAGACGAGCTGTACTCTCACTAGGTCAGTTTGAGACTAGTTGTACTCTCTTCCTGCATGCTAGTAGCAGTACTCTTGTCCAGTTAATATTAAAATAGGCAAACAAATCATCGGAATAATTGTACTCTGGTCCAAGTGTTTGGATAATGGCTGTACTCTTGTGCAATCAGAATAACTGTACTCTCTGTCCTTTCAGTTTCAGAAGGGCTGCATGGTTATTATTACAATCATAACTATGTGCTAAACCCACGAGGGTCACACAGGCTACAATGGCTGTAGACTCGTTCAATCAACCTGGAGAAAAAGAATCTTGAAGTAACGACACTTGGAGTTGAATCACTATAAGCACGTCTATCACCGCTCACACCGGGGGGGTGCATTGATAACGCCTCGGGTAACGGAAGGGTACATGACGGTGCGTCGTAATTCGTAAGTCGATATCATACCAACATATTGATAATCTTACGACGAAATTATTTACGCTGCTCTAAGAATTTTTCCCTTGAATTTACGTGACGTCACCGTCTCTAGACATCCTCTGACGAGGAACCTCGTCTCCTATGGCCTTATTGACGACACTATTTTGTAGTTATCAAGCATTTTGCTGAAGAGAGAGAGAGATGGCTAGTACGAGTAGAGAGAGAGAAACAGAGAGAGACAGATAGACGAATAGAAAAAGAGAAAGACACACACACAGACACGCAGATAGAGCCATGGAGAGATTGTGTGTGTGTGTGTGTGTGTGTGTACTCACCTAGTTGTACTCACCTAGTTGAGGTTGCAGGGGTCGAGTCCAAGCTCCTGGCCCCGCCTCTTCACTGATCGCTACTAGGTCACTCTCCCTGAACCATGAGCTTTATCGTACCTCTGCTTAAAGCTATGTATGGATCCTGCCTCCACTACATCGCTTCCCAAACTATTCCACTTCCTGACTACTCTGTGGCTGAAGAAATACTTCCTAACATCCCTTTGATTCATCTGTGTCTTCAGCTTCCAACTGTGTCCCCGTGTTGCTGTGTCCAGTCTCTGGAACATCCTGTCTTTGTCCACCTTGTCAATTCCTCTCAGTATTTTGTAAGTCGTTATCATGTCCCCCCTATTTCTCCTGTCCTCCAGTGTCGTCAGGTTGATTTCCCTTAACCTCTCCTCATAGGACATACCTCTTAACCCTGGGACTAGTCTTGTTGCAAACCTTTGCACTTTCTCTAGTTTCTTTATATGCTTGGCTAGGTGTGGGTTCCAAACTGGTGCCGCATACTCTAATATGGGCCTAACGTACACGGTGTACAGGGTCCTGAACGACTCCTTATTAAGATGTCGGAATGCTGTTCTGAGGTTTGCCAGGCGCCCATATGCTGCGGCAGTTATTTGGTTGATGTGCGCTTCAGGAGATGTGCCTGGTGTTATACTCACCCCAAGATCTTTTTCCTTGAGTGATGTTTGTAGTCTCTGGCCCCTTAGACTGTAATCCGTCTGCGGTCTTCTTTGCCCTTCCCCAATCCTCATGACTTTGCACTTGGTGGGATTGAACTCCAGGAGCCAGTTGCTGGACCAGGTCTGCAGCCTGTCCAGATCCCTTTGTAATTCTGCCTGGTCTTCGATCGAATGAACTCTTCTCATCAACTTCACGTCATCTGCAAACAGGGACACCTCGGAGTTTATTCCTTCCGTCATGTCGTTCATAAATACCAGAAACAGCACTGGTCCTAGGACTGACCCTTGTGGGACCCCGCTGGTCACAGGTGCCCACTCTGACACCTCGCCACGTACCATTACTCGCTGCTGTCTTCCTGACAAGTATTCCCTGATCCATTGCAGTGCCTTCCCTGTTATCCCTGCTTGGTCCTCCAGTTTTTGCACTAATCTCTTGTGTGGTACTGTGTCAAAAGCCTTCTTGCAGTCCAAGAAAATGCAATCCACCCACCCCTCTCTTGTCTTACTGCTGTCACCATGTCATAGAACTCCAGTAGGTTTGTGACACAGGATTTCCCATCTCTGAAACCATGTTGGCTGCTGGTGATGAGATCATTCCTTTCTAGATGTTCCACCATTCTTCTCCTGACAATCTTTTCCATGATTTTGCATGCTATACATGTCAGTGACACTGGTCTGTAGTTTAGTGCTTCATGTCTATCTCCTTTTTTAAAGATTGGGACCACATTTGCTGTCTTCCATGCCTCAGGCAATCTCCCTGTTTCGATAGATGTATTGAATATTGTTGTTAGGGGTACACATAGCACCTCTGCTCCCTCTCTCAGGACCCATGGAGAGATGTTATCTGGCCCCATTGCCTTTGAGGTATCTAACTCACTCAGAAGCCTCTTCACTTCTTCCTCAGTTGTGTGTACTGTGTCCAGCACATGGTGGTGTACCCCACCTCTCCGTCTTTCTGGAGCCCCTTCTGTCTCCTCTGTGAACACTTCTTTGAATCTCTTGTTGAGTTCCTCACATACTTCACGGTCATTTCTTGTTGTCTCTCCTCCTTCCTTCCTTAGCCTGATTACCTGGTCCTTAACGGTTGTTTTCTTCCTGATGTGGCTGTATAACAGCTTCGGGTCAGATTTGGCTTTCGCTGCTATGTCGTTTTCATATTGACGTTGGGCCTCCCTTCTTATCTGTGCATATTCGTTTCTGGCTCTACGACTGCTCTCCTTATTCTCCTGGGTCCTTTGCCTTCTATATTTCTTCCATTCCCTAGCACACTTGGTTTTTGCCTCCTTGCATCTTTGGGTGAACCATGGGCTCATCCTGGCTTTTTCATTATTCCTGTTACCCTTGGGTACAAACCTCTCCTCAGCCTCCTTGCACATTGTTGCTACATATTCCATCATCTCATTAACTGGCTTCCCTGCCAGTTCTGTGTCCCACTGAACCTCATTCAGGAAGTTCCTCATTCCTGTGTAGTCCCCTTTCCTGTAGTTTGGTTTCATTTGTCCTTGCCTTCCTGCTTCCCCCTCCACTTGTAGCTCTACTGTGTATTCGAAGCTCAAAACCACATGATCGCTGGCCCCAAGGGGTCTTTCATATGTGATGTCCTCAATATCTGCACTACTCAAGGTGAATACTAAGTCCAGTCTTGCTGGTTCATCCTCTCCTCTCTCTCTTGTAGTGTCCCTTACGTGTTGGTACATGAAGTTTTCCAGTACCACCTCCATCATCTTAGCCCTCCATGTATCTTGGCCCCCATGTGGCTCCAAGTTCTCCCATTCGATCTCCTTGTGGTTAAAGTCGCCCATGATCAGGAGCTTTGCCCTGCATGCATGAGCTCTTCTCGCCACTGCAGCCAGTGTGTCAACCATCGCTCTATTGCTCTCGTCATACTCTTGCCTTGGCCTCCTGCTGTTCTGTGGTGGGTTATACATCACTGCAATTATCACCTTGGGACCACCAAAGTGAAGCGTTCCCGCTATGTAATCACTTTCTTCTCCGCTGTCTCCTCTCTCCAGCTCATCAAAATTCCATCGGTGTTTGATCAGCAATGCCACTCCTCCACCCCCCCTGTTCCTTCTGTCTTTTCTCAGGATCTGGTATCCCGCTGGAAAGATGGCATCTGTTATCATACCTGTAAGCTTGGTTTCTGTGATCGCTATGATGTCTGGTGATGCCTCTTTGACTCTTTCGTGCCACTCCTCAAACTTGTTTGTTATTCCTTCAGCGTTTGTGTACCATACCTTCAGTTTCCTTTCTAACACTGTGGTTTGGGAGGCCTGTGGGGGTGGGAGACCTGGTAGCTTACTGTGGGATTCTATAGTTGGGGGTTGGGTGGAAGCTGTGGGTATGGATTGTATTGTGTGTTGGGTTGGTATGATAGGTTGTGGGGTTCTGAGGATAGTTGTGTGTGTGCTTGCCCTTGCTGCTCTGTTCTGCTCTGAATGACCTCTGCTGGTTCCATCCTTGTCCCCTTTCCTAGCTCCTTTCGCTTTTTTGTCCTCTCCCTCAGCTGCTTTCTCTCTGTTTGTGTTCTGTCTCTGTCTAGGAACACCTTCTTGTACTCTTCCGAACTTTTCAACCGTGGTTTCTCTTGGAGGATCCTGTTCCGCACTGTTTCTGTCCTGAGAATCAGCTTGATTGGTCGGTTTTTCCCCTTCAAGTACCCCCCTATTCTCTGAAAATTTACAATCTCATCCATGTCTTCTCCCCCTATTTCTGTGATGATTTTCTCAATCTCCTTTCTTTCTTCCTGCCGTCTTTCAGTGTGTGTCCTTTCCTCTCTCTCCCGAAGCCCATGGATAATCACTGA
>NC_091326.1:30476144-30536144 GCF_038502225.1 Cherax quadricarinatus
AGTGAAGATTCAGGGCCTCAGTCTATCCTCATAGGGAAGGTTTCTGATACATGGGATCAACTTTGTCATCCTCCTCTGTACATTTTCCAGAGAATTTATATCCATTCTGTAATACGGTGACCAGAACTGTGCAGCATAATCTAAATGAGGCCTAACCAAGGATATATAGAGTTGAAGAACAACCTGAGGACTTCTATTATTTATACTTCTTGATATGAAGCCAAGGATTCTATTAGCTTTATTGCGAACACTTATGCACTGTTGTCTTAGTTTCAGATTACTGCTAACCAGAACTCCTAAATCTTTGTCGCAATCCGTAATATTAAGATCTACATTATTTAGTTTAAATGTGCCATGGTTATCGTCCTGTACAACTATATCTTAGGTAACTATGTCTCATGTAACTATGTCTTAGATAACTATGTCTTATGTAACTATATCTTAGGTAATTATATCTTAGGTAACTATGTCTTATGTAACTATTTCTTAGGTAACTATATCTTAGGTAACTATGTCTTAGGAAACTATATCTTAAGTAACTATATCTTAGGTAACTATGTCTTAGGTAACTATGTCTTAGGTAACTATGTCTTAGGAAACTATATCTTAGGTAACTATGTTTTAGGTAACTATGTCTTAAGTAACTATATCTTAGGTAACTATGTCTCAGGTAACTATGTCTCAGGTAACTATGTCTCAGGTAATTATGTCTTAGGTAACTATGTCTTAGATAACTATCTCTTAGGTAACTATGTCTTAGGTAACTATGTCTTAGGTAACTATGTCTTAGATAACTATGTCTTAGGTAACTATATCATAGGTAACTATGACCTAGGTAACTATGTCTCAGGTAACTATGTCTTAGGTAACTATGTCTTAGGTAACTATGTCTTAGGTAACTATATATTAGGTAACTATGTATTAGGTAACTATATCTTAGGTAACTATGTCTTAGGTAACTATGTCTTAGGTAACTATGTCTTAGGTAACTGTGTCTTAAGTAACTTTGTCTTAGGTAACTATGTCTCAGGTAACTATATCTCAGGTAACTATGTCTTAGGTAACTATGTCTTAGGTAACTATGTCTTAGGTAACTATGTATTAGGTAACTAAATCATAGGTAACTGTGTCTCAGGTAACTATGTTTTAGGTAACTGTGTCTTAAGTAACTATGTCTTAGGTAACCATGTCTTAGGTAACTATGTCTTAGGTAACCATGTCTTAAGTAACTATGTCGTAGGTAGCTATGTCTTAGGTAACTATGTCTTAGGTAACTATGTCTTAGGTAACTAAGTCTTAGGTAACTATGTATTAGGTAATCATGTCTTAGGTAACTATGTCTTAGGTAACCATGTTTTAAGTAACTATGTCTTAGGTAACTATGTCTTAGGTAACCATGTTTTAAGTAACTATGTCTTAGGTAACTATGTCTTAGGTAACCATGTTTTAAGTAACTATGTCTTAGGTAACTATGTCTTAGGTAACTATGTCTTAGGTAACTATGTCTTAGGTAACTATGTCTTAGGTAACTATGTCTTAGGTAACTATGTCTTAGGTAACTATGTCTTAGGTAACTATGTCTTAGGTAACTATGTCTTAGGCAACTATGTCTTAGGTAACTATGTCTTAGGTAACTATGTCTTAGGTAACTATGTCTTAGGTAACTATGTCTTAGGTAACTATGTCTTAGGTAACTATGTCTTAGGTAACTATGTCTTAGGTAACTATGTCTTAGGCAACTATGTCTTAGGTAACTATGTCTTAGGTAACTATGTCTTAGGTAACTATGTCTTAGGTAACTATGTCTTAGGTAACTATGTCTTAGGTAACTATGTCTTAGGTAACTATGTCTTAGGTAACTATGTCTTAGGTAACTATGTCTTAGGTAACTATGTCTTAGGTAACTATGTCTTAGGTAACTATGTCTTAGGTAACTATGTCTTAGGTAACTATGTCTTAGGTAACTATGTCTTAGGTAACTATGTCTTAGGTAACTATGTCTTAGGTAACTATGTCTTAGGTAACTATGTCTTAGGTAACTATGTCTTAGGTAACTATGTCTTAGGTAACGAAGACTACAAGGTAACCTCGCACAAGCCTCATTAACTTGATTCAGTATACAAAAGCATAAAATTTTTTTAACTGTTACGATATTATTACAGGAAACAGTGTTACGACACTCCGTGGTATAAGATTCAACGTGAATGTGGACGACAGCTTGTTGTCAACGTTAGCAGGCCTGTAGAGCACTGGTATAGCAGGGCTGTAGAGCACTGGGATAGCTGGGCTGTAGAGCACAGGTATAGCAGGCCTGTTGAGCACAGGTATAGCAGAGATGTAGAGCACTGGTATAGCAGGGCTGTATAGCACTGGTATAGCAGGGCTGTAAAGCACCGAGATAGCAGGGCTGTAGAGCACTGGTATAGCAGAGATGTAGAGCACTGGTATAGAAGTGCTGTAGAGCACTGGTATTGCAGAGCTGTAGAGCACTCGGATAGCAGGGCTGTAGAGCACTGAGATAGCAGGGCTGTAGAGCACTGGGATAGCAGGGCTGTAGAGCACTGGTATAGGAGGGCTGTAGATCACTGGGATAGCAGGGCTGTAAAGCACTGGGATAGCAGGGTTGTAGAGCACTGGTATAGGAGGGCTGTAGATCACTGGGATAGCAGGGCTGAAGACCACTGGGATAGCAGGGCTGTAGAGCACTGGTATAGGAGGGCTGTAGATCACTGGGATAGCAGGGCTGTAGACCACTGGGATAGCATGGCTGTAGATAACTGGGATAGCAGGGCTGTAGAGCACTGGTATAGCAGGGCTGTAGAGCACTGGTATAGCAGGGTTGTAGAGCACTGGGATAGCAAGGCTGTTGAGCACTGGGATAGCAGGGCTGTAGAGCACTGGGATAGCAGGGCTGTAGAGCACTGGTAAAGCAGGGCTGTAGAGTACTGGGATAGCAGGGCTGTAGAGCACTAGCATAGCAGAGCTTTTGAGCACTGGTATAGCGGGGCTGTAGAGCACTGGGATAGCTGGGCTGTAGAGCACTGGGATAGCAGGGGTGTAGAGCACTGGGATAGCAGGGCTGTAGAGCACTGCGATAGCAGGGCCGTAGAGCACAGGTAAAGCAGGGCTGTAGAGCACTGGTATAGCAGGGCTGTATAGCGCTGGGATAGCAGGGCTGTAGAGCACAGGTATAGCAGGGCTGTAGAGCACTGGAATAGCAGGGCTCTAGGGCACTGGGATAGCAAGGCTGTGGAGCACTGGCATAGTAGGGCTGTAGAGCACTGGTATAGCAGGGCTGTAGAGCACTGGGATAGCAGGGCTGTAGAGCACTGGTATAGCGGGGTTGTAAAGCACTGGGATAGCAGGGCTGTAGAGCACTGGGATAGCAGGGCTGTAGAGCACTGGGATAGCAGGGCTGTAGAGCACTGGGATACTGGGCTGTAGAGCACTGGGAGAGCAGGGCTGTAGAGCACTGCGATAGCAGGGCTGTAGAGGACTTCGATAGCAGGGCTGTATAGCACTGGGATAGCAGGGCTGTACAGCACTGGGATTGCATGGCGGTAGAGCACTGGGATAGCAGGGTTGTAGAGCACTCTACAGCACGGGGATAGCAGGGCTGTAGAGCATTGGGATAGCAGGGCTATAGAGTACTGGGATAGCAGGGCTATAGAGCAATGGGACAGCAGGGTTCTAGAGAACTGGGATAGCAGGGCTATAAAGCACTAGGATAGCAGGTCTGTAGAACACTAGCATAGCAGGGCTTTAGAGCACTAGGATAGCACGACTGTTGAGCACTTGCATAGCTAGGCTGTAGAGCACTGGGATAGCTGAGCTTTAAAGCACTGGGATAGCTTGGCTGTAAAGAACTGGGATACTAATGCTGTAGAGCACTTGGATAGGTGGGCTGTAGAGCACTGGGATAGCAAGGCTGTAGAGCATTGGGATAGCAGGGCTGTAGAGCACTAGGATAGCAGGGCTCTGGAGCACTGGGATAGCAGGGCTATAGAGCACTAGGATAGCAGGGCTGTAGAGCACTGGGATAGCAGGGCTGAAGAGCACTGGTATAGCAGGGCTGTAGAGCACTGGTATAGCAGGGCTGTAGAGCACTGGTATAGCAGGGCTGTAGAGCACTGCGATAGCAGGGCTGCAGAGCACTGAGATAGCAGGGCTGTAGAGCACTGGTATAGCAGGGCTGTAGAGCACTGGGATAGCAGGGCTGTAGAGCACAGAGATAGCAGGGCTGTAGAGCACTGCGATAGCAGGGCTGTAGAACACTGGTATAGTAGAACTGTAGAGCACTGGTATAGCAGGGCTGCAGTGCACTGGGATAGCAGGGCTGTAGAGCACTGGGATAGCTGGGCTGTAGAGCACTGGTATAGCAGGGCTGTAGAGCACACGTATAGCAGAGCTGTAGAACACTGGTATATCAGGGCAGTACAGCACTGGGATAGCAGGGCTGTAGAGCACTGGGATAGCAGGGCTGTATAGCACTGGGATAGCAGGGCTTTTGATCACTTGTATAGCAGGGCTGTAGAGCACTGGGATAGCAGGGCTGTAGAGCACTGGGATAGCAGGGCCGTAGAGCACTGGGATAGCAGAGTTGTAGAACACTTGCATAGCAGGGCTGTAGACCATTGCGATAGAAGGGCTCTAGAGCACTGGGATAGCAGGGCTATAGAGCACTGGGATAGCAGGGCTGTAGAGCACTGGGATAGCAGGGCTGTAGAGCACTGCGATAGCAGGGCCGTAGAGCACAGGTAAAGCAGGGCTGTAGAGCACTGGTGTAGCAGGGCTGTAGAGCGCTGGGATAGCAGGGCTGTAGAGCACAGGTATAGCAGGGCTGTAGAGCACTTGTATAGCAGGGCTGTAGAGCACTGGAATAGCAGGGCTCTAGAGCACTGGGATAGCAAGGCTTTGGAGCACTGGGATAGTAGGGCTGTGGAGCACTGGTATAGCAGGTCTGTAGAGCACTGGGAAAGCAGGGCTGTAGAGCACTGGTATAGCGGGGCTGTAAAGCACTGGGATAGCAGGGCTGTAGAGCACTGGGATAGCAGGGCTGTAGAGCACTGGGATAGCTGAGCTGTAGAGCACTGGGAGAGCAGGGCTGTAGAGCACTGCGATAGCAGGGCTGTAGAGGACTGCGATAGCAGGGCTGTATAGCACTGGGATAGCAGGGCTGTACAGCACTGGGATAGCATGGCTGTAGAGCACTGGGATAGCAGGGTTGTAGAGCACTCTGCAGCACTGGGATAGCAGGGCTGTAGAGCACTGGGATAGCAGGGCTATAGAGCAATGGGATAGCAGGGCTCTGGAGCACTGGGATAGCAGGGCTATAGAGCACTAGGATAGCAGGTCTGTAGAGCACTAGCATAGCAGGGCTTTAGAGCACTAGGATAGCAGGGCTGTAGAGCACTGCGATAGCAGGGCTGTAGAGCACTGGGATAGCAGGGCTGTAGAGCACTGGTATAGCAGGGCTGTAGAGCACTGGTATAGCAGGGCTGTAGAGCACTGCGATAGCAGGGCTGTAGAGCGCTGGGATAGCAGGGCTGTAGAGCACTGGGATAGCAGGGCTGTAGAGCACTGGTATAGCAGGGCTGTAGAGCACTGGTATAGCAGGGCTGTAGAGCACTGGGATAGCAGGGCTGTAGAGCACAGGGATAGTAGGGCTGTAGAGCACTGCGATAGCAGGGCTGTAGAGCACTGGTATAGTAGAACTGTAGAGCACTGGTAGAGCAGAGCTGTAGAACACTGGTATAGCAGGGCAGTAGAGCACTGGGATAGCAGGGCTGTAGAGCACGGGGATTGCAGGGCTGTAGAGCACTGGGATAGCTGGGCTGTAGAGCACTGGTATAGCAGGGCTGTAGAGCACAGGTATAGCAGAGCTGTAGAACACTGTTATAGCAGGGCAGTAGAGCACTGGGATAGCAGGGCTGTAGAGCACTGGGATAGCAGGGCTTTTGATCACTTGTATAGCAGGGCTTTTGATCACTTGTATAGCAGGGCTGTAGAGCACTGGGATAGCAGGGCTGTAGAGCACTGGGATAGCAGGGCCGTAGAGCACTGGGATAGCAGAGTTGTAGAACACTTGGATAGCAGGGCTTTAGAGCACTGGGATAGCTGTGCTGTAGATCACTGGGATAGCAGGGCTATAGAGCACTAGTATAGCAGGGCTGTAGAACACTAGGTTAGCAGGCCTTTAGAGCACTAAGATAGCAGGGCTGAAGAGCACTTGGATAGCTGGGCTGTAGAACACTGGGATAGTAGGGCTGTAGAGCACTGTGATAGCTGCGCTGTTGAGCACTGGGATAGCTGGGCTGTAGAGCACTGGGATAGCAGGGCTGAAGAACACTGGGATAGCGGGGTTGTAAAGCACTAGGATAGCTGGGCTGTAGAGCACTGGGATAGCAAGGCTGTAGAGCATAGGGATAGCAGGGCTGTAGAGCACTAGGATAGCAGGGCTTTAGAGCACTGGGATAGCAGGGCTTTAGAGCGCTAGGATAGCAGGGCTGTAGAGCACTTGGATAGCTGGGCTGTAGAGCACTTGGATAGCTGAGCTGTATAGCACTAGGATAGCTGGGCTGTAGAGCAATGGGATAGTTTGGCCGTAGATTACTGGGATAGTAGGGCTGTAGAGCACTGGGATAGAAGGGCTGTAGAGCACTGGGATAGTAGTGCTGTAGAGCACTTGGATAGCTGGGCTGTAGAACACTGGGATAGTAGGGCTGTAGAGCACTGTGATAGCTGCGCTGTAGAGCACTGAGATATCTGGGCTGTAGAGCACTGGGATAGCAGGGCTGTAGAGCACTGGGATAGCAGGGCTGTGGAGCACGGTGATGGCTGTGCTGTTTATCACTGGTAGAGCTCGGCTGTAGAGCACTGGGATAGAAAGGCTGTAGAGCACTGGGAAAGCAGGGTTGTAGAGCACTGGGATAGCTGGGCTGTAGAGCACTGGGATAGTTGTGCTGTAGAGCACTAGGATAGCAGAGCTGTAGAGCACTGGGATAGCTGGGCTGTAGAGCACTGGGATAGCTGGGCTGTAGAGCACTGGGACAGCAGGGCTGTTGAGCACTTGGATAGCAGGGCTGTAGTGCACTGGGATAGCTGTGCTGTAGAGCACTGGGATAGCTGGACTGTAGAGGTCTGGGATAGCTGGGCTGTAGTGCACTGGGATATCGGGGCTGTAGAGCACTGGGATAGCTGGGCTGTAGTGCACTGGGATAACTGGGCTGTAGAGCACTGGGATAACTGGGCTGTAGAGCACTGATATAGCTGGGCTGTAGAGCACTGGGATAGCTGGGCTGTAGAGCACTGGTATAGCTGGGATGTAGAGCGCTGGGATAGCTGGGCTGTAGAGCGCTGGGATAGCTGGGCTGTAGAGCACTGGGATAGCTGGGCTGTAGAGCAATGGGATAGCTGGGCTGTAGAGCACTGATATAGCTGGGCTGTAGAGCACTGGGATAGCTGGGCTGTAGAGCACTGGGATAGCTGGACTGTAGAGCACTGAGATAGCTGGGCTGTAGAGCACTGGGATAGCTGGGCTGTAGAGCACTGGGATAGCTGGGCTGTAGAGCGCTGGGATAGCTGGGCTGTAGAGCACTGGGATAGCTGGGCTGTAGAGCACTGGGATAGCTGGGCTGTAGAGCACTGATATAGCTGGGCTGTAGAGCACTGGGATAGCTGGGCTGTAGAGCACTGGGATAGCTGGGCTGTAGAGCACTGGGATAGCTGGGCTGTAGTGCACTGATATAGCCGGGCTGTAGAGCACTGGGATAGCTGGGCTGTAGGGCCCTGATATAGCTGGGCTGTAGAGCACTGGTATAGCTGGGCTGTAGAGCGCTGGGATAGCTGGGCTGTAGAGCACTGGGATAGCTGTGCTGTAGAGCACTGGTATAGCTGGGCTGTTGAGCGCTGGGATAGCTGGGCTGTAGAGCACTGGAATAGCTGGGCTGTAGAGCACTGGGATAGCTTTGCTGTAGAGCACTGATATAGCTGGGCTGTAGAGCACTGGGATAGCTGGGCTGTAGAGCACTGGGATAGCTGGGCTGTAGAGCACTGGGATAGCTGGGCTGTAGAGCACTGGGATAGCGTGGCTGTAGAGCACTGGGATAGCTGGGCTGTAGAGCGCTGGGATAGCTGGGCTGTAGAGCACTGGGATAGCTGGGCTGTAGAGCACTGGGATAGCTGGGCTGTAGTGCACTGATATAGCTGGGCTGTAGAGCACTGGGATAGCTAGGCTGTAGGGCACTGATATAGCTGGGCTGTAGAGCACTGGGATAGCTGGGCTGTAGAGCACTGGGATAGCTGGGCTGTAGAGCACTGGGATAGCTGGGCTGTAGAGCACTGGGATAGCTGGGCTGTAGAGCACTGGGATAGCTGGGCTGTAGAGCGCTGGGATAGCTGGGCTGTAGAGCACTGGGATAGCTGGGCTGTAGAGCACTGGGATAGCTGGGCTGTAGGGCACTGATATAGCTGGGCTGTAGAGCACTTGGATAGCTGGGCTGTAGAGCACTGGGATTGCTGGGCTGTAGGGCACTGATATAGCTGGGCTGTAGAGCACTGGGATAGCTGGGCTGTAGGGCACTGATATAGCTGGGCTGTAGAGCACTAGGATAGCTGGGCTGTAGGGCACTGATATAGCTGGGCTGTAGAGCACTGGGATAGCTGGGCTGTAGGGCACTGATATAGCTGGGCTGTAGAGCACTGGGATAGCTGGGCTGTAGGGCACTGATATAGCTGGGCTGTAGAGCACTGGGATAGCTGGGCTGTAGGGCACTGATATAGCTGGGCTGTAGAGCACTGGGATAGCTGGGCTGTAGGGCACTGATATAGCTGGCATGTAGAGCACTGGGATAGATTTGCTGTAGGGCACTATATAGCTGGGCTGTAGAGCACTGGGATAGATGGGCTGTAGAGCACTGGGATAGCTGGCCTGTAGAGCACTGGGATAGCTGGGCTGTAGAGCACTGGTATAGCTGGGCTGTAGAGCGCTGGGATAGCTGGGCTGTAGAGCACTGGAATAGCTGGGCTGTAGAGCACTGGGATAGCTGGGCTGTAGAGCACTGATATAGCTGGGCTGTAGAGCACTGGGATAGCTGGGCTGTAGAGCACTGGGATAGCTGGGCTGTAGAGCACTGAGATAACGTGGCTGTAGAGCACTGGGATAGCTGGGCTGTAGAGCGCTGGGATAGCTGGGCTGTAGAGCACTGGGATAGCTGGGCTGTAGAGCACTGGGATAGCTGGGCTGTAGTGCACTGATATAGCTGGGCTGTAGAGCACTGGGATAGCTAGGCTGTAGGGCACTGATATAGCTGGGCTGTAGAGCACTGGGATAGCTGGGCTGTAGAGCACTGGGATAGCTGGGCTGTAGAGCACTGGGATAGCTGGGCTGTAGAGCACTGGGATAGCTGGGCTGTAGAGCACTGGGATAGCTGGGCTGTAGAGCGCTGGGATAGCTGGGCTGTAGAGCACTGGGATAGCTGGGCTGTAGAGCACTGGGATAGCTGGGCTGTAGGGCACTGATATAGCTGGGCTGTAGAGCACTTGGATAGCTGGGCTGTAGAGCACTGGGATTGCTGGGCTGTAGGGCACTGATATAGCTGGGCTGTAGAGCACTGGGATAGCTGGGCTGTAGGGCACTGATATAGCTGGGCTGTAGAGCACTGGGATAGCTGGGCTGTAGGGCACTGATATAGCTGGGCTGTAGAGCACTGGGATAGCTGGGCTGTAGGACACTGATATAGCTGGGCTGTAGAGCACTGGGATAGCTGGGCTGTAGGGCACTGATATAGCTGGGCTGTAGAGCACTGGGATAGCTGGGCTGTAGGGCACTGATATAGCTGGGCTGTAGAGCACTGGGATAGCTGGGCTGTAGGGCACTGATATAGCTGGGCTGTAGAGCACTGGGATAGCTGGGCTGTAGGGCACTGATATAGCTGGCATGTAGAGCACTGGGATAGATTTGCTGTAGGGCACTATATAGCTGGGCTGTAGAGCACTGGGATAGATGGGCTGTAGAGCACTGGGATAGCTGGCCTGTAGAGCACTGGGATAGCTGGGCTGTAGAGCACTGGGATAGCTGGGCTGTAGAGCACTGGGATAGCTGGCCTGTAGAGCACTGATATAGCTGGGCTGTAGAGCACTGGGATAGGTTCCAAAACAATTTAACATTCTGAGAACCGGATGGCTGTACAATTTGCAAAAAAAATATAATTTTACGAGCTGCAGTCCATTTTCAGGCAAAGAACTTCTAATGGAAGTTCCAAAACTGCTCAAAATATCCTATTGTTGATGTCCTGTAGAATAGTATTAAGAGACAGAAATAGTTGTATAGAGAAGCAGGAGGAGAGGTACTTGTAGCCTATGACTTCCATCGAGCATTTTTCATGGAAAACGGAATGGTAAGCTTCCCCGTCTGTGTGACGCCAGCGGTAGCAGCAGGGAGTGGAAGGTGGTTGAGAAAAATCTTCTGCTGTACTGTTCTTGCCTCGTCCTTCTTGATAGTATGATTTTTTTTAAATAATACACCCAGGTATTGCAAATTTGTCTTGTTCATCATCTAAATAATAGTCAGTAGTCCTAAATCAAGACAGTAGTTGATAGTTACGGTGCGGACTCTTAGATTTTCTGTTTCCGGCCTCTTCCATATGCCTGCCTTGCATGTTCTTTCATGATTTTCATGCGTGCCTCAGGCTGTATGATCGGTTTGATAATGTTCCCTAAGTGCGTCTCCTTGTCCAGTGTCTGTAAATGCTGCCTTTCAAGGTTATATATATATATCCAGTCTCTTACCTCCTAAAACAATCTTCCATATTCATGCTCTTCCACTTGTGTTGGGTTGTATGAAACACAAGTGCCACATTTGATGCATGTGTGAATCTTCTTGCAGGTGTTATGAATTATCTTCGGTTCTAACAGTGAGATACACTAATAACCCGCAAACAGGAGAAAGAAACGTGGGATAGCGTTTCAGTCCAACCTGGACCATTAAGTAGAGTCAGTTCTTTACGACAGATTGTTGACATTGATCAAAAGGAGTCTGGGTTTCTGAAATAAATCTTAAGATCGATCACTTCTCTCCTACTTTTACTGTTATCTACTGTTATTTACCGTAATTGGTTTTAAAATATCAGTTACCACCTGATGGGAAACGCATTTAAGACCTTCCTATAATCTAGCAACTATTCTATACATCACACAACAAAGCATATCTTTTCTCTGTGTGTTAAGCTATCATTGCATAGTATGAGAGCTCCATAATGATTCAACACTCTTTCTCCATATATAAGAGCAGTTAATAACAGACCCAGAACTCTCTTCCCAAATTCCTCCAGGCAATTCCTGATCAGCCGGGCTGCGGTGATTACATTAGACTAAGTGCTGCTAGCACCAGTAGCCGCATTTATCAGGCATTCAGTAAGGGGGCAGTCAAGAGGCAGTCAGCAAGAAGTAAGAATATTACTGACACTGTCCTACACTCTGTTATTATTGACATTGTCCTACACTCTGTTATTACTGCTACTGCCCTACACTCTGTTATTACTGACACTGTCCTACACTCTGTTATTACTGACACTATCCTACACTCTGTTATTACTGCTACTGCCCTATACTCTGTTATTACTGACACTGTCCTACACTCTGTTATTACTGCTACTGCCCTACACTCTGTTATTACTGACACTGTCCTACACTCTGTTATTACTGCTACTGCCCTACACTCTGTTATTACTGCTACTGCCCTACACTCTGTTATTACTGACACTGTCCTACACTCTGTTATTACTGCTACTGCCCTACACTCTGTTATTATTGACACTGTCCTACACTCTGTTATTACTGCTACTGCCCTACACTCTGTTATTACTGACACTGTCCTACACTCTGTTATTACTGCTACTGCCCTACACTCTGTTATTACTGACACTGTCCTACACTCTGTTATTACTGCTACTGCCCTACACTCTGTTATTACTGACACTGTCCTACACTCTCTTATTACTGCTACTGCCCTACACTCTGTTATTACTGCTACTGCCCTACACTCTGTTATTACTGACACTGTCCTACACTCTGTTATTACTGCTACTGCCCTACACTCTGTTATTATTGACACTGTCCTACACTCTGTTATTACTGCTACTGCCCTACACTCTGTTATTACTGACACTGTCCTACACTCTGTTATTACTGCTACTGCCCTACACTCTGTTATTATTGACACTGTCCTACACTCTGTTATTACTGCTACTGCCCTACACTCTGTTATTACTGACACTGTCCTACACTCTGTTATTACTGACACTGTCCTACACTCTGTTATTACTGCTACTGCCCTACACTCTGTTATTACTGACACTGTCCTACACTCTGTTATTACTGCTACTGCCCTACACTCTGTTATTACTGCTACTGCTCTACACTCTGTTATTACTGACACTGTCCTACACACTTATTACTGACACTGTCCTATACTGTGTTATTATTGCTACTGCCCTTTACTCTGTTATTTCTGACATTGTGATACACTTTGTTATTATTGACACTGTCCTACACTCTGTTATTACTGACACTGTCCTACACTCTGTTATTACTGACACTGTCCTACACTCTGTTATTACTGACACTGTCCTACACTCTGTTATTACTGACACTGTCCTACACTCTGTTATTACTGACACTGTCCTACACTCTGTTATTACTGACACTGTCCTACACTCTGTTATTAGTGACACTGTCCTACACTCTGTTATTACTGACACTGTACTACACTCTGTTATTACTGACACTGTCCTACACTCTGTTATTACTGACACTGTCCTACACACTGTTATTACTGACACTGTCCTACACTCTGTTATTACTGACACTGTCCTACACTCTGTTATTACTGACACTGTCCTACACTCTGTTATTACTGACACTGTCCTACACTCTGTTATTACTGGCACTGTCCTACACTCTGTTATTACTGACACTGTCCTTCACCCTGTTATTACTGACACTGTCGTACACTGTTATTACACTGTCTTGCACTGTTATTACTAACACTGTCCTACATTCTGTTATTACTGCTACTGCTCTACACTCTGTAATTACTGACACTGTCCTACACTCTGTTATTACTGGCACTGTCCTACACGCTGTTATTACTGACAATATCCTACACTCTGTTATTACTTTCACTGTCTTACACTCTGTAATTACTGACACTGTCCTACACTCTGTTATTACTGGCACTGTCCTACACTCTGTTATTACTGACACTGTCCTACACTCTGTTATTACTGACACTGTCCTACACTCTGTTATTACTGACACTGTCCTACACTCTGCTATTACTGACACTGTCCTACACTCTGTTATTAGTGACACTGTCCTACACTCTGTTATTACTGACACTGTCCTACACTCTGTTATTACTGACACTGTCCTACACTCTGTTATTACTGACACTGTCCTACACTCTGTTATTACTGACACTGTCCTACACTCTGTTATTACTGACACTGTCCTACACTCTGTTATTACTGACACTGTCCTACACTCTGTTATTACTGACACTGTCCTACACTCTGTTATTACTGACACTGTCCTACACTCTGTTATTACTGACACTGTCCTTCACCCTGTTATTACTGACACTGTCGTACACTGTTATTACATTGTCTTGCACTGTTATTACTAACACTGTCCTACATTCTGTTATTACTGCTACTGCTCTACACTCTGTAATTACTGACACTGTCCTACACTCTGTTATTACTGACACTGTCCTACACGCTGTTATTACTGACAATATCCTACACTCTGTTATTACTTACACTGTCTTACACTCTGTTGTTACTGACACTGTCCAACTCTCTGTTAGTATTGACACTGTCCTATACTATTTTATTATTGACTCTGTCCTACACTCTGTTATTACTGACACTGTCCTACACTCTGTTATTACTGACACTGTCCTACACTCTGTTATTACTGACACTGTCCTACACTCTGTTATTACTGACACTGTCCTACACTCGGTTATTACTAACACTGTCCAACACTCTGTTAGGACTGACACTGTCCTACATTCTATTTTTACTGACACTGTCCTACACTCTGTTATTACTGACACTGTCTTATACTTTGTTATTACTGGCATTGTCCTACACTGTTGTTACTGACACTGTTATACACTCTGTTATTACTGACACTGTCCTACACTCCGTTATTACTGACACTGTCCTACACTCTGTTATTACTGGCATTGTCCTACACCGTTGTTACTGACACTGTCATATACTCTGTTATTACTGACACTATCCTACACTCTCTTATTACTGACACTGTCCAACATTCTGTTAGTACTGACACTGTCCTACACTGTATTATTACTGACACTGTCCTACACTGTATTGTTACTGACACTGTCCAACACTCTGTTATTACTGACACTGTCCTACACTCTCTTATTACTGACACTGTCCAACATTCTGTTAGTACTGACACTGTCCGACACTGTATTATTACTGACACTGTCCTACACTGTATTGTTACTGACACTGTCCTACACTCTGTTATCACTGACAATGTCCTACACTCTGTTATTACTGACACTGTCCTACACTCTGTTATTACTGACACTGTCCAACACTCAGTAATTACTGACACTGTCCTACACTCTGTTATTTCTGACTCTGTCCTACACTCTGTTATTACTGACACTGTCCAACACTCAGTAATTACTGACACTGTCCTACACTCTGTTATTACTGACACTGTCCTACACTCTGTTATTTCTGACTCTGTCCTACACTCTGTTATTACTGACACTGTCCAACACTCAGTAATTACTGACACTGTCCTACACTCTGTTATTATTGACACTGTCCTACACTCTGTTACTACTGACTCTGTCCTACACTCTGTTATTACTGACACTGTCCTACACTCTGTTATTACTGACACTGTCCTTCACTCTGTTATTACTGACACTGTCCTACACTCTGTTATTACTGACACTGTCCTACACTCTGTTATTACTGACACTGTCCTACACTCTGTTATTACTGACACTGTCCTACACTCTGTTATTACTGACACTGTCCTACACTCTGTTATTATTGACACTGTCCTACACTCTGTTATTACTGACACTGTCCTACACTCTGTTATTACTGACACTGTCCTACACTCTGTAATTACTGACACTGTCCTACACTCTGTTATTACTGACACTGTCCTACACTCTGTTATTACTGACACTGTCCTACACTCTGTTATTACTGACACTGTCCTACACTCGGTTATTACTAACACTGTCCAACACTCTGTTAGGACTGACACTGTCCTACATTCTATTTTTACTGACACTGTCCTACACTCTGTTATTACTGACACTGTCTTATACTTTGTTATTACTGGCATTGTCCTACACTGTTGTTACTGACACTGTCATACACTCTGTTATTACTGACACTGTCCTACACTCCGTTATTACTGACACTGTCCTACACTCTGTTATTACTGGCATTGTCCTACACCGTTGTTACTGACGCTGTCATATACTCTGTTATTACTGACACTATCCTACACTCTCTTATTACTGACACTGTCCAACATTCTGTTAGTACTGACACTGTCCTACACTGTATTATTACTGACACTGTCCTACACTGTATTGTTACTGACACTGTCCAACACTCTGTTATTACTGACACTGTCCTACACTCTCTTATTACTGACACTGTCCTACACTCTGTTATTACTGGCATTGTCCTACACTGTTGTTACTGACACTGTCATACACTCTGTTATTACTGACACTGTCCTACACTCCGTTATTACTGACACTGTCCTACACTCTGTTATTACTGGCATTGTCCTACACTGTTGTTACTGACACTGTTATACACTCTGTTATTACTGACACTGTCCTACACTCCGTTATTACTGACACTGTCCTACACTCTGTTATTACTGGCATTGTCCTACACCGTTGTTACTGACACTGTCATATACTCTGTTATTACTGACACTATCCTACACTCTCTTATTACTGACACTGTCCAACATTCTGTTAGTACTGACACTGTCCTACACTGTATTATTACTGACACTGTCCTACACTGTATTGTTACTGACACTGTCCAACACTCTGTTATTACTGACACTGTCCTACACTCTCTTATTACTGACACTGTCCAACATTCTGTTAGTACTGACACTGTCCGACACTGTATTATTACTGACACTGTCCTACACTGTATTGTTACTGACACTGTCCTACACTCTGTTATCACTGACAATGTCCTACACTCTGTTATTACTGACACTGTCCTACACTCTGTTATTACTGACACTGTCCAACACTCAGTAATTACTGACACTGTCCTACACTCTGTTATTTCTGACTCTGTCCTACACTCTGTTATTACTGACACTGTCCAACACTCAGTAATTACTGACACTGTCCTACACTCTGTTATTACTGACACTGTCCTACACTCTGTTATTTCTGACTCTGTCCTACACTCTGTTATTACTGACACTGTCCAACACTCAGTAATTACTGACACTGTCCTACACTCTGTTATTATTGACACTGTCCTACACTCTGTTACTACTGACTCTGTCCTACACTCTGTTATTACTGACACTGTCCTACACTCTGTTATTACTGACACTGTCCTTCACTCTGTTATTACTGACACTGTCCTACACTCTGTTATTACTGACACTGTCCTACACTCTGTTATTACTGACACTGTCCTACACTCTGTTATTACTGACACTGTCCTACACTCTGTTATTACTGACACTGTCCTACACTCTGTTATTATTGACACTGTCCTACACTCTGTTATTACTGACACTGTCCTACACTCTGTTATTACTGACACTGTCCTACACTCTGTAATTACTGACACTGTCCTACACTCTGTTATTACTGACACTGTCCTACACTCTGTTATTACTGACACTGTCCTACACTCTGTTATTACTGACACTGTCCTACACTCGGTTATTACTAACACTGTCCAACACTCTGTTAGGACTGACACTGTCCTACATTCTATTTTTACTGACACTGTCCTACACTCTGTTATTACTGACACTGTCTTATACTTTGTTATTACTGGCATTGTCCTACACTGTTGTTACTGACACTGTCATACACTCTGTTATTACTGACACTGTCCTACACTCCGTTATTACTGACACTGTCCTACACTCTGTTATTACTGGCATTGTCCTACACCGTTGTTACTGACGCTGTCATATACTCTGTTATTACTGACACTATCCTACACTCTCTTATTACTGACACTGTCCAACATTCTGTTAGTACTGACACTGTCCTACACTGTATTATTACTGACACTGTCCTACACTGTATTGTTACTGACACTGTCCAACACTCTGTTATTACTGACACTGTCCTACACTCTCTTATTACTGACACTGTCCTACACTCTGTTATTACTGGCATTGTCCTACACTGTTGTTACTGACACTGTCATACACTCTGTTATTACTGACACTGTCCTACACTCCGTTATTACTGACACTGTCCTACACTCTGTTATTACTGGCATTGTCCTACACTGTTGTTACTGACACTGTCATATACTCTGTTATTACTGACACTATCCTACACTCTCTTATTACTGACACTGTCCAACATTCTGTTAGTACTGACACTGTCCGACACTGTATTATTACTGACACTGTCCTACACTGTATTGTTACTGACACTGTCCTACACTCTGTTATCACTGACAATGTCCTACACTCTGTTATTACTGACACTGTCCTACACTCTGTTATTACTGACACTGTCCAACACTCAGTAATTACTGACACTGTCCTACACTCTGTTATTTCTGACTCTGTCCTACACTCTGTTATTACTGACACTGTCCAACACTCAGTAATTACTGACACTGTCCTACACTCTGTTATTACTGACACTGTCCTACACTCTGTTATTTCTGACTCTGTCCTACAGTCTGTTGTTACTGACACTGTCCAACACTCAGTAATTACTGACACTGTCCTACACTCTGTTATTATTGACACTGTCCTACACTCTGTTATTACTGACACTGTCCTACACTCTGTTATTACTGACACTGTCCTACACTCTGTTATTACTGACACTGTCCTACACTCTGTTATTACTGACACTGTCCTACACTCTGTTATTACTGACACTGTCCTACACTCTGTTATTACTGACACTGTCCTACACTCTGTTATTACTGACACTGTCCTACACTCTGTTATTACTGACACTGTCCTACACTCTGTTATTATTGACACTGTCCTACACTCTGTTATTACTGACACTGTCCTACACTCTGTTATTACTGACACTGTCCTACACTCTGTAATTACTGACACTGTCCTACACTCTGTTATTATTGACACTGTCCTACACTCTGTTATTACTGACACTGTCCTACACTCTGTTATTATTGACACTGTCCTACACTCTGTTATTACTGACACTGTCCTACACTCTGTTATTACTGACACTGTCCTACACTCTGTTATTATTGACACTGTCCTACACTCTGTTATTACTGACACTGTCCTACACTCTGTTATTACTGACACTGCCCTACACTGACAATGTCTAGCCAACTGGTTGGAAGTCTAGCCTACTTGTCGGAAGCCTAGCCCTTCTGGTCGGAAGCCTAGCCTACTGGTAGGAAGCCTAGCCTACTGGTCGGAAGCCTAGCCTACTGGTCGGAAGCCTAGCCTACTGGTCGGAAGCCTAGCCTACTGGTTGGAAGTCTAGCCTACTTGTCGGAAGCCTAGCCCTTCTGGTCGGAAGCCTAGCCTACTGGTCGGAAGCCTAGCCTACTGTTCGGAAGCCTAGCCTACTGGTCGGAAGCCTAGCCTACTGGTTGGAAGTCTAGCTTACTTGTCGGAAGCCTAGCCCTTCTGGTCGGAAGCCTAGCCTACTGGTCTGAAGTCTAGCCTACTAGTCGGAAGTCTAGCCTTCTGGTCGGAAGTCTAGCCTACTGGTCGTAAATCTAGCCTACTGGTCAGAAGCCTAGCCTTATGGTCGGAAGTCTAGCCTATTGGTCGGAAGTATAGCTTACTGGTCGGAAGCCTAGCCTACTGGTCGGAAGCCTAGCCTACTGGTCGGAAGTCTTGCCTACTTGTAGGAAGCGTAGCCTACTGGTCGGAAGTCTAGCATACTGGTCGGATGTCTAGCCTACTGGTCAGAAGCCTAGTTAGTTGTCGGAAGCCTAGCCTACAGGTCGGAAGTCTAGCCTACTGGTCGGAAATCTAGCCTACTGGTCAGAAGCTTAGCCTTCTGGTCGGAAGTCTAGCCTATTGGTCGGAAGTATAGCCTATTGGTCGGAAGCCTAGCCTACTGGTCGGAAGTCTAGCCTACTGGTAGGAAGTGTAGCCTACTGGTCGGAAGTCTAGCCTACTGGCCGGAAGCCTAGGCTACTGGTCGGAAGTCTGGCCTACTGGCCAAAAACCTAGCCTACTGGTCGGAGGTCTAGCCTACTGGTCAGAATTCTAGCCTACTGCTCTTAAGTCCAGCCTACTGGTCGGAAGCCTAGCCTACTGGTCGGATGCCTAGCCTACTGGTCGGAAGTCTAGTTTACTGGTCGGAAGTCTAGCCTTCTGGTCGGAAGCCTTGCCTACTGGTCGGAAGTCTAGCCTACTGGTCAGAAGCCTAGCCTACAGATCGGAAGCCTAGCCTACTGTTCGGAAGTCTGGCCTACTGGTCGGAAGCCTAGCCTACTGGTCAGAAGCCTAGCCTACTGGTCGGAAGCCTAGCCCACTGGTCGGAAGCCTAGCCTACTGGTCGGATGCCTAGCCTACTGGTCGGAAGTCTTGCTTACTGGTCGGATGTCTAGCCTTCTGGTCGGAAGCCTTGCCTACTGGTCGGAAGTCTAGTCTACTTGTCAGAAGCCTAGCCTACTGATCGGATGTCTAGCCTACTGGTCGGAAGCCCTACCTACTGGTCAGAAGCCTAGCCTACTGGTCGAAAGCCTTACCTACTGGTCGGAAGCCTAGCCTACTGGTCGGAAGTCTAGCCTTCTGGTCGGTAGCCTAGCCTACTGCTGAGAAGCCTAGCCTACTGGTCGGAAGCCTAGCCTACTGGTCGGAAGCCTAGCCTACTGGTCGGATGCCTAGCCTACTGGTCGGAAGTCTAGCCTACTGGTCGGAAGCCTAGCATACTGGTCGGAAGCCTAGCCTACTGGTCGGGAGTCTAGCCTACTGGTCGGAAGCCTTTCCTACTGGTCAGAAGACTAGTTAGTTGTCGGAAGTCTAGCCTACTGGTCGGAAGACTAGCCTACTGGTCGGAAGTCTAGCCTACTGGTCAGAAGCCTAGTTAGTTGTCGGAAGTCTAGCCTTCTGGTCCTACTGGTCAGAAGCCTATTGGTCGGAAGTCTAGCCTACTAGTTAGTTGTCGGAAGGCTAGCCTACTGGTCGGAAGTCTAGCCTACTGGTCGGAAGTCTAGCCTACTGGTCGGAAGCCTAGCCTACTGGTCGGAAGTCTAGCCTACTGGTCGGAATCCTAGCCTACTGGTCGGAAGTCTAGCCTACTGGTCGGAAACCTAGCCTACTGGTCGGAGTCCTACCCTACCGGTCGGGAGCCTACCCTACTGGACGGAAGCTTAGTTAGTTGTCGGAAGTCTAGCCTACTGGTCGGAAGTCTAGCCTACTGGTCGGATGTCTAGCCTATTGGTCTGAAGCGTAGTTAGTTGTCGGAAGTCTAGCCTACTGGTCGGAAATCTAGCCTACTGGTCAGACGCTTAGCCTTCTGGTCGGAAGTCTAGCCTATTGGTCGGAAGTCTAGCCTACTGGTCGGAAGCCTAGCCTACTGGTCGGAAGCCTAGCCTACTGGTCGGAATCCTAGATTACCGGTCGGAAGCCTACCCTACTGGACGGAAGTCTAGCCTATCGGTAGGAAGCCTTGCCTATTGGACGTAAGGAGGTAGAGAGAGTACTGGCAAGCAGGAGGAAGTCAATTAAGCAGATATTACGTTGAGTGTGACAGGAATGCAGTGAAGCAGACAGTCAGTATGGCAGGCCGGCAGACTGGTAGGCAGCAGGAGAGCAAACAGGATGTCAGTCTTAAAGAGAGTTAAACAGGTATGTTGTAATCCATGCAGCTAAGCAGAAAGACACGCAGACAAACAGGTGAGAAAGCAGACAATCAGGAATGTAACAAGTAGGAATACAGGCAGACAAGAAAACAGAAAGCAATTGGAAAGTAAGCAGACAGACAGAAAAGTGGGCAGGAAAAATGGCGAGAGAATTATAATATACTAATTTCTACCAGTACATGTACAAGGTATACAGACCATAGCTGACATCAGTGACATACTACTATATAGAAAGTCACTTGTTGTGCTGAGCATTTCCCGCAAATTAGGTCAGCTTTTTCCCAGGATGCGACCCACACCAGTCCACTAACACCCAGGTATACATTTTATTTATGGGGAACATAGACAACCGGTATTAGGAAACACGCATAATGTTTCTACCCTCACCGGGAATCGAACCCGGACCTTCGTCGTGTGAAACGAGAGCTTTAGCCACCAGGCCACGGGGAAGGAAGGAAAATAAAATACCTATTCTCCAAATTATATATCTGACTTAAGTATAATTTCTACAGATCTCGAAATGCAAAGACAATATATCCTCAGACGCGGCACCTGTGACTGATTCCCAAATGCAGTAGTACATAAGCCATGATAGCAACAAAACTACACCGATAAATCTTGCTCACTACAGAAGCTCATCCTCTACCTTGAGGATGAGCTTTTGTGATCTATCAGACCAATGAGATGGTACATCCTGCCTGGGGAATCATCCATCTATTCTGGCAGTCACAGAAAAAATGACTACTAAAGATTTTTCTAGGGAATTTTCTGGTCTCTTGTGAATGTTCAACAGAAAAAAACTGTTGAGCTAACAATGCAAATATAAGATTACCTGACTTATCTTATTAGCAGCCATATTCCAGTTAAATCAGGTACGAGACCTGTTTATATACCTGTATATAAATCGCCACAATCTCAGTGTGTAGTTGCAGAAAAACTAAGAAATCAGATATTTAGTGATGGTGCCACTACACAGTAAATGATCGTGGAATGCGCCACTAATCTTAACGATCAAGAATGATGGTAAATGCTATCAGAATCCCAGACCTCCCTAACACAGGATATAATAAGGTCTTCTCCACATCAGACTTGGGTCAGTTGTCTTAGCAGGTCAACTTCATGATGACAGCTCAGAGTCAACAGTTTTCTCAACCCCTGATTACTAAGACAAATGTGCAACACCTGTGTATCAAGATACCAAGGTGTTGCACACATGTCTTATACATCAACTAGAACGTATTATATACCTTTGATTTTAAGATATTTCTCAGCTCCTACAGAACAACTCCCATTCCTCAAAATGCTTTAAGGTTGAAGAGATTATTTCCCTCTAATATTGACTAGGCTCATGAAAAATACATTCATATTTCTTATAGAAAATTCCCTCATAGTGTTTCTCGATGATATATTCACGACAAAAAGCATTCAATAACACATTGAAGGTTTACATTAGGTACTGGAGTTACCTGGAGAGAGTTCCGGGGGTCAACGCCCCCGCGGCCCGGTCTGTGACCAGGCCTCCTGGTGGATCAGAGCCTGATAATCTAAAGATAATCAAAATGCTTGTTTCTGAAGTCAGGAATCTAATTGCTTTGTGGCAGTCACTTAAATCTACGTTTGGACAGTTTAAGGGTTAAAAAAAAAATTTCTTTTCGTTCGGACCTTTTGTTACTAGAGTACTAACTAAGGCTAAAAAAAAAAAGTGTACAGTAATATTCAACCCGCACATAGGAGAGAGGAGCTTACGACGACCTTGTGGTCCAACTTGGACCATTTACAAAGTCACACTAACAGAAGGAGAGAAGGAGGCAGTTTATAGGACGAACATTAAAAAAGTTGGAAGGAATAAGGCGCTTACCTGCGGCCAGCAGTAACAGCCTGGTTGATCAGACCCTGATCCACCATAAGGCCTGGTCTCAGACCGAGCCGCAGGGGCGTTGACCCCCGATACCCTCTCCAGGTAAACTCCAGGTACAATACCGTAACTGGAACAATATCCCACACATAGGAGAGAAACATTAACTCTTGTGTGATGATTGGCATTGAAAACCGACAAGTTGAAGAATTGAGACACTTATGCAACATATGGGATTCTTAAATGAAGAAACGTTTCGTCACACAGTGGCTTCATCAGTCTTATACAAAGCAGGAAGTTGTGAGGAGAGGAGGAGTTTGAGATAATCAGTCCCTCAGCCTGGAGTCGATGTGTTCAGTCCAACAATCTTGTAGAATGTACAGCACAGGGCCGTAGATATGGCTTATATACTGTAGTCAGGTGAGGTGAAGCAGGCGGAGGCGGGGTCATAGTGGTACCATCCACTAGTCGAAGTAGGTCTTCGTCCAAAGATTGGACAAGGTTGAAGAATTCTTTTTATCAAGATCTCATGATGCTGTAGTGTCTGACAGATGTGATGAATGGTTTTGAAAACCGACAAGTTGAAGAATTGAGACCATTCATGAGTGAAATACTCATTCTGAGTACTCCCCTGGCAACCAATGTCGTTGTTGATGACTTGTCATGGTACGTACGTGTTATCATTGATGCTCTCCCTCAGTCGTGTAAAATAATCTCTTGTGACTGCTAATTTCTGAGGGAAAATTTGATGAACTTAAGATCTTGTTGTTGATGTTGTGTTCTGCTTTCTATATATATAAACACTTGCTGCAAATATAATATCTTATTGATATCTTTCTTTAATATCATGAGATATCCCTTGAAATTAAAGATATTTTTAAGTACAAGTTAAGCTCAAGATTGCTGTTACTGTAGGTATAAAGCAGTTCATTATGTTTCTGTTCTCCTCTGGGTTATTCAAGATCTTGGTTAGAATATTTGTGCCGTGTTCTTTCCATTATGGTGATGCTGGGATGCTGGGATGCTGGGATGCTGCGATGCTGGGATGCTGGGATGCTGGGATGCTGGGATGCTGGGATGCTGGGATTCTGGGAAGCTGGGATGCTGGTGGTGCATGAAATCTTGTGGTCTTAGGGACCGGCAGTGCTAAGGACCTTGTGGTGTTAGTGACACGCTGGTGCTGGGGTCTTTTGGTGCTGGTGGTGTTATATGTTAATAATCTTTAGGAGTTTTAATGTCTGGCCATTTCTGGAACATGAAGGCGTAGAATTCGTGTACATAACAGGTTCCATCTTCAGTATGTCTTCAGATTAACTTCAGTGTGCGTTGAATATGTAGAGACTACTAGAGTGCTAATCCTTCTTTTGAATCGATAATATTGGTAGAAGTACCGAGAAATATTAGGTAAAAGACACATACGTAACTAATGTGACATTTTAGAGAGACAACGTTTCGCTCATAAGGAGCTCTTGGAGAGCGAAACGTTGCCACTATAAAATGCCACATTAGCTGCATCTATCCTTTTGCCAAACAATCTTTTCAATATAACAGCCTCAAGACTTCGCTTTCTATAGAATCAATTTTAATCAAGCTAGAACTTCCCGTAGTGGCAAGCATAGGTAATGAATTCCGAAATTTAGTGAAGCTCTTTACGAGAAAAGATTGTCAAGTCGATAGCAGATAGCTGTTAGTAATGATTTCTTCAGTTAATACCCTTACTGACAGTGATGTCTAGATGATTATTTTCTCTGAACATGATTAGAACTTTCGAATCTCCTGGGACTTCCTGCTCATGACAGCAGATCCCTGGCTAGCCTTCTGAATACAAGGGCCGCGGCAGCTCCTTATACTTCTGTTACCATAAGACCCAAACGATTTGCAGTAGGAATTCCTTCCTCCACACAAGCTGGTACCTGTTACACGGAAGTCCCTTCACATTACTAGTGTTGCTTCTGCTGGTGTTGTTGTGATAAGTATACTGTTACTGGTTGTACTTCTGTAGATACCGTTGTTGGTGCTATATGTGGTGCCGCTGGTACTAGTTCTGCTAATTCTGCTACTGTTTAGTGCTGCAACTAATTCTGACTAATAAACGTACAGATATGAACGTTGCTAGGTGTTTCTTAACTACTTTCTTGCCAAATACATCGCCTCCGGATTTTGCATTTTTGTTCATGTGTGTGTCTTGTGAATGGTCCAAGTCGGACCGAAACGTCGTCATAAGCTTTTCTCTCTCTCTCCTATGTTATTTGTGTATCGTTTCAGTCACGGTATTTAACCTCTATGTTCCTTACTGTCATTACATGTACGTACCCTAACTTGTCTTTCCTAACACTAGGGAGATGTACAGCAGCTGTACAACACCAGAGAGATGTACAGCAGCTGTACAACACCAGAGAGATGTACAGCAGCTGTACAACACCAGAGAAATGTTCAGCAGCTGTACAACACCAGAGAGATGTACAGCAGCTGTACAACACCAGAGAAATGTTCAGCAGCTGTACAACACCAGAGAGATGTACAGCAGCGGTACAACACCAGAGAGATGCACAGCAGCTGTACAACACCAGAGAGATGCACAGCAGCTGTACAACACCAGAGAGATGTACAGCAGCTGTACAACACCAGAGAGATGTACAGCAGCTGTACAACACCAGAGAGATGCACAGCAGCTGTACAACACCAGAGAAATGTACAGCAGCTGTACAACACCAGAGAGATGCACAGCAGCTGTACAACTCCAGAGAGATGTACAGAAGCTGTACAACACCAGAGAGATGTACAGAAGCTGTACAACACCAGAGAGATGCACAGCAGCTGTACAACACCAGAGAGATGTACAGCAGCTGTACAACACCAGAGAGATGTATAGCAGCTGTACAGCACCAGAGAGATGTACAGCAGCTGTACAACACCAGAGAGATGTACAGCAGCTGTACAACACCAGAGAGATGTACAACAGCTGTACAACACCAGAGAGATGCACAGCAGCTGTACAACACCAGAGAGATGCACAGCAGCTGTACAACACCAGAGAGATGTATAGCAGCTGTACAACACCAGAGAGATGCACAGCAGCTGTACAACACCAAAGAGATGCACAACACCTGTACAACACCAGAGAGATGCACAACACCTGTACAACACCAGAGACCACGTTCCTTCACTTGGGCACGGGCTCTTGATCCAAGAAATTTGACGTATCCTCCTTTCCTTTGATATTTCAGCCAACCATTCCCTAGGCATCGCATGACCCTTAAAGGTTAAGTAAATTATCCATGAAGACCCAGGAGCTAGTGCTGAACCCAGTATATCCATGAAGACCCAGGAGCTAGTGCTGAACCCAGTATATCCATGAAGACCCAGGATCTAGTGCTGAACCCAGTATATCCATGAAGACCCAGGATCTAGTGCTGAACCCAGTATATCCATGAAGACCCAGGAGCTAGTGCTGAACCCAGTATATCCATGAAGACCCAGGATCTAGTGCTGAACCCAGTATATCCATGAAGACCCAGGAGCTAGTGCTGAACCCAGTATATCCATGAAGACCCAGGAGCTAGTGCTGAACCCAGTATATCCATGAAGACCCAGGAGCTAGTGCTGAACCCAGTATATCCATGAAGACCCAGGATCTAGTGCTGAACCCAGTATATCCACGAAGACCCAGGAGCTAGTGCTGAACCCAGTATATCCATGAAGACCCAGGAGCTAGTGCTGAACCCAGTATATCCACGAAGACCCAGGAGCTAGTGCTGAACCCAGTATATCCATGAAGACCCAGGAGCTAGTGCTGAACCCAGTATATCCATGAAGACCCAGGAGCTAGTGCTGAACCCAGTATATCCATGAAGACCCAGGAGCTAGTGCTGAACCCAGTAAAGCGCCTTAAGAATATAAGAAAAATCAAGCTGCAAAGCTTTAGCAAGCTTAGGTTAAGCTTGTTAGGAAACAGGACAAGTGTTTCCTGACGCAGATCTTAGTCAAGTGACCACCCGCAGCTGGAGCTTTTGGTCATCTGACCGAGGCCTTCCACCGGCTTACCCGTCCACCTCTTTATAAAATATAGTTATAATTATTATCATTAACAAACACTTACTAACTTCATTACTTAGACTGACTTTCTAGAAACTAATTAATTGATCTTAATAAAACTCGTAAAGTTTATTCTCTAAGTAAAATAATAATTTATTCTCTTAATAAAATAATAATTTATTCTCTTAATTAAATAATAATTTATCTTAATAAAATAATAATTTATTCTCCTAATAAAATAATAATTTATTCTCTTAATAAAATAATAATTTACTCGCTTAATAAAATAATAATTTATTCTCTTAATAAAATAATAATTTATTCTCTTAATAAAATAATAATTTATTCTCTTAATAAAATAATAATTTATTCTCTTAATAAAATAATAATTTACTCGCTTAATAAAATAATAATTTATTCTATTAGTAAAATAATAATTTATTCTCTTAATAAAATAATTTATTGTCTTGATCAAATAATAATTTTTTCTCTTAAAATAATAATTTACTCTCATAATAATAATTTATTCTGTTAATTAAATAATAATTTATTCTCTTAATAAAATAATAATTTATTCTCTTAATAAAATAATAATTTATTCTCTTAATAAAATAATTTATTCTCTTAATATAATAATTTATTCTCTTAATAAAATAATTTATTCTCTTAATAAAATAATTTATTCTCTTAATAAAATAATTTATTCTCTTAATAAAATAATTTATTCTCTTAATAAAATAATTTATTCTCTTAATATAATAATTTATTCTCTTAATATAATAATTTATTCTCTTAATAAAATAATTTATTCTCTTAATAAAATAATTTATTCTCTTAATATAATAATTTATTCTCTTAATAAAATAATTTATTCTCTTAATAAAATAATTTATTCTCTTAATAAAATAATTTATTCACTAGAACATTCCACTCAAAAAAATACATTAAACTTTTGTTTAATATTTTAGATATTTTAATTCACATTTATAACAACTAAGAAATAAAAGGCACAATAACCCGACCGAAACAGAAAAAGTTAATGGTTCAAGTCTGTCCGAAACGTCGTCATGTCTTTATTCTATGTGCGAGTTATTTATGTATAGAGAATATGATAGAAAGTATGTAATTTGTAGGCCTAAAGCAGCTTAAAAGTCCGTTTAGTTTTTCAGCTGCACGGCCTAATAGTCCTATAGAATACTAAATATGATAAACAGTTTTATTACGAATATATATTTTATATAATGGTGGTTACATTGCCCACTAAATTTTTACCTTTTTTCTAAATGAGATACGCCATTGGCGAAAGTTGAAGTCGATATGACGCAGCATTCTCAAGTTGTATCACCAAAACTAATAATATTTTTTTTATTATAATTATTAAACTAGAAGTGTACAGAACAAAACACTATAATTTTGAGTCTGTTTTATTAAAACTGGAAAACTGGGAATCAGTAACGCAAACTTTATGCAAAATATTCCAGCAATAAAAGTTTGAAGTCGATCAGAAGATTCATTTTCCAGTTTTTTTTATGACTACGTTAGTAAACTAATAAATTTTTGCTTATAAATTGTAAACCTATGAAATGTTTTCGGTGAGATGCGTCAGACTAACATGGGCCAGTAGGCATGCTGCAGTGCTCCTTCTTTATTTCTTTTATTAACACATCGGCAGTCTCCCACAAAGGCAGGGTGGCCCGAAAAAGAAAAGCTTTAACCATCATTCACTCCATCACTGTCTTGCCAGAAGGGTGCTTTACACTACAGTTTTTAAACTGCAACATTAACACCCCTCCTTCAGAGTGCAGGCACTGTACTTCCCATCTCCAGGACTCAAGTCCGGCCTGCCGGTTTCCCTGAATCTCTTCAGAAATGTTACCTTGCTTACACTCCAACAGCACATCAAGTCCTAAAAACCTATTACCTCAATTCGCTCCTATCTAACTCGCTCACGCAACCTTGCTGGAAGTCCAAGCCCCTCGCACACAAAACCTCCTTTACCCCTTCCCTCCAACCTTTCCTAGACCGACCCCTACCCCGTCTTCCTCACTACAAATTTATACACTCTGAGTCATTTCGGTCCATTCTCTCTACATGTCCGAACCACCTCAACAACCCAGCATCTCTTAATTTCAAACTACGGATTCCCTGCATTATATTCACCTTGCATTGCCCTTCCTTCTTTCGTTCTTATAAAGGTTTCACCTGTTAAGACGGGACATTATGACGTTATCATGGAGAACAAAAATCCAGAGCTTTCTTAAAATTCAACACCAGTGTTGATCACCTGCTCCTATCCTGGGGGACTGACTACCTCATCTTCCAATGTCTGCTGTAAATAGTCCTCATATTATTCCCATGTATTGTAATGATAAAGCCACTGGTTGGAGATGAATAAACAAGAGACCTGGATGTTGCACATTTGTCTAATTCATCATCGGTAAGTTTGAAGCTGATCTGAAGAGTCATTTTTAAGTTATTTCGTGGTGACCATTGAGGAACCTGGAGGAAGAAATTTCAGATAACTACTGAAGGTATCCCTCTCGGGGGATACATCAAGGAAACCATCAGACGAAATAATTGACGTTGAGCACCACGTTAAATAATTGATGTTGAGCACCACGTTAAATAATTGACGTTGAGCACCACGTTAAATAATTGACGTTGAGCACCACGTTAAATAATTGACGTTGAGCACCACGTTAAATAATTGACGTTGAGCACCACGTTAAATAATTGACGTTGAGCACCACGTTAAATAATTGACGTTGAGCACCACGTTGAGCACCACGTTAAATAATTGACGTTGAGCACCACGTTAAATAATTGACGTTGAGCACCACGTTAAATAATTGACGTTGAGCACCACGTTAAATAATTGACGTTGAGCACCACGTTAAATAATTGATGTTGAACACCACATTAAATAATTGACGTTGAGCACCACGTTAAATAATTGATGTTGAGCACCACGTTAAATAATTGATGTTGAGCACCACGTTAAATAATTGACGTTGAGCACCACGTTAAATAATTGATGTTGAACACCACGTTAAATAATTGACGTTGAGCACCACGTTAAATAATTGATGTTGAGCACCACATTAAATAATTGACGTTGAGCACCACGTTAAATAATTGATGTTGAGCACCACGTTAAATAATTGACGTTGAGCACCACGTTAAATAATTGACATTGAGCACCACGTTAAATAATTGACATTGAGCACCACGTTAAATAATTGACATTGAGCACCACGTTAAATAATTGACGTTGTGCACAACGTTGAACACCACGTTAAATAATTGACGTTGAGCACCACGTTAAATATTTGACGTTGAGCATCACGTTAAATAATTGACATAAGAAAATAAGAAAGAAGGAACACTGCAACAGGCCTGCTGACCCATGCGGAGCAGGTCCATGTCCCCCCCCGGATTAGCTCAATGACCCATCCAGTCTGGCCACCTCCACTCTAAAAGAGCACGGCACCAGACCCAGCAGCACAAGCTAGTCAGGCCTAACTCACACCCACCCACACCCACTCATGTATTTATCTAACCTATTTTTAGAACTACAAAATGTTTTAGCCTCAATAACTGTACTCGGGAGTTTGTTCCACTCATCCACAACTCTATTACCAAACCAGTGCTTTCCTATATCCTTCCTGAATCTGAATTTTTCCAACTTGAAACCATTGCTGCGAGTCCTGTCTTGGCCGGAAATTTTCAGCACGCTCTTTACATCCTCTTTATTTATTCCTGTTTTCTATTTATATACCTCGATCATATCCCCCCTAATTCTACGCCTTTCAAGAGAGTGCAGATTCAGGGCCTAAGTCTATCCTCATAGGGAAGATTTCTGATACATGGGATCAACTTTGCCATCCTCCTCTGTACGTTTTCCAGAGCATTTATATCCATTCTGTAATACGGTGACCAGAACTGAGCAGCATAGTCTAAATGAGGCCTAGCCAAGGATATATAGAGTTGAAGAACAACCTGAGGACTTCTATTATTTATACTTCTAGATATGAAGCCAAGAATTCTGTTAGCTTTATTGTGAACACTAATGCACTGTTGTCTTGGTTTTAGATTACTGCTAACAAGAACTTCTAAATCCTTTTCGCAATCAGTAGTATTAAGATCTACATTATTTAGTTTATATGTGGCATGGTTATTTTCCTTTCCAACATTTAGAATTTTGCATTTGTCTATATTAAACTGCATCTGCCACTTCTCCGACCATTGCATCAGTCTATTCAAATCATCCTGGAGTGCTTTAGTGTCCACATTAGAATGAATTGGACGGCCTATTTTGGTGTCATCGGCAAATTTGCTTATATCGCTATTTATTCCCTCATCTATGTCGTTTATGTAAATTGTGAACAACAACGGGCCCAACACTGACCCTTGAGGAACACCGCTTGTGGCGTGGCCCCATTCTGATTTCTCTCCATTTATTCAAACTCTCTGCTGCCTATTTGTCAGCTATGCCTCTACCCAGGAAAAAATTTCTCCTCCTATTCCATGTGCCATAAGTTTCCTCAATAACCTCTGATGTGGAACTCTATCTAAAGGCTTACCGAAGTCCATATACGCAATATCATATTCATTACCATGATCTACCTCCTCAAACACCTTAGTGAAAAATGTTAGTAAATTCGTAAGACAGGAACGCCCTTTTGTAAAACCGTGTTGAGATTCATTAATCAATCTGTGCCTATCAAAATGGCTACGAATTGCTTCGGCAATTATTGATTCCATAAATTTTCCCACTATGGACGTAAGGTTTATTGGTCTATAGTTCGAAGCCAAGGACCTGTCACCTGCCTTGTAAAAAGGTATTACATTTGCCATTTTCCACTTATCAGGCACTATACCAGTTTGTAGTGATATGTTAAAAAGATTAGGCAAAGGTATGCTAAGTTCCTGTTTACATTCCTTTAACACCCTTGTAAATAGCTCATCAGGGCCTGGGGATTTGTTTGAGGACTATGTCACTAGTTACCGCAATCGTGCACAGTTTATTATAGACCTGTTCTACATAATCTATTATTTCAGGACTATCGCTAGTATTTTCCTGGGTGAAAACTGAGAGGAAGTAGGTATTGAGAATTTCGCACACATCCTTATCATTGTCAGTGATCTGACCAGAGTTACTTTTAAGTGGGCCAATCTTGTCCCTAATCTTACTTCTGTATACCTGAAAGAACCCTTTTGGGTTAGTCTTTGAATCCCTTGCGACCTTAGCCTCATAATCCCTTTTTGCCTTTCTTATTCCTTTCTATATTTCTCTCTTTAATTGAATATACTGATTTCTTAACTGCCCATCCCCTCTTTAGATGCGCTTTTATATGCCTCCCTTTTGACCAATGAGATGTTTTAATCCATTGTTCATCCATTTGGGATCATTTTTGTTAGATCTAATTTCCCTACTTGGAACAAAAGTTGTCTGGGCAGCTAGAACTATGCTCTGAAAAATGTCATATTGGCAATCAAGATCACCTACCTGACCCATAGTCAGGACATCCCAATTTAGTCCACCCAGGTAATTTTTCAGTCCCATGAAGTGGGCCAAGCGAAAATCTAGGACAGAGATTTGATTGCAGTTATCTGGGTAATTCCATGATATATTAAAACTAAGTGATTTGTGATCACTTTCCCCAAGCTCATCATTAACCTCAAGATTATTAATTAGTGAATCTTTGTTGGCAAGAACCAAGTCAAGCAGATTGTTTCCTGTAGTTGGTTCTGTTACAACCTGTTCTAAAAAGCAATCTTGAACCGTATCAAGAAAGTCATTAGACTCAAGATTTCCTGTCATATTGTTCCATTCAATTTGTCTAAAGTTAAAATCTCCCATTATCACAACATTTTCATATCTAGATAACTTATGAATTTCGTCCCATAACAGCTTACTGCACTCCCTATCAAGGTTTGGGGGCCTATAAATCACACCCAAAATTAATTTGTCACTTCCCTCGAGAAACTGTAGCCAAACAGATTCTGTGTTCTGTGTTTCTAATCTTATATCATGTCTAAGACAACAATTTAAATTTTCTCTGATGTACATCGCCGCACCACCACCCTTCCTGTTGATCCTGTCAATGTGGAACAGTTTATTACTCTGTATGTTGCCTTCAGAAGGCATTTCTCTATCTTTCAGGTTGAACCAGGTCCTTGTTATACCAATAATATGTATATTACCTACACTTGCAAGTAATTTTAGCTCATCTATCTTATTTCTTAGACTCCTACTATTTGTATAGTAAACCTTAAGGGAGCTAGTCACTCGTTGCCCTCTACTATCTCTCTTTGTTTGTTGATCAATTGATTTGCCATTACTAGCAACTTTATTTTGAATATTGTCTTTTAAACATATCCCTGAGGTATCCCGGTAATAACTTCTGTTTTTAACCCTAATACTGCAGCCTGACTGTTTCCCACAAACACCCATACCTCTATAATCTATCAGTTTAAATTCCTAGACAAGTCATCAATTACCCTCTCTATCGAATTGGCTAATGCAACCACTCCATCCCCAGAGAGATGAACCCCATCCCTTGCATACATATCACGTTTGCCAAAGAATAGGTCCCAGTTTTCAATGAATGGGATTGCAAGTTTCTTGCAGTACCTGTCTAGCCAGCAATTTATACCAATTGCTCTAGACATCCATTCATTTCCCACTCCCTTTCTAGGCAAGATGCTACATATGACTGAGCTCCCTCCCTTAGACCTATCTACTTCTATGGCTAGCCTGTACTTATCCAGCAGCTCCTCTCTCCTGCCCTTCCCAATGTCATTACCCCTAGCACTAAGACAGATAATGGGTTTGTTCCCATTACCTGCCATAATATTATCCAACCTGCTGACTATGTCACTAACACCAGCTCCAGGAAGGCACACTCTCTGTCTGACCTTTCTGTCTCTGTTACAAAATGCACGTTCCATATATCTTACCTGAAAATCTCCTACTATTAAAATATTCTTACCTTGATTAGCAGGGGAATCAGCGGTATCTTCAACCTCACTAACCACTGAAGTACACTCGTTTTGGAGAACAGAGAATCGATTTCTTACCTTCACATCTTCTCTATTAATTCTCATCTTCCTTCTTCCTGAACTGTGAACCACTTGCCACTTAAAGCGGCTGCCACTTTCACTGCTGGTGACCATTTCCTCCTTACCAGCAAAATCCTTATCACATTCACTCCCAAATTCATGCTTCTGCTACTTTTCTTGTGGGAACTTCTGTCGTTACTCTTGTTGCTTATGTTATTACTGTTTGCTGGTGCTTTTGTTGTTACTGGTGCTTGTTTCTGTTGTTGCTGGTGCTTCTGTTGTTGCTATTGTTGCTGGTGTTACTGTTATTGCTGTTGCATATTTTGCTATTGTTATTGCAGGTGCATCTGTTTTTACTGTTGTTGATGCATCTGCTGTTGTTAATGCTGGTACTGTTGCTGTTGGTGGTGCTGGTGGCAGTGCTGAGTGAAGTTGTTGGCAGTGCTGGGTGGTGGTGGTGCAGCTGGTGCTGTTGTTGTTGGTGGTGCTGGTGGTGGTGGTGAGTGATGGTGCTGGCGGTGTTGGGTGGTGGTACAGCTGGTGTTGTTGCTGTTGGTGGTGCTGGTGGCGGTGGTGAGTAATAGTGTTGGCGGTGCTGGGTGGTGGTACAGATGGTGGTGCTATATGGTGGTGCTGGTGGTTTTAGTGATGTTGAATGGTGGTGCTAGATGGTGGTGGTGGGGTGTTAATGATGTTGAATGGTGGGGCTAGATGGTGGTGCTGGTGGTGGGTGGTGATGGTGGTATTATGGTGTTGAATGGTCGTGTTTAGTAGGGGTACTGGTGGTGCTTGGCGCTGGTGTTAGGTGGTGCTGAGTGGTGGTGCTAGGTGAAGGAGCTAGGCAGTGGGGCTGGTTTTAGGTGGTAGTGCTGAGTAGTGGTGGTGGTGCTGAGTAGTGGTGGAGGTGCTGGGTGAGAGTGAGTGGTGGTGGTCGTGCTGAGGGGTGGTGCTGCTGAGTGGTGGTGGTGGTGTTGACAAGTGGTGGTGGTGCTGAGTGGTGGTGGTGGTACTGGGAGCTGGTGGTGGTGTTGACTAGTGGTGGTGATGCTGAGTGGTGGCGGTGCTGAATGGCGGTGGTGGTGATGTTGACTGCTGGAGATGGTGGTGGTGTTGACTGGTGGTAGTGGTGGTGGTGTTGACTGGTGGTGGTGGTGCTGAGTGCTGGTGTTGACTGGTGGTGGTGTTGACAGGTGGTGCTGAGTGGTGGTGCTGAGTGGTGGTGGTGTTGACTGGTGGAGCTGAGTGGTGGTGGTGTTGACTGGTGGTGATGAGTGGTGGTGGTATTGACTGGTGGTGCTGAGTGGTGGTGGTGTTCACTGGTGGTGCTGAGTTGTGGTGGTGTTGACTGGTGGTGGTGGAGGTGTTGACTGGTGGTGCTGAGAGGTGGTTGTGTTGAATGGTGGTGCTGAGTGGTGGTGGTGTTGACAGGTGGTGCTGAGTGGTGGTGGTGTTGACTGGTGGTGGTGGTGGTATTGACTGGTGGTGCTAAGTGGTGGTGGTGTTTACTGGTGGTGGTGTTGACTGGTGATGCTGAGTGGTGGTGGTGTTGACTGGTGGTGGTGTTGACTGGTGATGCTGAGTGGTGGTGGTGTTGACTGGTGGTGCTGAGTGGTGGTGGTGTTGACTGGTGGTACTGAGTGGTGGTGATGTTGACTGGTGGTGGTGGTGGTCGTGTTGACTGGTGGTGCTGAGTGGTGGTGGTGTTGACTACTGGTGGTAGTGGTGTTGACTGGTGCTGCTTAGTGGTGGTGGTGTTGACTGGTGGTGCTGAGTGGTGGTGGTGTTGACTAGTGGTGGTGGTGGTGTTGACTGGTGGTGCTGAGTGGTGGTGGTGTTGACTGGCGGTGCTGGCTGGTGCTGGTGTTGACTGGCGGTGCGGAGTGATGCTGGTGTTGACTGGTGGTGCTGAGTGATGGTGGTGTTGACTGGTGGTGCTAAGTGGTGGTGGTGTTGACTGGAGGTGCTGAGAGGTGGTGGTGTTGACTGGTGGTACTGAGCGGTGGTGGTGATGACTGGTTGAGCTGAGTGGTGGTGGTGTTGACTGGTGGTGCTGAGTGGTGGTGGTGTTGACTGGTTGAGCTGAGTGGTGGTGGTGTTGACTGGTGGTGCTGAGTGGTGGTGGTGTTGACTGGTGGTGGTGGTGTTGGCTGGTGGTGCTGAGTGGTGGTGGTGTTGACTGGTGGTGGTGATGACTGGTGGTGGTGTTGACTGGTGGTGCTGAGTGGTGGTGGTGTTGACCGGTGGTGCTGACTGGTGGTGGTGTTGACTGGTGGTGCTGAGTGGTGGTGGTGTTGACAGGTGGTGCTGAGTGGTGGTGGTGTTGACTGGTGGTGCTGAGTGGTGGTGGTGTTGACTGGTGGTGCTGAGTGGTGGTGGTGTTGACTGGTGGTGCTGAGTGGTGGTGGTGTTGACAGGTGGTGCTGACTGGTGGTGGTGTTGACTGGTGGTGCCGAGTGATGGTGGTGTTGCCTGGTGGTGCTCAGTGGTGGTGGTGTTGACTGGTGGTGCTGAGTGGTGGTGGTGTTGACTGGTGGTGTTGACTGGTGGTGGTATTGACTGGTGGTGGTGTTGACTGGTGGTGCTGAATGGTGGTGGTGTTGACTGGTGGTGTTGACTGGTGGTGGTATTGACTGGTGGTGGTGTTGACTGGTGGTGTTGACTGGTGCTGGTGTTGATTGGAGGTGCTGAGTGGTGGTGGTGTCGACTGGTGGTGGTGTTGACTGGTGGTGGTGTCGACTGGTGGTGGTGTTGACTGGTGGTGGTGTTGACTGGTGGTGTTGACTGGTGGTGGTGTTGACTGGTGGTGCTGAGTGGTGGTGGTGTTGACTGGTGGTGCTGAGTGGTGGTGGTGTTAACTGGTGGTGCTGAGTGGTGGTGGTGTTGACAGGTGGTGCTGAGTGGTGGTGGTGTTGACTGGTGGTGTTGACTGGTGGTGCTGAGTGGTGGTGGTGTTGACTGGTGGTGCTGAGTGGTGGTGGTGTTGACAGGTGGTGCCGAGTGGTGGTGGTGTTGACTGGTGGTGCTGAGTGGTGGTGGTGTTGACTGGTGGTGCTGAGTGGTGGTGGTGCTGACTGGTGATGCTGAGTGGTGGTGGTGTTGACAGGTGGTGCCGAGTGGTGGTGGTGTTGACTGGTGGTGCTGAGTGGTGGTGGTGTTGACTGGTGGTGCTGAGTGGTGCTGGTGTTGACTGGTGGTGTTGACTGGTGCTGGTGTTGACTGGAGGTGCTGAGTGGTGGTGGTGTTGACTGGTGGTGCTGAGTGGTGGTGGTGTTGACTGGTGGTGCTGAGTGGTGGTGGTGCTGACAGGTGGTGCCGAGTGGTGGTGGTGTTGACTGGTGGTGCTGAGTGGTGGTGGTGTTGACTGGTGGTGCTGAGGGGTGGTGGTGTTAACTGGTGGTGTTGACTGGTGCTGGTGTTGACTGGAAGTGCTGAGTGGTGGTTGTATTGACTGGTGGTGCTGTGATGATGGTTGTGTTGACTGGTGGTGCTGAATGGTGGTGGTGTTGACTGGTGGTGGTGTTGACTGGTGGTGGTGTTGACTGGTGGTGCTGAGTGGTGGTGGTGTTGACAGGTGGTGCTGAGTGGTGGTGGTGTTGACTGGTGGTGCTGAGTGGTGGTGGTGTTGACTATTGGTGTTGACTGGTGGTGTTGACTTGTGGTGGTGTTGACTGGTGGTGTTGACTGGTGGATGTGTTGTCTAGTGGTGGTGTTGACTGGTGGTGGTGTTGACTGGTGGTGGTGTTGACTGGTGGTGGTGTTGACTGGTGGTGGTGCTGACTGGTGGAGGTGTTGACTGGTGGTGGTGTTGACTGGTGGTGGTGTTGACTGGTGGTGGTGTTGACTGGTGGTGGTGTTGACTGGTGGTGGTGTTGACTGGTGGTGGTGTTGACTGGTGGTGGTGTTGACTGGTGGTGGTGTTGACTGGTGGTGGTGTTGACTGGTGGTGGTGTTGACTGGTGCTGGTGTTGACTGGTGGTGGTGTTGACTGGTGGTGGTGTTGACTGGTGGTGGTGTTGACTGGTGCTGGTGTTGACTGGTGGTGGTGTTGACTGGTGGTGTTGACTGGTGGTGGTGTTGACTGGTGGTGGTGTTGACTGGTGGTGGTGTTGACTGGTGGTGTTGACTGGTGGTGGTGTTGACTGGTGGTGTTGACTGGTGGTGGTGTTGACTGGTGGTGGTGTTGACTGGTGGTGGTGTTGACTGGTGGTGGTGTTGACTGGTGGTGGTGTTGACTGGTGGTGGTGTTGACTGGTGGTGGTGTTGACTGGTGGTGTTGACTGGAGGTCTAAGTCACTGTTGTAGAAGTGTTTACACAGCTCAGAGACATCGTGAAAAGATGAATATTAAATATTTAGCGCCCGGCTTTTGCCCTCCCTGCCTGCCTGCCTGCCTGCCTGCCTCCCTGCCTGCCTGCCTGCCTGCCTGCCTGCCTGCCTGCCTGCCTGCCTGCCTGCCTGCCTGCCTGCCTGCCTCCCTGCCTGCCTGCCTGCCTGCCTGCCTGCCTGCCTGCCTGCCTGCCTGCCTGCCTGCCTGCCTGCCTGCCTGCCTGCCTCCCTGCCTGCCTGCCTGCCTGCCTGCCTGCCTGCCTGCCTGCCTGCCTGCCTGCCTGCCTGCCTGCCTGCCTGCCTGCCTGCCTGCCTGCCTGCCTCCCTGCCTCCCTGCCTGCCTGCCTGCCTGCCTGCCTGCCTGCCTGCCTGCCTGCCTGCCTCCCTGCCTCCCTGCCTCCCTGCCTGCCTCCCTGCCTGCCTGCCTGCCTGCCTGCCTGCCTGCCTGCCTCCCTGCCTCTACTGCCTCCCTGCCTCTCCTGCCTCCCTGCCTCTCCTGCCTCCCTGCCTCTCCTGCCTCCCTGCCTCTCCTGCCTCCCTACCTGCCTGCCTTTCCTGCCTCCCTGCCTCTCGTGCCTCCCTACCTGCCTGCCTCTCCTGCCTTTCCTGCCTCCCTGCCTCCCTGCCTGCCTGCCTCTCCTGCCTTTCCTGCCTTTCCTGCCTCAATGCCTCCCTGCCTGCCTTGCTCTCCTGCCTCCCTGCCTCTCCTGCCTCCCTGCCTGCCTGCCTCTCCTGCCTCCCTGCCTCTCCTGCCTCCCTGCCTGCCTGCCTCTCCTGCCTCCCTGCCTCTCCTGCCTCCCTGCCTGCCTGCCTCTCCTGCCTCCCTGCCCCTCCTGCCTCCCTGCCCCTCCTGCCTGCCTCTCCTGCCTCCCTGCCCCTCTTGCCTCCCTGCCTGCCTGCCTCTCCTGCCTCCCTGCCTCTCCTGCCTCCCTGCCTGCCTGCCTATCCTGCCTCCTTGCCTCTCCTGCATCCCTGCCTGCCTGCCTCTCCTGCCTCCCTGCCTCTCCTGCCTCCCTGCCTGCCTGCATCTCCTGCCTCCCTACCTCTCCTGCCTCCCTGCCTCTCCTGCTTCCCTGCCTCTCCTGCCTCCCTGCCTGCCTGCCTCTCCTGCCTCCCTGCCTGCCTGCCTCCCTGCTTGCCTGCCTCTCCTGCCTCCCTGCCTCTTCTGCCTCCCTGCCTGCCTGCCTCCCTGCCTGCCTGCATCTCCTGCCTCCCTGCCTCTCCTGCCTCCCTGCCTGCCTGCCTCTCGTTCCTCCCTGCCTCTCCTGCCTCCCTGCCTGCCTGCCTCTCCTGCCTCCCTGCCTCTCCTGCCTCCTTGCCTGCCTGCCTCTCCTGCCTCCCTGCCTCTTTGCCAACCTGCCTGCCTGTATCTCCTGCCTCCCTGCCTGCCTGCCTGTCCTGCGTGCCTGCCTCTCCTGCCTCCCTGCCCCTCCTGCCTCCCTGCCTGCCTGCCTCTCCTGCCTCCCTGCCCCTCCTGCCTTCCTGCCCCTCCTGCCCCGCCTCTCCTGCCTCCCTGCCCCTCCTGCCTCCCTGCCTGCCTGCCTCTCCTGCCTCCCTGCCTCTCCTGCCTTCCTGCCTGCCTGCCTATCCTGCCTCCTTGCCTCTCCTGCCTCCCTGCCTGCCTGCCTGCCTCTCCTGCCTCCCTGCCTGCCTGCCTCTCCTGCCTCTCTGCCTCCCTGCCTGCCTGCCTCTCCTGCCTTTCCTCCCTCCCTGCCTCCCTGCCTGCCTGCCTCTCCTGCCTCTCCTACCTCCCTGCCTTCCTGCCTGCCTGCCTCTCCTGCCTCACTGCCTCTCCTGCCTCCCTGCCTGCCTGCCTCCCTGCCTGCCTGCATCTCCTGCCTCCATGCCTCTCCTGCCTCCCTGCCTGCCTGCCTCTCGTTCCTCCCTGCCTCTCCTGCCTCCCTGCCTGCCTGCCTCTCGTTCCTCCCTGCCTCTCCTGCCTCCTTGCCTGCCTGCCTCTCCTGCCTCCCTGCCTCTCTGCCTCCCTGCCTGCCTGTATCTCCTGCCTCCCTGCTTGCCTGCCTCTCCTGCCTGCCTGCCTCTTCTGACTCCCTGCCTGCCTGCCTCTCTGCCTCCCTGCCTGCCTGGCTCTCCTGCCTGCCTGCATCTCCTGCCTCCCTGCCTCTCTGCCTCCCTGCCTGCGTACCTTGTTCCAAGGTTCGTAGGCTCGAGTCTCCTTCAGCCAGAGATCAGTGTTTGTAAATTTATATACATATATATATATATATTTATATATATATATATATATATATATATATATATATATATATATATATATATATATATATATATATATATATATGTATATATACGTATATATATATATATATATATATATATATATATATATATATATATATATATATATATATATATATATATATATATATATATATATATATATATATATATATATATATATATATATATATATATGTATATATAGGGTGAGCGGTGCATTGAGGTATCTGCGGAAACAAAAATATGTAATCCATGGAAGCAAAGAAGGGATTGTACGAGAGTATAGTGGTACCAACACTCTATCCACCTTGCCATACGCCTTTTCCAAATCCATAAATGCCGCAAAAACCTCTTTAGCCTAATCTAAATACTGTTCACCTACATGTTTCACTGTAAACAGTTGGTCTACACACCCCCTACTCTTCCTAAATCCTCCCTGTTCATCTGCTATCCTGCTCTCCGTCTTACTCTTAATTCTTTCAATAATAACTCTACCATACACTACCAGGTATACTCAATAGATTTATTACGCTGTAATTTTTGATTTTTTGGCTTTGCGGCTTGGTAAAACCCTTGTTTATTGTTTTGTGACAACTTTTCGCTCCTGGAGAGCGAAACATTGTCACAATAAAGTGTCACATTAGTTGCACTTGTGTCCTTTAATCTGACACAATAGAAAAATGGTATTAGTAGTAGTGGTAATAGTAGTAGTAGTAATAATAGTAGTAACAGCAGTAGCAGTAGTAATAGTAGCAGCAGTAGTAGTAGCAATAGTAGTAAGAGCAGTAGCAGTAGTAATAGTAGCAGTAGTAATAGTAGCAGCAGTAGTAGTAGTAATAGTAGTAACAGCAGTAGTAGTAGTAATAGAAGTAGCAGCAGTAATAGTAGTAATGGTAGTAGCAGCAGTAGCAGCAGCAGTAGTAGTAATAGTCGTGGTAGCAGTGGTGGTAGTGGTAGTAGTAGTGGTTGGGGGGGTAGTAATAGTGGTGGTGTTAGTAGTGGTGGTAGCAGTGGAGGTAGTAGTAGTAATGGTAGTAGTAGTAGTGGCGGTAGTAGTATTGGTGGCAGTAGTGGTGGTAGCAGTGGAAATGATAGTAGTGTAGACAGCCTGTACTGTCTACCGGACAGCCTATGCTGTCTGTTAGATTCATATGCCTCGGCACTACGGTGCTGCCCTCTCTAGGCCTGCCCAGGTCAGTGAGACGCGATGCCCAGTCGGTCTCACTTCACTGCTACAGCTTCAGCCATTATACGCTCTTTGAGTTAATACCCCCATCAAGATTTACACCGATCATATACCTGTATTGTCTTTTTCGCAGATAAGAACCTCTCGGGAAAGCATACTCTGTGGTCCCTCACGTTCCACAACTACAACCCGGAGATGTAAAGATGGTGTAAACAGCGTAGCATCCTCAACGAAGTAATCTGAGGGACTGACCACTTCAAAGTACATGGTCGAGGAGATATACTGATTGCATCAACTTTACACATCCATCTCTTCCGCTGTCTCCTCTGCATTCAAATGAAGAGGTCTACTGTGTAGGCGGAACATTTCGGAATAATGATACGTAACTCTTGCAAATGCGTCTTAATAAACCATACCCCCGGCCGGGATTGAACCCGCGGTCATAGAGTCTCAAAACTCCAGACCGTCGCGTTAGCCACTGGACCAGCTAGCCACAATAAGATTCGTCCAACTAGGTATATTTCTACACCATAGGAAGGTTAGCACAGGCACCACTGTGACCACAAATGCAAGTTTTTACAGACGAATCTCCAGCTAGCGTGGCTGTGACGAACTCTAGCTCAAGTCCCTTCACTGCCGTCAACATGACTCAAGAAATCGTAATGACACGATTGCAAACAAACAATACCCCCGGCCGGGGGTATTGTTTGTTTGCAATCGTGTCATTACGATTTCTTGAGACATGCGTCTTAATCACTTGAGTGGTACATTAATTATGGCACAAGTGTCTCATACAATAACTTCGGATACACATTAATAACTGACATGAAGATTTTACTGCCCCCTGTTGGGGGCAGTAAAATCTTCATGTCAGTACATTTATGCCTTGGGTAAATAGATTTTTATCTCTAAATACACCTTTAATACAATAAGAAACACTACAGTTGTATATTAGACTAATGTCTACACGATGTCTAAAACTAATAGCTACAAGTTATTTTAGTTATTAGTTTTAGAGACATCGTGTAGACATTAGTCTAATATACAACTGAAGTGTTTCTTATTGTATTAATGGTGTATTTAGAGATAAAAATCTATTTACCGAAGGCATAAATGATTTTACCGCCCCCAAGAGGCGGTGATTTCCAGCCTCTGATACCATCGTCAGAACAGAAAATATTTGCTCGAGAGACCTATAAAGAATAATTGCAATCAGTGCCACATAGAAAATTAAAATGATTATATATATATCAACAGTCTTCTTTAAAGGGGTAAATTAAAGTGGCAGTTTGATTTTTCTCTTTTTTTTTTCTTCTTACGAAATGATTCGTTGATAACTTGAGACCGTCTTCAGTATTTAAAGCTGATGCATCTTACTGAGAGATTGCTGCTATTAAGTTTGTTTTATGTAGGTGTAAATCGGACGATTTTACGAAATAGTTGAAATCTACTGCAATCTGTGCTATATCTGGAGAATGCCTCTTCAGAACGGCCTCAAACTTTTAGCTATTTTACCAATTTTTAATTTTGAAATGGTATAACACTATTGTTGTCATTTAATAAGTGTACTTTGTCATCTGAGAGGCATAAATCTTAAATGTCTGATGATTATGTCAAAATAGACAGAATTCTTTCGGGGTTTAGGATGTGTTGGTGTAGATTTTCCAAATGTAATAACATAACTAATAAATTATTATTGCTGAACTCTTCGTAATAACTAAAAAATTCATCATCTGGTCGGCTTCAAACTTACAGTTCTAAAGTGTTTTCCTCATATACCTCAGCTTATTCTCATTCTGTGTCTGGTTGATGTCTGACGCACCAGGGAGTTAGCAGCACCAACTTAAAACCCACACCTGGCAAACAGATCTTGATACAAGAATTAGTTTAGAGAAACCATACTACGGGTGGGGGTTAGAACCCGCGGATTCTATCCCCGCCCATGGTATAGCTTGTTTGCAATCGAGTCATTACGAATGCGTGAGTCAAGTAGTTTAGATATTTGTTACGATGCTAGACTCGGTACTAAGATACATGTTCAGTGAAAAAGGTTACGGGGGTCAACGCCCCCGCGGGCAGGTCTGAGACCAGGGGTAAATGAATCATAGGAACGTTACGAAGTATTTCTTAAGTCTCATTGCTGTTAAGAAGCGAATCGATCTGAGGTTATGATACCGGGTACTGTAAATAAATTTTAGAACAGAGGCTATAAATACCGCGAGGGAAGGAATCTAGAGCAACTGCTCGTGAATAATTTAGAAGCTGGATCAGGAGCCAAGGTTCAACCCTTAAACGACAGCTAGGTTAGCACAACTTGGTTCTGACTCTCATATTTCATAACTCTCCACTTATTGATTGCACCCTGAAGCCAAGCACAAGACCGACCATACCAAACACAAGATCGGCCATACCAAACACAAGATCGGCCATACCAAACACAAGATCGGCCATACCAAACACAAGATCGGCAATACCAAACACAAGACCGACCATACCAAACACAAGATCGGCCATACCAAACACAAGATCGGCCATACCAAACACAAGATCGACCATACCAAACACAAGACCGACCATACCAAACACAAGATCGGCCATACCAAACACAAGACCGACCATACCAAACACAAGATCGGCCATACCAAACACAAGATCGGCCATACCAAACACAAGACCGACCATACCAAACACAAGACCGACCATACCAAACACAAGATCGGCCATACCAAACACAAGATCGACCATACCAAACACAAGATCGGCCATACCAAACACAAGATCGGCCATACCAAACACAAGACCGACCATACCAAACACAAGACCGACCATACCAAACACAAGATCGGCCATACCAAACACAAGATCGACCATACCAAACACAAGATCGACCATACCAAACACAAGATCGACCATACCAAACACAAGATCGACCATACCAAACACAAGATCGACCATACCAAACACAAGATCGACCATACCAAACACAAGATCGGCCATACCAAACACAAGATCGACCATACCAAACACAAGATCGGCCATACCAAACACAAGATCGACCATACCAATTACAAGATCGACCATACCAAACACAAGATCGACCATACCAAACACAAGATCGGCCATACCAAACACAAGATCGGCCATACCAAACACAAGATCGACCATACCAAACACAAGATCGGCCATACCAAACACAAGATCGACCATACCAATCACAAGATCGGCCATACCAATCACAAGATCGACCATACCAAACACAAGATCGACCATACCAATCACAAGATCGGCCATACCAATCACAAGATCGACCATACCAAACACAAGATCGACCATACCAAACACAAGATCGGCCATACCAAACACAAGATCGGCCATACCAAACACAAGATCGACCATACCAAACACAAGATCGGCCATACCAAACACAAGATCGACCATACCAATCACAAGATCGGCCATACCAAACACAAGATCGACCATACCAAACACAAGATCGACCATACCAATCACAAGATCGGCCATACCAATCACAAGATCGACCATACCAAACACAAGATCGACCATACCAATCACAAGATCGGCCATACCAAACACAAGATCGACCATACCAATCACAAGATCGACCATACCAAACACAAGATCGACCATACCAATCACAAGATCGACCATACCAAACACAAGATCGACCATACCAATCACAAGATCGACCATACCAAACACAAGATCGACCATACCAATCACAAGATCGACCATACCAAACACAAGATCGGCCATACCAAACACAAGACCGACCATACCAAACACAAGATCGGCCATACCAAACACAAGATCGACCATACCAAACACAAGATCGACCATACCAAACACAAGATCGGCCATACCAAACACAAGATCGACCATACCAAACACAAGATCGGCCATACCAAACACAAGATCGACCATACCAATCACAAGATCGGCCATACCAAACACAAGATCGACCATACCAAACACAAGATCGACCATACCAATCACAAGATCGGCCATACCAATCACAAGATCGACCATACCAAACACAAGATCGACCATACCAATCACAAGATCGGCCATACCAAACACAAGATCGACCATACCAATCACAAGATCGACCATACCAAACACAAGATCGACCATACCAATCACAAGATCGACCATACCAAACACAAGATCGACCATACCAATCACAAGATCGACCATACCAAACACAAGATCGACCATACCAATCACAAGATCGAACATACCAAACACAAGATCGGCCATACCAAACACAAGACCGACCATACCAAACACAAGATCGGCCATACCAAACACAAGATCGACCATACCAAACACAAGATCGACCATACCAAACACAAGCTCGGCCATACCAAACACAAGATCGACCATACCAAACACAAGATCGACCATACCAATCACAAGATCGGCCATACCAATCACAAGATCGACCATACCAAACACAAGATCGACCATACCAAACACAAGATCGGCCATACCAAACACAAGATCGACCATACCAAACACAAGATCGACCATACCAAACACAAGATCGGCCATACCAAACACAAGACCGACCATACCAAACACAAGATCGACCATACCAATCACAAGATCGGCCATACCAATCACAAGATCGACCATACCAAACACAAGATCGACCATACCAATCACAAGATCGGCCATACCAATCACAAGATCGACCATACCAAACACAAGATCGACCATACCAAACACAAGATCGACCATACCAAACACAAGATCGACCATACCAAACACAAGATCGACCATACCAAACACAAGATCGGCCATACCAAACACAAGACCGACCATACCAAACACAAGATCGACCATACCAATCACAAGATCGGCCATACCAATCACAAGATCGACCATACCAAACACAAGATCGACCATACCAAACACAAGATCGGCCATACCAAACACAAGACCGACCATACCAAACACAAGATCGACCATAGCAAACACAAGATCGACCATACCAAACACAAGACCGACCATACCAAACACAAGATCGACCATACCAATCACAAGATCGGCCATACCAATCACAAGATCGACCATACCAATCACAAGATCGGCCATACCAATCACAAGATCGACCATACCAAACACAAGATCGACCATACCAAACACAAGATCGACCATACCAATCACAAGATCGACCATACCAATCACACGATCGACCATACCAATCACACGATCGACCATACCAATCACAAGATCGACCATACCAATCACAAGATCGACCATACCAATCACAAGATCGACCATACCAATCACAAGATCGACCATACCAATAACAAGATCGACCATACCAAACACAAGATCGACCATACCAATCACAAGATCGACCATACCAATCACAAGATCGACCATACCAAACACAAGATCGGCCATACCAAACACAAGATCGACCATACCAAACACAAGATCGGCCATACCAAACACAAGATCGGCCATACCAAACACAAGATCGACCATACCAAACACAAGACCGACCATACCAAACACAAGATCGACCATACCAAACACAAGATCGACCATACCAAACACAAGATCGGCCATACCAAACACAAGATCGGCCATACCAAACACAAGATCGACCATACCAAACACAAGACCGACCATACCAAACACAAGATCGGCCATACCAAACACAAGATCGACCATACCAAACACAAGATCGACCATACCAAACACAAGATCGGCCATACCAAACACAAGATCGGCCATACCAAACACAAGATCGACCATACCAAACACAAGATCGACCATACCAAACACAAGATCGACCATACCAAACACAAGATCGACAATACCAAACACAAGATCGACAATACCAAACACAAGATCGGCCATACCAAACACAAGATCGGCCATACCAAACACAAGATCGACCATACCAAACACAAGATCGACCATACCAAACACAAGATCGACCATACCAAACACAAGATCGACAATACCAAACACAAGATCGACAATACCAAACACAAGATCGACCATACCAAACACAAGATCGACAATACCAAACACAAGATCGGCCATACCAAACACAAGATCGACCATACCAAACACAAGATCGACCATACCAAACACAAGCTCGACTATACCAAACACAAGATCGACCATACCAAACACAAGATCGACAATACCAAACACAAGATCGGCCATACCAAACACAAGATCGACCATACCAAACACAAGATCGACAATACCAAGCACAAGATCGACCATACCAAACACAAGATCGGCCATACCAAACACAAGATCGACCATAGCAAACACAAGATCGACCATAGCAAACACAAGACCGACCATACCAATCACAAGATCGGCCATACCAATCACAAGATCGACCATACCAAACACAAGATCGACCATACCAATCACAAGATCGGCCATACCAAACACAAGACCGACCATACCAATCACAAGATCGGCCATACCAAACACAAGATCGACCATACCAAACACAAGATCGACCATACCAATCACAAGATCGACCATACCAATCACAAGATCGGCCATACCAATCACAAGATCGGCCATACCAAACACAAGATCGGCCATACCAAACACAAGATCGGACATACCAAACACAAGATCGACCATAGCAAACACAAGATCGGCCATACCAAACACAAGACCGACCATACCAAACACAAGATCGGCCATACCAAACACAAGATCGACCATACCAATCACAAGATCGACCATACCAAACACAAGATCGACCATACCAATCACAAGATCGACCATACCAAACACAAGATCGACCATACCAATCACAAGATCGACCATACCAAACACAAGATCGACCATACCAATCACAAGATCGAACATACCAAACACAAGATCGGCCATACCAAACACAAGACCGACCATACCAAACACAAGATCGGCCATACCAAACACAAGATCGACCATACCAAACACAAGATCGACCATACCAAACACAAGCTCGGCCATACCAAACACAAGATCGACCATACCAAACACAAGATCGACCATACCAATCACAAGATCGGCCATACCAATCACAAGATCGACCATACCAAACACAAGATCGACCATACCAAACACAAGATCGGCCATACCAAACACAAGATCGACCATACCAAACACAAGATCGACCATACCAAACACAAGATCGGCCATACCAAACACAAGACCGACCATACCAAACACAAGATCGACCATACCAATCACAAGATCGGCCATACCAATCACAAGATCGACCATACCAAACACAAGATCGACCATACCAATCACAAGATCGGCCATACCAATCACAAGATCGACCATACCAAACACAAGATCGACCATACCAAACACAAGATCGACCATACCAAACACAAGATCGACCATACCAAACACAAGATCGACCATACCAAACACAAGATCGGCCATACCAAACACAAGACCGACCATACCAAACACAAGATCGACCATACCAATCACAAGATCGGCCATACCAATCACAAGATCGACCATACCAAACACAAGATCGACCATACCAAACACAAGATCGGCCATACCAAACACAAGACCGACCATACCAAACACAAGATCGACCATAGCAAACACAAGATCGACCATACCAAACACAAGACCGACCATACCAAACACAAGATCGACCATACCAATCACAAGATCGGCCATACCAATCACAAGATCGACCATACCAATCACAAGATCGGCCATACCAATCACAAGATCGACCATACCAAACACAAGATCGACCATACCAAACACAAGATCGACCATACCAATCACAAGATCGACCATACCAATCACACGATCGACCATACCAATCACACGATCGACCATACCAATCACAAGATCGACCATACCAATCACAAGATCGACCATACCAATCACAAGATCGACCATACCAATCACAAGATCGACCATACCAATAACAAGATCGACCATACCAAACACAAGATCGACCATACCAATCACAAGATCGACCATACCAATCACAAGATCGACCATACCAAACACAAGATCGGCCATACCAAACACAAGATCGACCATACCAAACACAAGATCGGCCATACCAAACACAAGATCGGCCATACCAAACACAAGATCGACCATACCAAACACAAGACCGACCATACCAAACACAAGATCGACCATACCAAACACAAGATCGACCATACCAAACACAAGATCGGCCATACCAAACACAAGATCGGCCATACCAAACACAAGATCGACCATACCAAACACAAGACCGACCATACCAAACACAAGATCGGCCATACCAAACACAAGATCGACCATACCAAACACAAGATCGACCATACCAAACACAAGATCGGCCATACCAAACACAAGATCGGCCATACCAAACACAAGATCGACCATACCAAACACAAGATCGACCATACCAAACACAAGATCGACCATACCAAACACAAGATCGACAATACCAAACACAAGATCGACAATACCAAACACAAGATCGGCCATACCAAACACAAGATCGGCCATACCAAACACAAGATCGACCATACCAAACACAAGATCGACCATACCAAACACAAGATCGACCATACCAAACACAAGATCGACAATACCAAACACAAGATCGACAATACCAAACACAAGATCGACCATACCAAACACAAGATCGACAATACCAAACACAAGATCGGCCATACCAAACACAAGATCGACCATACCAAACACAAGATCGACCATACCAAACACAAGCTCGACTATACCAAACACAAGATCGACCATACCAAACACAAGATCGACAATACCAAACACAAGATCGGCCATACCAAACACAAGATCGACCATACCAAACACAAGATCGACAATACCAAGCACAAGATCGACCATACCAAACACAAGATCGGCCATACCAAACACAAGATCGACCATAGCAAACACAAGATCGACCATAGCAAACACAAGACCGACCATACCAATCACAAGATCGGCCATACCAATCACAAGATCGACCATACCAAACACAAGATCGACCATACCAATCACAAGATCGGCCATACCAAACACAAGACCGACCATACCAATCACAAGATCGGCCATACCAAACACAAGATCGACCATACCAAACACAAGATCGACCATACCAATCACAAGATCGACCATACCAATCACAAGATCGGCCATACCAATCACAAGATCGGCCATACCAAACACAAGATCGGCCATACCAAACACAAGATCGGACATACCAAACACAAGATCGACCATAGCAAACACAAGATCGGCCATACCAAACACAAGACCGACCATACCAAACACAAGATCGGTTATACCAATAACAAGATCGACCATACCAATCACAAGATCGACCATACCAATCACAAGATCGACCATACCAATCACAAGATCGACCATACCAATCACAAGATCGACCATACCAATCACAAGATCGACCATACCAATCACAAGATCGACCATACCAAACACAAGATCGACCATACCAATCACAAGATCGGCCATACCAATAACAAGATCGACCATACCAATCACAAGATCGACCATACCAATCACAAGATCGACCATACCAAACACAAGATCGACCATACCAAACACAAGATCGACCATACCAATCACAAGATCGACCATACCAATCACAAGATCGACCATACCAATCACAAGATCGACCATACCAAACACAAGATCGGCCATACCAATAACAAGATCGACCATACCAATCACAAGATCGACCATACCAATCACAAGATCGACCATACCAAACACAAGATCGACCATACCAATCACAAGATCGACCATACCAAACACAAGATCGACCATACCAAACACAAGATCGGCCATACCAATCACAAGATCGACCATACCAAACACAAGATCGGCCATACCAAACACAAGATCGGCCATACCAAACACAAGATCGACCATACCAAACACAAGACCGACCATACCAAACACAAGATCGGCCATACCAAACACAAGATCGACCATACCAAACACAAGATCGACCATACCAAACACAAGATCGGCCATACCAAACACAAGATCGGCCATACCAAACACAAGATCGACCATACCAAACACAAGATCGACCATACCAAACACAAGATCGACCATACCAAACACAAGATCGACAATACCAAACACAAGATCGACAATACCAAACACAAGATCGGCCATACCAAACACAAGATCGGCCATACCAAACACAAGATCGACCATACCAAACACAAGATCGACCATACCAAACACAAGATCGACCATACCAAACACAAGATCGACAATACCAAACACAAGATCGACAATACCAAACACAAGATCGACCATCCCAAACACAAGATCGACAATACCAAACACAAGATCGGCCATACCAAACACAAGATCGACCATACCAAACACAAGATCGACCATACCAAACACAAGCTCGACCATACCAAACACAAGATCGACCATACCAAACACAAGATCGACAATACCAAACACAAGATCGGCCATACCAAACACAAGATCGACCATACCAAACACAAGATCGACAATACCAAGCACAAGATCGACCATACCAAACACAAGATCGGCCATACCAAACACAAGATCGACCATACCAAACACAAGATCGGCCATACCAAACACAAGACCGACCATACCAAACACAAGTTCGACCATACCAATCACAAGATCGGCCATACCAATCACAAGATCGACCATACCAAACACAAGATCGACCATACCAAACACAAGATCGGCCATACCAAACACAAGACCGACCATACCAAACACAAGATCGACCATAGCAAACACAAGATCGACCATACCAAACACAAGACCGACCATACCAAACACAAGATCGACCATACCAATCACAAGATCGGCCATACCAATCACAAGATCGACCATACCAATCACAAGATCGGCCATACCAATCACAAGATCGACCATACCAAACACAAGATCGACCATACCAAACACAAGATCGACCATACCAATCACAAGATCGACCATACCAATCACACGATCGACCATACCAATCACACGATCGACCATACCAATCACAAGATCGACCATACCAATCACAAGATCGACCATACCAATCACAAGATCGACCATACCAATCACAAGATCGACCATACCAATAACAAGATCGACCATACCAAACACAAGATCGACCATACCAATCACAAGATCGACCATACCAATCACAAGATCGACCATACCAAACACAAGATCGGCCATACCAAACACAAGATCGACCATACGAAACACAAGATCGGCCATACCAAACACAAGATCGGCCATACCAAACACAAGATCGACCATACCAAACACAAGACCGACCATACCAAACACAAGATCGACCATACCAAACACAAGATCGACCATACCAAACACAAGATCGGCCATACCAAACACAAGATCGGCCATACCAAACACAAGATCGACCATACCAAACACAAGACCGACCATACCAAACACAAGATCGGCCATACCAAACACAAGATCGACCATACCAAACACAAGATCGACCATACCAAACACAAGATCGGCCATACCAAACACAAGATCGGCCATACCAAACACAAGATCGACCATACCAAACACAAGATCGACCATACCAAACACAAGATCGACCATACCAAACACAAGATCGACAATACCAAACACAAGATCGACAATACCAAACACAAGATCGGCCATACCAAACACAAGATCGGCCATACCAAACACAAGATCGACCATACCAAACACAAGATCGACCATACCAAACACAAGATCGACCATACCAAACACAAGATCGACAATACCAAACACAAGATCGACAATACCAAACACAAGATCGACCATACCAAACACAAGATCGACAATACCAAACACAAGATCGGCCATACCAAACACAAGATCGACCATACCAAACACAAGATCGACCATACCAAACACAAGCTCGACCATACCAAACACAAGATCGACCATACCAAACACAAGATCGACAATACCAAACACAAGATCGGCCATACCAAACACAAGATCGACCATACCAAACACAAGATCGACAATACCAAGCACAAGATCGACCATACCAAACACAAGATCGGCCATACCAAACACAAGATCGACCATAGCAAACACAAGATCGACCATAGCAAACACAAGACCGACCATACCAATCACAAGATCGGCCATACCAATCACAAGATCGACCATACCAAACACAAGATCGACCATACCAATCACAAGATCGGCCATACCAAACACAAGACCGACCATACCAATCACAAGATCGGCCATACCAGACACAAGATCGAACATACCAAACACAAGATCGACCATACCAATCACAAGATCGGCCATACCAATCACAAGATCGGCCATACCAAACACAAGATCGGCCATACCAAACACAAGATCGGCCATACCAAACACAAGATCGACCATAGCAAACACAAGATCGGCCATACCAAACACAAGACCGACCATACCAAACACAAGATCGGCCATACCAATAACAAGATCGACCATACCAATCACAAGATCGACCATACCAATCACAAGATCGACCATACCAATCACAAGATCGACCATACCAATCACAAGATCGACCATACCAATCACAAGATCGACCATACCAATCACAAGATCGACCATACCAAACACAAGATCGACCATACCAATCACAAGATCGGCCATACCAATAACAAGATCGACCATACCAATCACAAGATCGACCATACCAATCACAAGATCGACCATACCAAACACAAGATCGACCATACCAAACACAAGATCGACCATACCAATCACAAGATCGACCATACCAATCACAAGATCGACCATACCAATCACAAGATCGACCATACCAAACACAAGATCGGCCATACCAATAACAAGATCGACCATACCAATCACAAGATCGACCATACCAATCACAAGATCGACCATACCAAACACAAGATCGACCATACCAATCACAAGATCGACCATACCAAACACAAGATCGACCATACCAAACACAAGATCGGCCATACCAATCACAAGATCGACCATACCAAACACAAGATCGACCATACCAATCACAAGATCGACCATACCAAACACAAGATCGGCCATACCAAACACAAGATCGACCATACCAATAACAAGATCGACCATACCAATCACAAGATCGACCATACCAAACACAAGATCGGCCATACCAAACACAAGATCGACCATACCAATCACAAGATCGACCATACCAAACACAAGATCGGCCATACCAAACACAAGATCGACCATACCAAACACAAGATCGACCATACCAATCACAAGATCGACCATACCAATCACAAGATCGACCATACCAATCACAAGATCGACCATACCAATAACAAGATCGACCATACCAATCACAAGATCGACCATACCAAACACAAGATCGGCCATACCAAACACAAGATCGACCATACCAAACACAAGATCGACCATACCAATCACAAGATCGACCATACCAAACACAAGATCGACCATACCAATAACAAGATCGACCATACCAAACACAAGATCGACCATACCAAACACAAGATCGACCATACCAATAACAAGATCGACCATACCAAACACAAGATCGACCATACCAATAACAAGATCGACCATACCAAACACAAGATCGACCATACCAAGCACAAGACCGACCATACCAAACACAAGATCGACCATACCAAACACAAGATCGGCCATACCAATCACAAGATCGGCCATACCAAACACAAGATCGACCATACCAAACACAAGATCGACCATACCAAACACAAGATCGACCATACCAAGCACAAGACCGACCATACCAAACACAAGATCGACCATACCAAACACAAGATCGGCCATACCAATCACAAGATCGGCCATACCAAACACAAGATCGACCATACCAAACACAAGATCGACCATACCAATCACAAGATCGACCATACCAAACACAAGATCGACCATACCAAACACAAGATCGACCATACCAAACACAAGATCGACCATAAAAAACACAAGATCGACCATACCAAACACAAGATCGAAAATACCAAACACAAGATCGACCATACCAAACACAAGATCGACCATACCAAACACAAGATCGGCCATACCAAACACAAGATCGGCCCTACCAAACACAAGATCGACCATACCAAACACAAGATCGACCATACCAATCACAAGATCGACCATACCAAACACAAGATCGACCATACCAAACACAAGATCGACCATACCAATCACAAGATCGACCATACCAATCACAAGATCGACCATACCAATCACAAGATCGACCATACCAATCACAAGATCGGCCATACCAATCACAAGATCGGCCATACCAAACACAAGATCGGCCATACCAATCACAAGATCGGCCATACCAAACACAAGATCGGCCATACCAAACACAAGATCGACCATACCAAACACAAGATCGGCCATACCAAACACAAGATCGACCATACCAAACACAAGATCGACCATACCAATCACAAGATCGACCATACCAATCACAAGATCGACCATACCAATCACAAGATCGACCATACCAAACACAAGATCGACCATACCAAACACAAGATCGACCATACCAATCACAAGATCGACCATACCAATCACAAGATCGACCATACCAATAACAAGATCGACCATACCAAACACAAGATCGACCATACCAATCACAAGATCGACCATACCAATCACAAGATCGACCATACCAATAACAAGATCGACCATACCAAACACAAGCTCGACCATACCAATCACAAGATCGACCATACCAATCACAAGATCGACCATACCAATAACAAGATCGACCATACCAAACACAAGACCGACCATACCAAACACAAGATCGGCCATACCAAACACAAGATCGACCATACCAAACACAAGATCGACCATACCAAACACAAGATCGACCATACCAAACACAAGATCGGCCATACCAAACAAAAGATCGACCATACCAAACACAAGATCGACCATACCAAACACAAGATCGACCATACCAATCACAAGATCGACCATACCAATCACAAGATCGGCCATACCAATAACAAGATCGACCATACCAAACACAAGATCGACCATACCAAACACAAGATCGACCATACCAAACACAAGATCGACCATACCAATCACAAGATCGACCATACCAATCACACGATCGACCATACCAATCACAAGATCGACCATACCAATCACAAGATCGACCATACCAATCACAAGATCGACCATACCAATCACAAGATCGACCATACCAATCACACGATCGACCATACCAATCACAAGATCGACCATACCAATCACACGATCGACCATACCAATCACAAGATCGACCATACCAAACACAAGATCGACCATACCAATCACAAGATCGACCATACCAATCACAAGATCGACCATACCAATCACACGATCGACCATACCAATCACAAGATCGACCATACCAATCACAAGATCGACCATACCAAACACAAGATCGACCATACCAAACACAAGATCGACCATACCAAACACAAGATCGACCATACCAATCACAAGATCGACCATACCAATCACAAGATCGACCATACCAAACACAAGATCGACCATACCAAACACAAGATCGACCATACCAAACACAAGATCGACCATACCAATCACAAGATCGACCATACCAAACACAAGATCGACCATACCAAACACAAGATCGACCATACCAAACACAAGATCGACCATACCAATCACAAGATCGACCATACCAAACACAAGATCGACCATACCAAACACAAGATCGACCATACCAATCACAAGATCGACCATACCAAACACAAGATCGACCATACCAAACACAAGATCGACCATACCAAACACAAGCTCGGCCATACCAATCACAAGATCGACCATACCAAACACAAGATCGGCCATACCAAACACAAGATCGACCATACCAAACACAAGATCGACCATACCAAACACAAGATCGGCCATACCAATCACAAGATCGGCCATACCAATCACAAGATCGACCATACCAATCACAAGATCGACCATACCAAACACAAGATCGGCCATACCAAACACAAGATCGACCATACCAAACACAAGATCGGCCATACCAATCACAAGATCGACCATACCAAACACAAGATCGACCATACCAAACACAAGATCGACCATACCAAACACAAGATCGACCATACCAATCACAAGATCGACCATACCAATCACAAGATCGGCCATACCAATAACAAGATCGACCATACCAAACACAAGATCGACCATACCAATCACACGATCGACCATACCAATCACAAGATCGACCATACCAAACACAAGATCGACCATACCAATCACAAGATCGACCATACCAAACACAAGACCGACCATACCAATCACAAGATCGACCATACCAATCACAAGATCGACCATACCAATCACACGATCGACCATACCAATCACAAGATCGACCATACCAATCACAAGATCGACCATACCAATCACAAGATCGACCATACCAATCACAAGATCGACCATACCAATCACAAGATCGACCATACCAATCACAAGATCGACCATACCAATCACAAGATCGACCATACCAATCACAAGATCGACCATACCAATCACAAGATCGACCATACCAATCACAAGATCGACCATACCAATCACAAGATCGACCATACCAATCACAAGATCGACCATACCAAACACAAGACCGACCATACCAATCACAAGATCGACCATACCAATCACAAGATCGACCATACCAATCACAAGATCGACCATACCAATCACAAGATCGACCATACCAATAACAAGATCGACCATACCAAACACAAGACCGACCATACCAAACACAAGATCGGCCATACCAAACACAAGATCGACCATACCAAACACAAGATCGACCATACCAAACACAAGATCGGCCATACCAAACACAAGATCGACCATACCAAACACAAGATCGACCATACCAATCACAAGATCGACCATACCAATCACAAGATCGACCATACCAAACACAAGATCGACCATACCAAACACAAGATCGACTATACCAATCACAAGATCGACCATACCAATCACAAGATCGACCATACCAATCACAAGATCGACCATACCAATCACAAGATCGACCATACCAAACACAAGATCGACCATACCAAACACAAGACCGACCATACCAAACACAAGATCGACCATACCAAACACAAGACCGACCATACCAAACACAAGATCGACCATACCAAACACAAGATCGACCATACCAAACACAAGACCGACCATACCAAACACAAGATCGACCATACCAAACACAAGATCGACCATACCAAACACAAGACCGACCATACCAAACACAAGACCGACCATACCAAACACAAGACCGACCATACCAAACACAAGACCGACCATACCAAACACAAGATCGACCATACCAAACACAAGATCGACCATACCAAACACAAGACCGACCATACCAAACACAAGATCGACCATACCAAACACAAGACCGACCATACCAAACACAAGATCGACCATACCAATCACAAGATCGACCATACCAAACACAAGACCGACCATACCAAACACAAGATCGACCATACCAAACACAAGATCGACCATACCAAACACAAGATCGACCATACCAAACACAAGATCGACCATACCAAACACAAGATCGGCCATACCAAACACAAGTTTACATTCAAGAATGTTCTCCCTTCCCTCACCATCCTCTTCCTCCTATTTCACTTTCATTTTCCTCTTCTATCCCCATCATATCTACCCCCTCCCATCCCTTTCCTCTTTCCTCCCTAAGGTGTCAAGTACCGTTCTTACTTAACTTGCCATCAACACACGAATCCGTTCCACTGATTTCCCAACCTATCCCTATCCTCCCAAGTTCCAACCTTCCTCCTCTTCCTTCAAACCCCTTCCCCCATCGACCCACCTCCAGACTCCTCCCTCTGCCTCCACAAACCCCACCAACAAACCACTTTACATAACCCTCTTCCCCATACCCTCCACTTCCAAACCAATCCCCTCCCTCCTACATTCCCTCCCACTATCAAACATTTCCTCCAAACCCTCTTCCATTATACCCGGCAGGCCGGACATGAGTCCTGGAGATGGGAAGTACAGTGCCTGCACTCT